>NC_134094.1:29928090-30247090 GCF_000715075.1 Nicotiana tabacum | reverse complement strand
CATTACGAACCTACTCCAACTTTCGGAATCAGAATCTAACCCCGATATCAAAAGGTCAACCACCGGTCAAACTTCTCAAAAATAATCCAAATTTCCAACTTCCGCCAATTGATGCCGAAATAGCCTATGGACCTCCAAATCAACATCCCGATAAGCTCCTAAGACCAAAATCATCATACAAACCCGTTAGAACCTTCAAATCCTGATTCTGAGGTCTTTTACTCAAAAGTCGAACCTTAGTCAATTCTTCCAACTTAAAGCTTTCGAAATTAGAATTTTCTTTCCAAATCAATCCCGAACTTTCCAAAATTCAATTCCGACCACACGTATAAGTCATAATACCTGAAGTGAAGCTACTCAAGGCCTCAACCCACCGAACGATACGCTAGATCTCAAAACATCCGGTCGGGTCATTGCAAGGAAAACTTGTAGACATAATCCAAAGTGAAGATGAAATATGTCAAACTTAGAATTGCTTGTTATTTTACTTTACTGAATATCATAAAGATTTAGAAAAATCCAATATATCAAGGACTGTATCAATGAAAAATGCCATTTGAATTTTAGATATAAATAAGTATTTGATTTATCATTTAAAATCGTGTTGTAAGTGTATTTTTTAAATCATACATCCGTTTGATTAAAAAAAAAGTTATATCAGCTATGTATCATATTTTTATCTCTTGTGTATCACCTATGTATCTCTGTGTATCGATAAATCATACATCTGTTTGATTAAAAAAGAAGTTGTATCAGCTATGTATTATATTTGTATCATCTATGTATCTCTTGTGTATCACCTATGTATCTCTGAGTATAGGCTTTTACTCATATCTGTATTTGTGTAATAACAAAGCTAACTAATGGAAAATAGTCGTACCAGCTAGAAAACTGTGCAAATAGTTTTAGAAATTTGCAAATAAGAGTATGGCTTCATCAATACATATTCGAAAATCAAACAAACTGCAGAACTCATTGTGAAGAAACTAACTGTGTAGTAACCCAAAAACGACTGTATCATCTATGTATTATGTGTGTATCATATGTGTATCATGTGTGTATCATACGTGTATCTGAAAGAAATAGTGTATCATAAACTACTGTATATTTTTTATATCTTGAATTCACAACACAAAATCAAGAGAGAAAACATCAAAATAAACTAAACTGCAACACTCCAATATTGCACTAAAACTCATTAAACCTTTATAACAGAGTAGACATCTCATTTGCCGTACAAATCTTAAAAGTATTCAAAAAATTCAAACACAAACAAATCTGATCCGTCTTACAACAATGACAACATAACAAAACGAAATTATTGAGTTCATCCTACAACAATGACAAAGGTAGTTACTTCTTCCGCTTTCACGGCATATTCTGTCGGCCAATAATCTCATTATCACTTTGCGCGTTCAGTTCCATCTTCTTTCTAGCATAATCCCACAAGAGAGCACCAAATTTGCGCCGATGTGCATAGGCATTGAATCTTTTAGGAGGCGTCTTGTCCTCAATGAAATGCTCAGAAAATGATGCTGCAAATACACCACAATCAATACAAAAATGAAAATAACAACAATTATCAAACTGCTGAATCTAAAAAAAATAGATTGTGTTGAAAGAAATTCATATGCTTCGACTTATTGAGGCAGTCCTTCAACCAGTTTTACATCAAAAGGAGTAATCATGTCCTTTGATTTGTAGACACCAGTGCGCCAATTAATATCTTTTTTGTTTAAATAGAAATGCGCGTGCACAAAAAATGAGGCAACAACACAGAATACTTGCGCATTGTGTTATGAACTTTGGCTTGATGAGCAGCTCCACCGTACATAGAGTCATACATATAAATGCACCTATCCTTGAATGACATCACATCCATTATCCAATGCCATTATTCTGCAATATTTATTGGCATTAAGACGTGCTCCACAGTGTGCCATGAGGTAGGTCTTTGTCATACTTCCCCTTCTTCCTCAAATAATAGAACAAAACATCAATGTGCTGAAATAAAACATAATAAATAATTAATCACTATAAATAGTATAAAATAGGTAACCAAATGATGACAAATTTGTGTCAACCAATTCCGTGGTCTCTCTTTCCATTAGCATTATTAGAGGTAAACCCAAAAAATTTAAAATTCATTTATCTCCTTTGAAGATGCATTTTAGTAATTAGGATAAGTATTACACTAATAGAGATATGTTTCATCAAGCTTAGGTCTTAGAGGTCAAAAGAAATTTCCATCATTAGTCACTATTCTAGATGTGACAGTAGAAATCATCACAACTTGAAGGCTCGTAAGCTTTAAGAAGCTACACTTTTTCAAACCAAATTCACAGAAAATAAAGAAAAATGAATGCTCATTACTTCTCTTGTGCCAGGAAAGATAGCAATTAATAATCTGTTCTAACTTAAGAGGCTTGATCACGTGTACACTGGCTGAAATAAAAAATAAAAAAATTGTAAAAGTAACTTCTTACATACCGAATCATCCAAAGGCTGACCATTATATGCCAAAGTGTAAAACCATTTTTTGTCTTCAACATGATATACACCAAGATCATAAGCAGGATTGAGTTCACTAACATGGTTCGGGTAAATTTCATTCCTGGTAACAAATATACACAAAAGAGATACAATGATTTGATATAAAATAATACTACAAATGACAATATATTAAAATATAAAACTGAACAAAAGTCAGAAGTTGGAAACATACTTCTTTTTGGACTTCCGTTCTTTGACCCACGAAGCAAATACATTCAACAAAGAACTATTAACGCCAGTTCCGATTTTTCTTTGAAAAGGATACTTAACAGCATAAATTTAATTTTTTTCTTTCGCTGCAACAACACCACTACTGAATCCTGAATCAAATAGATTATTGAACGGAGACTGCACGGCCTTTTGTATGACATCTCTTTCTTTTGTTCCATTTGCGGCAAAACTTCAGGAAGTAATTTAGGCTGGTACAGAACAATCTGAGATTCAGGAACCTCTTTCTCAGATTGTTCCTTCACCTCCCTTGCCGCCTCATCAACACTTGCAGTCACACAAACAATGCCAGTCTGAGATTCGGGAACCTTTTCTTTCTCATATTCTGCCTCCATCACCCCTACCGCCTCATCTGCAGTCTCACCAATAGCGCCAATATGCGCTACATCTCGTGTGAAAGTTACTTTAGCAACGAACATGTTAACTTTCATACAAGAAGGTTCTTCCATGATATTGACACCTAACTAATCTACTGCATCGAGCACAATATTATTACGATAATGCGCGCTGGTATCACCTTGAGAATGTGGAATATCTTTGCCTTCACTTCTACCGACCAATTTATTTTAAAACAATAATTAAATTATAAAAAACAACAAGGAAAAGAAAAAGGAAAAATGCAGAAAGCACAACTAAACACACCTTACAACTATCCATGTCAACATCTTCATTGCTACCAAACTCCATATTGCTCAAAAATCATCATTGTCTTGATGACCACTTGTGTCTTCCTCTGGATGTGCACCATATTTGTCTTTGCTTGCACCAAGCTAGTTTTAAAAAAAAGATACAGTAAGTTAGCTAAAAAATAAAAGGAAATGCACAATAAAAAAGAAACACATACCTTGGAATATATCAACTCAAAGACTTCCTTGAATTTATGTATAACATATTCCATGAAGGACTTTAACTGCTTATGGAGCTACAAAAGAAAACAAATAAGAAAAATAATAGACTTTGAATATACATTTCTAACAAAACTTTCAAACAACATATATATATATATATATATATATATATATATATAAAACCACATTCCCAAATATATAACAAGAAGATAAACTTCTATAACTCACATTCATAATCAACAGGTTAAAAACCTAGCCTCTTTTTTAGTGGGACATGCTCCTTAATCTGTTTCGGAGGTGGCGTGACAAAATCATTGCTATCATCAATAGAAAGTTTTTCCCTGTTACGTGATGTCAAATATTTCTGATACTCATCGTTAACTTCAATAGGCAAAGTAAATCTCCTTAGCTCTTCAGTTGTAGGAGAAATATTTTTAAACTGCAAATGTAACAAAAAGTGGTTCAGTCCTAGATGTATCAAAGATGTATAAAAACTGTATATTTGATGTATCACATTGAATTACAATGTATCATATATGTATAACCCATCAATACATAAAAGCTGGTATCTTATTCCCTGTTATGTTGAAGAAACCAGTAGAGAAGTCCCCATGCGTTGGCCTGTCTGTCATTTCTCAATACAATATGCGTGGTGTATGATCTCCAACGCGAACACCAAACTTTTTATCAACTAAAGTGCAACATTCATAGAACCACACTTGTAGTGCAAGAGGAAATCCACCAATCCTATAAAACTCAGACTTTCCCCTCAACCTGTCCCTCACCGACTTCAATAAAGCTCGAAACACAATCTTACCCTAGGGAAAGGACACATACTCACCACTATCGACAAGATGGAAATCACGTTTAGTTATAAATGTCTTCCGAGCTTGAGTGGACATTAAAAATGTGTTTATGAAATAAATGATTGCAATCTTAACCGCGTCTTCATCAGACTGTCATTTCTTCTTCTCAAAACAATTAATAAGCGACTTCTTTGACACCGCTTCAAAACCAGAAAAATAAGTATCCACCAACCTATTGGGTCCACTGAAGTTACCCTCAACATGTTCATTGCCACAACAGTTTAAACCACTTACAACACCAAATTCTTTAAGACTAATAAAACACATTCGTCATTCAATTTCACATAAAATTGATCACACTTATCATGAACCAACTCCCTAATAATTAAAGAACGAATTAGTTGTGCCTGGATAGCAACTCGAGGTAAATTAAGGAAATACCCAAATCAGCTTTCCCTAAATATTCGAAGCTGGACATCAGTCAACTTTGACTGTAAAATTGATACGATGTCCACATTCGTGTATGATGTCCAATTGTCATGACCCAAAATCCCACCACAAGTTTCATGATGACACTTAGTCTCTAAGACTTAGTAAGCTAATTTTAATTACAATTTAAGCCATTTTTTTTAATAAACGAAACCAACAACGGAAATAATTATAACACCTTTCCAAGACAGGTAATACTGAGTCACGAACTCTAGCTGAATACATAGAATGATCACGAGGACCAAATATATAATACTGTTTGATTAAAAATTAACGGTACAATTTAATGAACAGACTCCAAGGGACTGCGATGACCAATAAGCTCTACCTTGAATCCTTGCGATCACACTCTAACTCTATCCGGGTCCGATACCTCCAATACCTGGCTCTGCACAAATATGTGCAGAAGTGTAGTATGAGTACACCACGGTCGGTACCCAGTAAGTATCAAGACTAACCTCAGTGGAGTAGAGACGAGGTACAATCAAGACACTCACTAGTCAAATAACCTGTGCAATATAGCAGTATATAATAGTACTGAAAAACAACTAGCAATGATAACAACAAACTCAACCAGTGATATAACAACAAGGCAATAAGAACATCATAATTATTACTCAGGCGAATAAGGAACACAAGTACAATCAATAAGTCAAGTCCTTCAAATATAAATCCTTCACATATTATTCTTTAAGATAAATATCTTTTGAATATACTTTTTTCCAATAAATATATTTTCAAGTAAAAGTCACCATGTGACACCTCATTTCACAATCATAAAAATTACGGGTCTCGGCCCACTTTCATATTTTCCACGGCACTTCGTGCCCATATTTCTATCACCATCACACCGACAACTCACGTGTCAATAATAAAATCATCATATTTTTCCCCGGCACCTCATGCCCATATTATTTTCAAAACTGCATGGATAACTCACGTACCAAAATATAAATGTATATAAGATCCGCAAGATCAATTTATTTTCAATAAAGTAAGGTTAAAATCTTTAAAACAAGTAAGAAATCAACAAAAAGATAAGTTTATTTTAGAAATCGTTTGAGTGAGGAAAAATGACATTTCCATTAAAATAAAGCATCAGATAAGCTACTGATTTGGATATAGAATTTATTAATTTAAACATACTAGAAATGTTTCTTTTATTTAAAACAACTCAATCATCAACAACAAGTACAACCCAAAAATACAAATCCTCAAAGTCTCGTACGAAAAAGTCAAGGTCGACATAATACATCAAGGAAAACACAAGAATTTATAAATTACGGAAAAATAAGATAACCAAAGGCAAGTGCAGCCATAGAGAGATATCAACAAAAGGGTACTCCCGAAGTACCGCCTCGTAGTTCCAAATCATAAATAAATTCACAATCTTTCGTTATATCACCGCGGGAGCCTTCACATATTATTCTTTAAAAATCATTTTTCTCGAAATAGCATCCTGCGTTTTAGCCACCCTTATCACACCGCATGACTTATAGTAGTTCCCCTACTAGCCACGTGTTTCAAGCCACCCTTTTCTCACCGCATGACTTCTAGTAGTTTCCCTACTAGCCACGCATTTCAAGCTACTCTTATCTCACCGCATGCGTTTCAACAATACGACCTTATATCACCGCATGACTTCTAGTAGTGACCCTACTAGCCAAGCATTTCAAGCCACCCTTATCTCACCGCATGCGTATCAATATCACAATATTTCACAAATCGCACCTCAAGTGGCCCAACATCACAGCATAATACAACCTGCACCTCAGGTGCTCACATATCACAACATATCACAAATTGCACATCAAGTGCTCAAACCACATATCACAAATTGCACATCAAGTGCTTAAATCTTACAACATATCACAAATTGCATATCAAGTGCTCAAATCTTACAACATATCACAAATTGCACATCAAGTGCTCAAATCTTACAGCATATCATAAATTGCACATCAAGTGCTCAAATCTTACAACATATCATAAATTACAAATCAAGTGCTCAAATCTTACAACATATTATAAATTGCACATCAAATGCTCAATTCTTACAACATATCACAAATTGCACATCAAGTGCTCAATTCTTACAACACATTATTTTTCTACAATAAGGAGCCACGACTCGATCATAATGTGCACAACATCTTAACAAAATGTTCGGGAGTGGACAACTCAACCGAATAATATTTTACAATTTAGCACTTTGCCTCAATATGATTCACGGCCTTTATAATTCAATACCAAATTTTCAACAACATGAACTGACAAGTAATTCATTTAGGAACAACACCTCTTTTAAATCACAACTTCAGGGAACAAATAGATTTATTCAGCTTATTAACTAAATTTTTCATTTAAATTATCTGTAAGTAAAATCAATAATGAAAGTATTTTCCATAAAAATGGAAACTCAAACAAACATAGAGTTCACATAAAAGTCAAGTGGCAATCACACCAAATTATCATATAGAAACAATCTCGGCAAACAAGAAATGAGGCATGACAAATAAGGGATTTAATAAGTTATAACAATTTTCCAACTTAATACTTAAGGGCATCTACGAATTTCAACCGATATAATTTGCACATATAAACCAAGTACGCACTCGTCACCTCGCGTACATGATTTTCAATTACACAATTTCCATATAAGACTCAATGCCTAAGGGGTAATTCCCCCACTCGAGGTTAGACAAGATACTTACCTCGTTTCTCAACCAATTTCAAGATTACAATAAACCTTTGCCTCACAAATTCGTGTCTGAAAGCTTCAAATCTAGTCACAAACAATTTGATATACTCAACACGAATCGTAGGAATTAATTCCATATGAAAATACTAATTTCTAACAAAATCCGAAATTTAACTCAAAAATGGCCCATGGGGCTCACGTCTCGGAATCTGATGAAACTCACAAAATACGACAACCCATTCAATTACGAGTCCACCCATACCAATTTTATCAAATTTCGATATCGGATTGACCTTCAAATCTTCATTTTATATTTTTGGTAGATTTTACAAAAATCTGATTTTTCTTCCATAAATTCCCGGATTCATGATGTAAATGAGTATGGAATCATGAAATATAATCAATATAAGATAAGTAATACTTAACACAATGTTTACCCGTAAAAATCGCCCAAAAAGCACCCAAACCGAGCTCCCCAACTATTCTTATGTCAAAAATGGCCAAAAAACCCGTTTATAGAGCCTCTAGTGTTTTCAAGCGTCACAGGTAGCGTGGGGCGCTGCCTGTGGCGCTATTTCCAGTACCCTTAAATATCCCAGTGACAGGGCTAGCACCCCCACGCTACCCTAGGCGCTCGCGGCGACGGGAAATCTTTTCCGATACGGAAATGGGCATAACTCTCTCATACGATGTCCGAATTCGACGATTCTTTTTGATATGGCTCCAGAATTTCAATACGGATATAATGATTCAATCAAAACTGGATTTGGAGCTCATTTTCTTAATGTGATACCACGTATTCTTGAAGAATCAATGTCGAAATATAGCAAATCAAGCCCGATTGACCTCAAATTTTGCAAACAAGTCATAATACATCATATGAAGCTATTCGAGACTTCAAATAGTAGAGAGGAGAGTAATTACTCAAAACGACAAGCCGGGTCATTACATTCTCCCCCACTTAAACATACGTTCGTTCTCGAACTGCCAAGAGTTGTTTTCCAAGCCATCAAATCACTATTCCATCTTACCACGCACATACCTGGAGGGTGATCCCACGTTACCCTATTCGACATAAGCCCGAAAACACCATCTTAATTGATATTATTCCTTTTATCCATATTTGTAAATTTTAAGACTAAATTTTTTACACTCCAAATATTTTCAAAAGGCCCGATTTTCACATTAACGCACGGTATTAGTCTCAACTGACTATAGCAACTCGTGCCTACGCACACATCAACTTTTTTGATAGTGTTGAGGTACTTCAAAATTTTTTTGGGGTGTTACATTCTCCCCCGCTTAGGATCATTTGCCCTCAAACACATAACATAACTTATCCCTTCTTTTGCAAATCTCATTCACCCAAATTTTACTAACTCCTAAATTTTTCAGAAATTTCGGCACAGTCTCCCCTGTAATTGGGCCTATCCACCTGCCAGAGTAACACCAAAACAACTACTAACAGCACCTCTACAACCCAACAAAACACCACAAGGTATATATCCATAAAACTAATCTCAACATTACAAGCATTGCATTAACATAATGATATCAGGACATGAAGCACATCATATGTATGCTCATCACCATATCTCCGGTCTTAAAAGCTGTTCATAATTAATTCCATCATCATCATTTAATCTCATATTAACCAATACCTCGTTTCAAATTTTTACAACACTGCCAACAATATGTGAGGCATGAAGACCTCATAACTATTTACTCGACTTAACGAGTTACATTTAACGGCACCTGCGCAGTCACCTCGTAGGCTAAAGCTCAATAATTACAGCACAATTATGGCATAGAAACACATAAAAGAATTATCACATAAGCCTATCAGGCGTAACTCCCTATTAGTACCATAGTACAAATTTAACTTCACAAAGGGAGAATTTAAACTCATAAATATTTCACCACAAGGACCTCGTCCTTATATAACTTTCATCGTGGCTTGTAACCCAGTTTAAATATTTCACATCATATAAAAATGCGAGGATCTCGTCCTCAACTCTGAATCACAAGTATTTTGCACATTGTGCCAACTGAAATTTTCAATTTCTTTTCTTTCTTCTTTTCAATAAATTTTGTAAACAATTTTCACAACAATTAATGAACCCGCATACCGGTAGGGCATATAATTCATAAAATTGAAATCAAATATCCCGAAATCACATCAAAACCCATTGTAGTGAGTAATAAAATTTAATTTTGGACTTATAGTCCTCAATGGTGCCCAAAAATAAAATGATAGACACAAGCTAACATCATCAGTTCTCCAAACAGGGATAACATATAAGTGGGTCACAAAAATTACGAAGCTCACCCATAAGCGGAGCATAATAGGATGACTCACCTCAATATTCAGAACCGAATCAAATTAAGGAGAATTATCCTTTTATAACAAATCAGGATCATACCTGTAACGACACCATCTGGTGTATCGGCCTCAGCCAAATAAGAGCAATTATATCAACGGGTCGGGCCTCCACCTCTTAGGCGTCCTCTACCCGTCTTTCCTCCATCCCTAACTGGCTGTACACGTGGGGTAGTAACTGCATTGGGGCCTATAGCCTGAGTGTTCTGATGAAATCCATCTCTCCCAAGTCTGGGACAATCTCTCATGATATGTCTAGTATCACCACATTCATAACAACCCTTCTGAGGTCGCGGCTGCTCGTATTGAGTTAGTACCGGATAGCTGGAATAACCACTGTAAGAATTTTGTGTCGGTGGTGCACTATAAGAACTTACTTGAGCACCCCGAGTAATCTGATGTGCAGACTGAGCTGGCCGACTGCTCGAGCCTCTGCCATAATGGGTCCTAGCTGAAGAGTAAAATTCAAGACCTTTTGGCCTCCTTAGACTGCCTTTCCTCGCCTAAAACACCCTCAATCTTCCTTTCAATCTCCACTACTTGTTGAAATGGAGTATCAGTTTGCAACTCTCGAGCCATGCATATTTTAATATCATAATCGAGCCCCTCAATGAATCTGCGGACCTGTTCTCTGACTGTAGAAACCAAGATAGGTGCATGACAACTCACTGAACCTGATAGCATATTCTGACACTGTCATAGTGCCTTGACGCAACCATGCAAACTATGTGCGCCACACATCTCGGAGAGTCTGGGGAATAAATTCTTTCAAGAACATTTCTGAAAATTGAGCACAAGTTGGTGGTGTTGCATCGGCTAGTCTACCTTCTTCATAGATTTACCACCACTGATACACTGCGCCTGACAGTGATACATCCTCTGTAGACGTGCCACTGAAAATAGGTGGACTATACCTCTTAAACCTTTCAATTCTCTTTTGTTCTTCTTCTGATGCCCCTGGCCTGCCTCAGGCTGAACCAGTTGTACCGGTACTACACCAGTAACCTGACCAATGTAAACCTGCTCCTCTGAAGTCGTGGTAGGAGTCTGAGCTACTCCCCCAATCTGTGAAATATTTGATGCAACGAAGATCAGTCCCGCCTGAGTTAATGTACCAAACATACTCAGGAACTGTGCTAAAGTCTCCTAAAGTTCGGGGGTAACAACAGGTGCTTATGGTACCTATCCCCAAACTGGAGCTGCTGGCGGCTCCTCAACTGCTGTTCTGACAGGTGCTCTAGTCACTGCACGTGCCCTTCCTCGGCCTCTACCTCGGCCTCTAACTCTTGCGGCCCTAGCAGTATATGCGGGTGTCTGCTTAGGTGACCCAGTACCACATGTCCTCACCATCATAAGAGAAAAGAGATACAAAGGCTCAAATTCTAAATTCAACAAATTTCGCACGACATGAATTAAAGAAGTGGAAATTTCCTAACAATTCTGTAGCCTCTCGAAGATAAGTACAGATGTCTCCGTACTGATCCGCAAGACTCTACTAGACTAGTTCGTGACTCGTAGAACCTATGAACCTAGAGCTCTGATACCAACTTGTCATTACCCAAAATCACACCATAGGCATCGTGATGGCACTTAGTCTCTAAGACTAAGTAAGCTGATTTTAATTACAATTCAAGCCATTTTTTTAATAAACAAAACCAACAGCGAAAATAATTATAACACCTTCCCAAGACTGGTAATACTGAGTCACAAACTCTAACTGAATACATAGAATGATCACGAGGACAAAATATACAATACTGCTTGATTAAAAATTAACAATACAATGAAATGAACAGACTCCAAGGGACCGCATTGACCAAGCAGCTCTACCTTGAATTCTTGCTATCACACTCTAACTCTGTCCGGGTTCGATACCTCCAATACCTGGCTCTGCACAAATATGTGCAGAAGTGTAGTATGAGTACACCACGGCCGGCACCCAGGAAGTATCAAGACTAACCTCAGTGGAGTAGAGATGAGGTACAATCAAGACATTCACTAGTCAAATAACCTATGCAATATAGCGGTATACAATAGTACTAGAAAACAACTAGCAATGATAACAACAAACTCAACCAGTGATATAACAACAAGGCAACAAGAATAACATAATTATTACTCAGGCGAATAAGGAACACAAGTACAATCAATAAGTCAAGTCCTTCAAATATAAATCCTTCATATATTATTCTTTAAGATAAATATCTTTCGAATATACTTTTTTCCAATAAATATATTTTCAAGTAAAAGTCACCATGTGACACCTCATTTCACAATCATAAAAATTATGGGTCTCGGCCCACTTTCATATTTTTCACGGCACTTCGTGCCCATATTTCTATCACCATCACACCGACAACTCACGTGTCAATAATAAAATCATCATATTTTTCCCCGGCACCTCATGCCCATATTATTTTCATAACTGCACGGACAGCTCACGTACCAAAATATCAATGTATATAAGATCCGCAGGATCAATTTATTTTCAATAAAGTAAGGTTAAAATCTTTAAATCAAGTAAGAAATCAATAAAAAGATAAGTTTATTTTAGAAATTGTTTGAGTGAGGAAAAATGACATTTCCATGAAAATAAAGCATCAGATAAACTATTGATTTGGATATAGAATTTATTAATTTAAACATACTAGAAATTATTTTTTTATTTAAAACAACTCAATCATCAAAAACGAGTACAACCCAAAAATACAAATCCTCAATGTCTCGTACGAAAAAGTCAAGGTCGACACAATATATCAAGGAAAACACAAGAATTTACAAATCACGGAAAAACAAGATAACCAAAGGCAAGTGCAGCCATAGAGAGATATCAACAAAAGGGCACTCCCGAGGTACCGCCTCGTAGTCCCAAATCATAAATAAATTCACAATCTTTTGTTATATCACTGCGGGAGCCTTCACATATTATTCTTTAATAATCATTTTTTTCCGAAATAGCATCTCGCGTTTTAGCCACCCTTATCACACCGCATGACTTCTAGTAGTTTTCCTACTAGCCACGCATTTCAAGCCACCCTTATCTCACCGCATGTCTTCTAGTAGTTCCCCTACAAGCCACGCATTTCAAGCCACCCTTATCTCACCGCATGCGTATCAATATCACAATATTTAACAAATCGCACCTCAAGTGGCCAAACATCACAGCATAATACAACTTGCACCTCAAGTGCTCACATATCACAACATATCACAAATTGCACATCAAGTGCTCAAATCTTACCACATATCACAAATTGCACATCAAGTGCTCAAATCTTACAACATATCACAATTTGTACATCAAGTGCTCATCTTACAACATATCATAAATTGCACATCAAGTGCTCAAATCTTACAACATATCATAAATTGTGCATCAAGTGCTCAATTCTTACAACATATCATAAATTGCACATCAAATACTCAATTCTTACAACATATCACAAATTGCTCATCAATTGCTCAATTCTTACAACACATTATTTTTCTACAATAAGGAGCCACGACTCGATCATAATGTGCACAACATCTTAACAAAATGTTCGGGAGTGAACTACTAAATCGATTAATATTTCACAATTTGGCACTTTGTCTCAATATGATTCACAGCCTTTATAATTCAATACCAAATATTCAACAACGTGAACTGACAAGTAATTCATCCAGGAAGAACACCTCTTTTAAATCACAACTTCAGGGAACAAATAGATTTATTCAGCTTATTAACTAAATTTTCCATTTAAATTATCTGTAAGTAAAATCAATAATGAAAATATTTTCCATAAAAATGGAAACTCAAACAAACACAGAGTTCACATAAAATTCAAGTGGCAATCACACCAAATTATCATATAAAAACAACCCCGACAAATAAGGAATGAGGCATGACAAATAAGGGATTTAATAAGTTACAATAATTTTCCAACTTAATACTTAAGGGCGTCTACGAATTTCAACCGATATAATTTGCACATATAAACCAAGTACGTACTCGTCACCTCGCGTACATGCTTTTCAATTACACAATTTCCATATAAGACTCAATGCCTAAGGGGTAACTGTGATGATCCAAAAGGTCATCTTATGTTTTAGAACTCGAATCTGCGCTCTTAAGCCTTTAAAACCTCATTTTTACCCTCCTCGATTTGCGGTCGCAGTCCGGGCATGTTTCCGGAAAGCTTTTATGTTGAAAATTGATGAAAATAAGAATTTATGCCTTTAAAGTTGATTTTAGTTGACTTCGGCCAACGTTTTTGATAAACGGGCTCGGATCCGTATTTTGACGGTCCCGGTGGGTCCGTATCAAATTATGGGACCTGGGCGTATGCCCAGAATTGAATTCGGAGGTGCCTAGCTCAAGTTATGAATTTTTGATGAAAATTAAAAGTCTGAAAATTAATTATTTTTAAGAATTGATTGATGTTTGGAATTGTTAGTGCCGGGTCCGCATTCTAGTTCCGGAGCTCGGTACAGGTTCATTATGATATTTAAGACTTGTCTGTGAAATTTGGTGACAAACGGAGTTGAAAAATCTGGTATTTTGCTACAGCAGGTGTTCTGGCACGTCCTTCTTGAGGTCGAATTCCAAAACTAATTATATATTTGGGCTCGGGGGTGAATGGACAAATGAATTTTAGTTCGAACCTCGGGTTTTGACCAAGCGGGCCGGGGGTCGATTTTTTGACTTTTTGGAGGAAAATTTGGGAAACTTAATTTATGCAATATAATTGATTTCTTTAGTAATATTTGATATTATTGAGTCATTTTTGAATAGATACGAGTGGTTTGGAGGTGAATTCCAAAGGAAAAGCTGTGATTGAGAATTAAGTGGCCTTCAGAGCGAGGTAAGTGTCGTGTCTAACTTTGGCTTGGGGGAATAGGTATTATGTGTTTATTTGCTTCGTGTTTAGTTGTTAAATACGATGTATAGGTGAGGTGACGAGCATCTATGCGTCGTTGTCGAGTCATAGCATGCAAGTGAAATTCTATTCTTGTCTATTTTGTAGCCTTAAATTCTACTATCCATGCTTAGCGAGTTATTTGAAATGTTGGGTGACTTATATCTGGTTTCACTGAGATTTGGTAACTTTCGAATATTAATTCAAGGTTGAGCTTACATTGTGCTATTGATTATGGATAAAATACTAGTTTCTTTGTGATAGTCCTATCTACCCGTTGTTGTTGATTCTGTGATTTGAGAGGAGGAGTGTAAAGCACGAAGAGTGATGCCGTGCATGCATTATTTATATTGTGAGGAAGAGTGTAAAGCACAAAGGGTGATGTCATGCATGCATTATTTATATTATGAGGAAGAGTGTAAAGCACGAAGGGTGATGCCGTGTATATTATGAGAGGTTTAATGCACGAATGGTGATGCCATGCCGTTCTATTTATTTATTTGGTGAGGTTGAGAGTAAAAGCACGAAGGGTAATGCACGAATGTTGATGCCATGCCGTTCTATTTATTTATTTGGTGAGGTTGAGAGTAAAAGCACGAAGGGTGATGCCGTGCCGTTCTATTTATTTATTTGGTGAGGTTGAGAGTAAAAGCACGAAGGGTGATGCCGTGCAGTTTTCCTTTGCTGTTTTATTTGCTGATTTTGTTTAAGGATTTTCGGTTTAATTCTGTCTTTTCATTATTCTGACTCTTTATATTGTATTCCCCAACTTTATGTCCCCTTCCCATTATTTCTGCATTATTTCTTTATTTACTGTTATTGCCACTAGCATGATTATACTGTTCAGGTTATATGTGGATGTCTTGTCCTAGCCTCGTCAATACTTCACCGAGGTTAGGCTTGACACTTACCAGTACATGGGATCGGTTGTACTGATGTTGCACTCTGCACTTTCTGTGCAGATTTTGGTAGCGGCTCAGGTTGATCGAGATTTTGCTATTGGTCCGCTGTCCAGAGACTCGAGGTAGATCTGTCGGCGTTCACAGACCTTGAAATCCCCGTCTATCTTTTATGTCCTACTGTTTTCTTTCATTCAAACAGTTGTATTTTTTTCAGACTATTACTTGTAGTAAATTCTAGAATGCTCGTGAATTGTGAATCCAGATCCGAGTGGTAGTAATTAATACGGTTTTAATTTATTCCACACTTATTATATTTTATCTTAGTTAATTATTGTTAATTACTGAATGGGAATAAGGAATTGGTTTAATGATTCTCTAACGTTGGCTTGCCTAGCAAGTGAAATGTTAGGTGCCATCACGGTCCTGACGGGTGATGCCGTGCCGTTCTATTTATTTATTTGGTGAGGTAGAGAGTAAAAGTACGAAGGGTGATGACGTGCCGTTCTATTTATTTATTTGGTGAGGTTGAGAGTAAAAGCATGAAGGGTGATGTCGTGCAGTTTTCTTTTGCTATTTTATTTGCTCAATTTATTTAAGGATTTTCGGTTTAATTCTGTCTTTTCATTATTCTCACTCTTTATATTGTATTCCCCCACTGTATGTCCCCTTCCCATTATTTTTGCGTTATTTCTTTATTTACTGTTGTTGCCACTAGCATGATTATACTGTTTAGGTTATATGTGGGTATATTGTCTTAGCCTCGTCACTACTTCGCCGAGGTTAGGCTCGACACTTACCAGTACATGGGGTCGGTTGTACTGATACAACGCTCTGCACTTTCAGAGTAGATTTTTGTACCGGCTCAGGTTGATCGAGATTTTGCTATTTGTCCGCTGTCCGGAGACTCAAGGTAGATCTGTCGGCGTTCACAGACCTTGAAGTCCCCGTCTATCTTTTATGTCCTACTGTTTTCTTTCATTCAAACAGTTGTATTTCTTTGAGACTATTACTTGTAGTAAATTCTAGAATGCTCGTGAATTGTGACTCCAGATCCGGGGGTAGTAATTAATACGGTTTTATAATATTCCACACTTATTATATTTTATCTTAGTTAATTATTGTTAATTACTGAATGGGAATAAGGAATTGGTTTAATGATTCTCTAACGTTGGTTTGCCTAGCAAGTGAAATGTTAGGCGCCATCACGGTCCCGACGGGTGATGCCGTGCCGTTCTATTTATTTATTTGGTGAGGTTGAGAGTAAAATCACGAAGGGTGATGCCATGCAGTTTTCCTTTGCTATTTTATTTACTCAATTTGTTTAAGGATTTTTTGTTTAATTCTGTCTTTTCATTATTCTCACTCTTTATATTATATTCCCCCACTATATGTCTCCTTCCCATTATTTATGCGTTATTTCTTTATTTACTGTTGTTTCCACTAGCATGATTATACAGTTCAGGTTATATGTGGGTGTCTTGTCCTAGCCTCATCACTACTTCGCCGAGGTTAGGCTCGACACTCACCAGTACATGGGGTCGGTTGTACTGATGCTGCACTTTGCACTTTCTGTGCAGATTTTGGTACCGGCTCAGGTTTATCGAGATTTTCCTATTGGTCTGCTGTCCGGAGACTCAAGGTAGATCTGTCGGCGTTCACAGACCTTGAAGTCCCCGTCTATCTTTTATGTCCTACTGTTTTCTTTCATTCAAACAGTTGTATTTCTTTCAGACTATTACTTGTAGTAAATTCTAGAATGCTCGTGAATTGTGACTCCAGATCCGGGTGGTAGTAATTAATACGGTTTTATGATATTCTGCACTTATTATATTCAATCTTAGTTAATTATTGTTAATTACTGAATGGTAATAAGGAATTGGTTTAATGATTCTCTAACGTTGGCTTGCCTAGTAAGTGAAATGTTAGGCGCCATCACGGTCACGACGGGTGATGCCGTGCCGTTCTATTTATTTATTTGGTGAGGTTGAGAGTAAAAGCAGGAAGGGTGATGCCGTGCCGTTCTATTTATTTATTTGGTGTGGTTGAGAGTAAAAGCATGAAGGGTGATGCCGTGCAATTTTCCATTGCTGTTTTATTTGCTCAATTTGTTTAAGGATTTTCGGTTTAATTCTGTCGTTTCATTATTCTCACTTTTTATATTGTATTCCCCCACTGCATGTCTCCTTCCAATTATTTATGCGTTATTTCTTTATTTACTGTTGTTTCCACTAGCATAATTATATGTTCAGGTTATATGTCGGTGTCTTGTCCTAACCTCGTCACTATTTCGCCGAGGTTAGGCTCGACACTTACCAGTACATGGGGTCGGTTGTACTGATGCTGCACTCTGCACTTAGTGTGCAGATTTGGGTATCGGCTCAGGTTGATCGAGATTTTACTATTGGTCCGCTGTCCGGAGACTCAAGGTAGATCTGTCGGCGTTCACAGACCTTGAAGTCCCCGTCTATCTTTTATGTCCTACTCTTTGTATTTCTTTCAGACTATTACTTGTAATAAATTCTAGAATGCTCGTGAATTGTGACTCCAGATCCGGTGGTAGTAATTAATATGGTTTTATAATATTCCACACTTATTATATTTCATCTTAGTTAATTATTGTTAATTACTGAATGGGAATAATGAATTGGTTTAATGATTCTCTAACGTTGACTTGCCTAGCAAGTGAAATGTTAGGCGCCATCACGGTCCCGACGGGTGATGCCGTGCCGTTCTATTTATTTATTTGGGGAGGTTGAGAGTAAAAGCACGAAGGGTGATGCCGTGCCGCTCTATTTATTTATTTGGTGTGGTTGAGAGTATAAGCACGAAGGATGATGCCGTGCAGTTTTCCTTTGCTGTTTTATTTGCTCAATTTGTTTAAGGATTTTCGGTTTAATTCTCTCTTTTCATTATTCTCACTCTTTATATTTTATTCCCCCACTGTATGTCTCATTCCAATTATTTATGCGTTATTTCTTTATTTACTGTTGTTTCCATTAGCATGATTATACTGTTCAGGTTATATGTGGGTGTCTTGTCCTAGCCTCGTCACTATTTCGCCGAGGTTAGGCTCGACACTTACCAGTACATGGTGACGGTTGTACTGATGCTGCACTCTGCACTTAATGTGCAGATTTTGGTACCAACTCAGGTTGACCGAGATTTTGCTATTGGTCCGCTGACCGGAGACTCAAGGTAGATCTGTCGGCGTTCACAGATCTTGAAGTCCCCGTCTATCTTTTATGTCCTACTGTTTTCTTTCATTCAAAAGGTTATATTTCTTTAAGACTATTACTTGTAGTAAATTCTAGAATGCTCGTGAATTGTGACTCCAGATCCGGGGGTAGTAATTAATACGGTTTTATAATATTTCACACTTATTATATTTCATCTTAGTTAATTATTGTTAATTACTGAATGGGAATAAGGAATTGGTTTAATGATTCTCTAACGTTGGCTTGCCTAGCAAGTGAAATGTTAGGCGCCATCACGATCCCGACGGGTGATGCCGTGCCATTCTATTTATTTATTTGGTGAGGTTGAGAGTAAAAGCACGAAGGGTGATGCCGTGCCGTTCTATTTATTTATTTGGTGTGGTTGAGAGTAAAAGCACGAAGCATGATGCCGTGCAGTTTTCTTTTGCTGTTTTATTTGGTCAATTTGTTTAAGGATTTTCGGTTTAATTCTGTCTTTTTAGTATTCTCACTCTTTATATTTTATTCCCCCACTGTATGTCTCCTTCCAATTATTTATGCGTTATTTCTTTATTTACTGTTGTTTCCATTAGCATGATTATACTGTTCAGGTTATATGTGGGTGTCTTGTCCTAGCCTCATCACTACTTCGCTGAGGTTAGGCTCGACACTTACCAGTACATGGGGTCGGTTGTACTGATGCTGCACTCTGCACTTAATGTGCAGATTTTGGTACCGGCTCAGGTTGATCGAGATTATGCTATTGGTCCGCTGTCCGGAGACTCAAGGTAGATCTGTCGGCGTTCACAGACCTTGAAGTCCCCGTCTATCTTTTATGTCCTACTGTTTTCTTTCATTCAAACAGTTGTATTTCTTTCAGACTATTACTTGTAGTAAATTCTAGAATGCTCGTGAATTGTGACTCCAGATCCGGGGGTAGTAATTAATATGGTTCTATAATATTCCACACTTATTATATTTCATCTTAGTTAATTATTGTTAATTACTGAATGGGAATAAGGAATTGGTTTAATGATTCTCTAACGTTGGCTTGCCTAGAAAGTGAAATGTTAGGCGCCATCACGGTTCCGACGGGTGATGCCGTGCCGTTCTATTTATTTATTTGGTGAGGTTGAGAGTAAAAGCACGAAGGATGATGCCGTGCAGTTTTCCTTTGCTATTTTATTTACTCAATTTGTTTAAGGATTTTTTGTTTAATTCTGTCTTTTCATTATTCTCACTCTTTATATTGTATTCCCCCACTGTATGTCCCCTTCCCATTATTTCTGCGTTATTTCTTTATTTACTGTTGTTGCCACTAGCATGATTATACTGTTTAGATTATATGTGGGTGTATTATCCTAGCCTCGTCACTACTTCGTCGAGGTTAGTCTCGACACTTACAAGTATATGGGGTCGGTTGTACTGATGCTGCACTCTGCACTTTCTGTGTAGATTTTGGTACCGGCTCAGGTTGATCGAGATTTTGCTATTGGTCCGCTGTCCGGAGACTCAAGGTAGATCTGTCAGCGTTCACAGACCTTGATGTCCCCGTCTGTCTTTTATGTCCTACTGTTTTCTTTCATTCAAACAGTTGTGTTTCTTTCAGACTATTACTTGTAGTAAATTCTAGAATGCTCGTGAATTGTGACTCCAGATCCGGGGGTAGTAATTAATATGGTTTTATAATATTTCACACTTATTATATTTCATCTTAGTTAATTATTGTTAATTACTGAATGGGAATAAGGAATTGGTTTAATGATTCTCTAACGTTGGCTTGCCTAGCAAGTGAAATGTTAGGCGCCATCACGGTCCCGACGGGTGATGCCGTGCCGTTCTATTTATTTATTTGGTGAGGTTGAGAGTAAAAGCACGAAGGGTGATGCCGTGCCGTTCTATTTATTTATTTGGTGTGGTTGAGAGTAAAAGCACGAAGGATGATGCCGTGCAGTTTTCCTTTGCTGTTTTATTTGCTCAATTTGTTTAAGGATTTTCGGTTTAATTCTGTCTTTTTATTATTCTCACTCTTTATATTTTATTCCCCCACTGTATGTCTCCTTCCAATTATTTATGCGTTATTTCTTTATTTACTGTTGTTTCCATTAGCATGATTATACTGTTCAGGTTATATGTGGGTGTCTTGTCCTAGCCTCGTCACTACTTCGCCGAGGTTAGGCTCGACACTTACCAGTACATGGGGTCGGTTGTACTGATGCTGCACTCTGCACTTAATGTACAGATTTTGGTACCGGCTCAGGTTGATCGAGATTTTGCTATTGGTCCGCTGTCCGGAGACTCAAGGTAGATCTGTCGGCGTTCACAGACCTTGAAGTCCCCGTCTATTTTTTATGTCCTACTGTTTTCTTTCATTCAAACAGTTGTATTTCTTTCAGACTATTACTTGTAGTAAATTCTAGAATGCTCGTGAATTGTGACTCCAGATCCGGGGGGTAGTAATTAATACGGTTTTATAATATTCCACACTTATTATATTTCATCTTAGTTAATTATTGTTAATTACTGAATGGAAATAAGGAATTGGTTTAATGATTCTCTAACGTTGGCTTGCCTAGAAAGTGAAATGTTAGGCGCCATCACGGTCCCGACGGGTGATGCCGTGCCGTTCTATTTATTTATTTTGTGAGGTTGAGAGTAAAAGCACGAAGGGTGATGCCGTGCAGTTTTCCTTTGCTATTTTATTTACTCAATTTGTTTAAGGATTTTTTGTTTAATTCTATTTTTTCATTATTCTCACTCTTTATATTGTATTCCCCCACTGTATGTCCCCTTCCCATTATTTCTGCGTTATTTCTTTATTTACTGTTATTGCCACTAGCATGATTATACTGTTTAGATTATATGTGGGTGTATTGTCCTAGCCTCGTCACTACTTCGTCGAGGTTAGTCTCGACACTTACCAGTACATGGGGTCGGTTGTACTGATGCTGCACTCTGCACTTTCTGTGTAGATTTTGGTACCGGCTCAGGTTGATCGAGATTTTGCTATTGGTCCGCTGTCCGAAGACTCAAGGTAGATCTGTCGGCGTTCACAGACCTTGAAGTCCCCGTCTATCTTTTATGTCCTACTGTTTTCTTTCATTCAAACAGTTGTATTTCTTTGAGACTATTACTTGTAGTAAATTCTAGAATGCTCGTGAATTGTGACTCCAGATCCGGGGGGTAGTAATTAACACGGTTTTATAATATTCCACACTTATTATATTTCATCTTAGTTAATTATTGTTAATTACTGAATGGGAATAAGGAATTGGTTTAATGATTCTCTAACGTTGGTTTGCCTAGCAAGTGAAATGTTAGGCGCCATCACGGTCCCGACGGGTGATGCCGTGCCGTTCTATTTATTTATTTGGTAAGGTTGAGAGTAAAAGCACGAAGGGTGATGCCGTGCCGTTCTATTTATTTATTTGGTGTGGTTGAGAGTAAAAGCACAAAGGATGATGCCGTGCAGTTTTCCTTTGCTGTTTTATTTGCTCAATTTGTTTAAGGATTTTCGGTTTAATTCTATTTTTTTTATTATTCTCACTCTTTATATTTTATTCCCCCACTGTATGTCTCCTTCCAATTATTTATGCGTTATTTCTTTATTTACTGTTGTTTCCATTAGCATGATTATACTGTTCAGGTTATATGTGGGTGTCTTGTCCTAGCCTCGTCACTACTTCGCCGAGGTTAGGCTCGACACTTACCAGTACATGGGGTCGGTTGTACTGATGCTGCACTCTGCACTTAATGTGCAGATTTTGGTACCGGCTCAGGTTGATCGAGATTTTGCTATTGGTCCGCTGTCCGGAGACTCAAGGTAGATCTGTCGGCGTTCACAGACCTTGAAGTCCCCGTCTATTTTTTATGTCCTACTGTTTTCTTTCATTCAAACAGTTGTATTTCTTTCAGACTATTACTTGTAGTAAATTCTAGAATGCTCGTGAATTGTGACTCCAGATCCGGGGGGTAGTAATTAATACGATTTTATAATATTCCAGACTTATTATATTTCATCTTAGTTAATTATTGTTAATTACTGAATGGAAATAAGGAATTGGTTTAATGATTCTCTAACGTTGGCTTGCCTAGAAAGTGAAATGTAAGGTGCCAACACGGTCCCGACGGGTGATGCTGTGCCGTTCTATTTATTTATTTGGTGAGGTTGAGAGTAAAAGCACGAAGGGTGATGCCGTGCAGTTTTCCTTTGCTATTTTATTTACTCAATTTGTTTAAGGATTTTTTGTTTAATTCTGTCTTTTCATTATTCTCACTCTTTATATTGTATTCCCCCACTGTATGTCCCCTTCCCATTATTTCTGCATTATTTCTTTATTTACTGTTGTTGCCACTAGCATGATTATACTGTTTAGATTATATGTGGGTGTATTGTCCTAGCCTCGTCACTACTTCGTTGAGGTTAATCTCGACATTTACCAGTACATGGGGTCGGTTGTACTGATGCTGCACTCTGCACTTTCTGTGTAGATTTTGGTACCGGCTCAGGTTGATCGAGATTTTGCTATTGGTTCGCTGTCCGGAGACTCAAGGTAGATCTGTCGGCGTTCACAAACCTTGAAGTCCCCGTCTATCTTTTATGTCCTACAGTTTTCTTTCATTCAAACAGTTGTATTTCTTTCAGACTATTACTTGTAGTAAATTCTAGAATGCTCGTGAATTGTGACTCCAGATCCGGGGGGTAGTAATTAATACGGTTTTATAATATTCCACACTTATTATATTTCATCTTAGTTAATTATTGTTAATTACTGAATGGGAATAAGGAATTGGTTTAATGATTCTCTAACGTTGGTTTGCCTAGCAAGTGAAATGTTAGGCGCCATCACGGTCCCGACGGGTGATGCCGTGCCGTTCTATTTATTTATTTGGTGAGGTTGAGAGTAAAAGCACGAAGGGTGATGCCGTGCCGTTCTATTTATTTATTTGGTGTGGTTGAGAGTAAAAGCACGAAGGATGATGCCGTGCAGTTTTCCTTTGCTGTTTTATTTGCTCAATTTGTTTAAGGATTTTCGGTTTAATTCCGTCTTTTTATTATTCGCACTCTTTATATTTTATTCCCCCACTGTATGTCTCCTTCCAGTTATTTATGCGTTATTTCTTTATTTACTGTTGTTTCCATTAGCATGATTATACTGTTCAGGTTATATGTGGGTGTCTTGTCCTAGCCTCGTCACTACTTCGCCGAGGTTAGGTTCGACACTTACCAATACATGGGGTCGGTTGTACTGATGCTGCACTCTGCACTTAATGTGCAGATTTTGGTATCGGCTCAGGTTGATCGGGATTTTGCTATTGGTCCGCTGTCCGGAGACTCAAGGTAGATCTGTCGGCGTTCACAGACCTTGAAGTCCCCGTCTATTTTTTATGTCCTACTATTTTCTTTCATTCAAACAGTTGTATTTCTTTCAGACTATTACTTGTAGTAAATTCTAGAATGCTCGTGAATTGTGACTCCAGATCCGGGGGGTAGTAATTAATACGGTTTTATAATATTCCACACTTATTATATTTCATCTTAGTTAATTATTGTTAATTACTGAATGGGAATAAGGAATTGGTTTAATGATTCTCTAACATTGGCTTGCCTAGAAAGTGAAATGTTAGGCGCCATCACGGTCCCGATGGGTGATGCCATGCCGTTCTATTTATTTATTTGGTGAGGTTCAGAGTAAAAGCACGAAGGGTGATGCCGTGCAGTTTTCCTTTGCTATTTTATTTACTCAATTTGTTTAAGGATTTTTTGTTTAATTCTGTCTTTTCATTATTCTCACTCTTTATATTGTATTCCCCCACTGTATGTCCCCTTCCCATTATTTCTGCGTTATTTCTTTATTTACTGTTGTTGCCACTAGCATGATTATACTGTTTAGATTATATGTGGGTGTATTGTCCTAGCCTCGTCACTACTTCGTCGAGGTTAGTCTCGACACTTACCAGTACATGGGGTCGGTTGTACTGATGCTGCACTCTGCACTTTCTGTGTAGATTTTGGTACCGGCTCAGGTTGATCGAGATTTTGCTATTGGTCCGCTGTCCGGAGACTCAAGGTAGATCTGTCGGCGTTCACAGACCTTGAAGTCCCCATCTATCTTTTATGTCCTACTGTTTTCTTTCATTCAAACAGTTGTATTTCTTTGAGACTATTACTTGTAGTAAATTCTAGAATGCTCGTGAATTGTGACTCCAGATCCGGGGGGTAGTAATTAATACGGTTTTATAATATTCCACACTTATTATATTTCATCTTAGTTAATTATTGTTAATTACTGAATGGGAATAAGGAATTGGTTTAATGATTCTCTAACGTTGGTTTGCCTAGCAAGTGAAATGTTAGGCGCCATCACGGTCCCGACGGGTGATGCCGTGCCGTTCTATTTATTTATTTGGTGAGGTTGAGAGTAAAAGCACGAAGGGTGATGCCGTGCCGTTCTATTTATTTATTTGGTGTGGTTGAGAGTAAAAGCACGAAGGATGATGCCGTGCAGTTTTCCTTTGCTGTTTTATTTTCTCAATTTGTTTAAGGATTTTCGGTTTAATTCTGTCTTTTTAGTATTCTCACTCTTTATATTTTATTCCCCCACTGTATGTCTCCTTCCAATTATCTATGCGTTATTTCTTTATTTACTGTTGTTTCCATTAGCATGATTATACTGTTCAGGTTATATGTGGGTGTCTTGTCCTAGCCTCGTCACTACTTCGCCGAGGTTAGGCTCGACACTTACCAGTACATGGGGTCGGTTGTACTGATGCTGCACTCTGCACTTAATGTGCAGATTTTGGTACCGGCTCAGGTTGATCGAGATTTTGCTATTGGTCCGTTGTCCGGAGACTCAAGGTAGATCTGTCGGCGTTCACAGACCTTGAAGTCCCCGTCTATCTTTTATGTCCTACTGTTTTCTTTCATTCAAACAGTTGTATTTCTTTCAGACTATTACTTGTAGTAAATTCTAGAATGCTCGTGAATTGTGACTCCGGATCCGGGGGGTAGTAATTAATACGGTTTTATAATATTCCACACTTATTATATTTCATCTTAGTTAATTATTGTTAATTACTGAATAGGAATAAGGAATTGGTTTAATGATTCTCTAACGTTGGCTTGCCTAGAAAGTGAAATATTAGGCGCCATCACGGTCCCGACGGGTGATGCCTTGCCGTTCTATTTATTTATTTGGTGAGGTTGAGAGTAAAAGCACGAAGGGTGATGCCGTGCAGTTTTCCTTTGCTATTTTATTTACTCAATTTGTTTAAGGATTTTTTGTTTAATTCTGTCTTTTCATTATTCTCACTCTTTATATTGTATTCCCCCACTGTATGTCCCCTTCCCATTATTTCTGCGTTATTTCTTTATTTACTGTTGTTGCCACTAGCATGATTATACTGTTTAGATTATATGTGGGTGTATTGTCCTAGCCTCGTCACTACTTCGTCGAGGTTAGTCTCGATACTTACCAGTACATGGGGTCGGTTGTACTGATGCTGCACTCTGCACTTTCTGTGTAGATTTTGGTACCGGCTCAGGTTGATCGAGATTTTGCTATTGGTCCGCTGTCCGGAGACTCAAGGTAGATCTGTCGGTGTTCACAGACCTTGAAGTCCCCGTCTATCTTTTATGTCCTACTGTTTTCTTTCATTCAAACAGTTGTATTTCTTTCAGACTATTACTTGTAGTAAATTCTAGAATGCTCGTGAATTGTGACTCCAGATCCGGGTGGTAGTAATTAATACGGTTTTATGATATTCCACACTTATTATATTTTATCTTAGTTAATTATTGTTAATTACTGAATGGGAATAAGGAATTGGTTTAATGATTCTCTAACGTTGGCTTGCCTAACAAGTAAAATTTTAGGCGCCATCACGGTCCTGACGGGTGATGCCGTGCCGTTCTATTTATTTATTTGGTGAGGTTGAGAGTAAAAGCACGAAGGGTGATGACGTGCCGTTCTATTTATTTATTTGGCGAGGTTGAGAGTAAAAGCACAAAGGGTGATGCCGTGCAGTTTTCCTTTGCTATTTTATATGCTCAATTTGTTTAAGGATTTTTGATTTAATTCCGTCTTTTTATTATTCTCACTCTTTATATTGTATTCCCCTACTGTATGTCCCCATTCCATTATTTCTACATTATTTCTTTATTTACTGTTATGGCCACTAGCATGATTATACTGTTTAGGTTATATGTGGGTGTATTGTCCTAGCCTCGTCACTACTTCGCCGAGGTTAGGTTCGACACTTACCAGTACATGGGGCCGGTTGTACAGATGCTGCACTCTGCACTTTCTGTGCAGATTTTGGAACCGGCTTAGGTTGATCGAGATTTTGCTATTGGTCCGCTGTCCGGAGACTCAAGGTAGATCTGTCGGCGTTCACAGACCTTGAAGTCCCCATCTATCTTTTATGTCTTACTGTTTTCTTTCATTCAAACAGTTGTATTTCTTTCAAACTATTACTTATAGTAAATTCTAGAATGCTCGTGAATTGTGAATCCAGATCGGGGTGATAGTAATTAATACGGTTTTATGATATTCCGCAATTATTATATTTCATATTAGTTAATTATTGTTAATTACTTAATGTGAATAAGGAATTGGTTTAATGATTCTCTAACGTTGGCTTGCCTAGCAAGTGAAATGTTAGGAGCTATCATGGTCCCGACGGGTGATGCCGTGCCGCTATATTTATTTATTTGGTGAGGTTGAGAGTAAAAGCATTAAGGTTGGTGTCGTACCATTCTATTTATTTATTTGGTGAGGTTGAGAGTAAAAGTCCGAAGGGTAATGCCGTGCAATTTTTCTTTGCTGTTTTATTTGCTCAATTTGTTTAAGGATTTTCGGTTTAATTCTGTCTTTTCATTATTCTCACTCTTTATATTGTATTCCCCCACTGTATGTCTCCTTCCAATTATTTATGCGTTATTTCTTTATTTACTGTTGTTTCCACTAGCAAGAATATACTGTTTAGGTTATATGTGGGTGTCTTGTCCTAGCCTCGTCACTACTTCGCCGAGGTTAGGCTCGACACTTACCAGTACATGGGGTCGGTTGTACTAATGCTGCACTCTGCACTTTCTGTGCAGATTTTGGTACCGGCTCAGGTTGATCGAGATTTTGCTATTGGTCCGCTGTCCGGAGACTCAAGGTAGATCTGTCGGCGTTCACAGACCTTGAAGTCCCCGTCTATCTTTTATGTCCTAGTGTTTTCTTTCATTCAAACAGTTGTATTTCTTTCAGACTATTACTTATCGTAAATTCTAGAATGCTCGTGAATTGTGACTCCAGATCCGGGTGGTAGTAATTAATACGATTTTATAATATTTCGAACTTATTATATTCAATCTTAGTTAATTATTGTTAATTACTGAATGGGAATAAGGAATTGGTTTAATGATTCTCTAACGTTGGCTTGCCTAGCAAGTGATATGTTAGGCGCCATCACGATCACGACGGATGATGTCGTGCCATTCTATTTATTTATTTGGTGAGGTTGAGAGTAAAAGCACGAAGGGTGATGCCGTGCAGTTTTCCTTTGCTGTTTTATTTGCTCAATTTGTTTAAGGATTTTCGGTTTAATTTTGTCTTTTTATTATTCTCACTCTTTATATTGTATTCCCCCACTGTATGTCTCCTTCCAATTATTTATGCGTTATTGCTTTATTTACTGTTGTTGCCACTAGCATGATTATACTGTTCAGGTTATATGTGGGTGTCTTGTCCTAGCCTCGTCACTACTTCGCCGAGGTTAGGCTCGACACTTACCAGTACATGGGGTCGGTTGTACTGATGCTGCACTCTACACTTATTGTGCAAATTTTGGTACCGGCTCAGGTTGTTCGATATTTTGCTATTGGTCCGCTGTCCGGAGACTCAGGGTAGATCTGTCGGCGTTCACAGACCTTGAAGTCCCTGTCTATCTTTTATGTCCTACTGTTTTCTTTCATTTAAATAGTTGTATTTCTTTCAGACTATTACTTGTAGTAAATTCTAAAATGCTCGTGAATTGTGACTCCAGATCCGGGGGTAGCAATTAATACGGTTTTATAATATTCCGCACTTATTATATTTCATCTTAGTTAATTATTGTTAATTACTGAATGGGAATAAGGAATTGGTTTAATGATTCTCTAACGTTGGCTTGCCTAGCAAGTGAAATGTTAGGCGCCATCACGGTCCCGATGGGTGATGCCGTGCTGTTCTATTTATTTATTTGGTGAGGTTGAGAGTAAAAGCACGAAGGGTAATACCGTGCTGTTCTATTTATTTATTTGGTGTGGTTGAGAATAAAAGCACGAAGGGTGATATCGTACAGTATTCCTTTGCTATTTTATTTGCTCAATTTGTTTAAGGATTTTTGGTTTAATTTTGTCTTTTCATTATTCTCACTCTTTATGTTGTATTCCCCCACTGTATGTCCCCTTCCCATTATTTATGCGTTATTTCTTTATTTACTATTGTTGCCACTAGCATGATTATACTGTTTAGGTTATATGTGGGTGTATTGTCCTAGCCTCGTCACTACTTCGCCGAGGTTAGGCTCGACACTTACCAGTACATGGGGTTGGTTGTACTAATGCTGCACTCTGCACTTTCTGTGCAGATTTTGGTAACGGCTCAGGTTGATCGAGATTTTACTATTGGTCCGTTGTCCGGAGACTCAAGGTAGATCTGTCGGCGTTCACAGACCTTGAAGTCCCCGTCTATCTTTTATGTCCTACTGTTTTCTTTCATTCAAATAGTTGTATTTCTTTCAGACTATTACTTGTTGAAAATTCTAGAATGCTCGTGAATTGTGACTCCAGATCCGGGTGGTAGTAATTAATACGGTTTTATGATATTACGCAATTATTATATTTCATCTTAGTTAATTTATGTTCATTACTGAATGGGAATAAGGAATTGGATTATTAATTCTCTAACGTTGGCTTGTCTAGCAAGTGAAATGTTAGGCGCCATCACGGTCCCGACGGGTGATGCCGTGCTGTTCTATTTATTTATTTGGTGAGGTTGAGAGTAAAAGAACGAAGGGTGATGCCATGACGTTCTATTTATTTATTTGGTGAGGTTGAGAGTAAAAGCACGAAGGGTATTACCGTGCAGTTTTCCTTTGTTATTTTTTTTGCTCAATTTGTTTAAGGTTGAGACTCCCACTTCATTCCTGCGGCAGTTACCTATTCCTCGGAGTGGTTAGCAGAGATTTATATTCCGGAGATCGTCCCTCTTCACGGTGTGCCTGTTTCTATCATTTATGCTCAAGGTACGCATTTTACCTCGCACTTTTATAGGACAGTACGACATGGGTTGGGTATGCGGGTTGAGTTAAGCACAACATTACATCCTCAGACGGACGGGCAGTCCGAGCGTACTATTTAGATCTTGGAGGATATGCTTCGCGCTTGTGTCATAGACTTTGGAGGTTCTTGGGATTAGTTCTTTCCCCTTGCAGAGTTCGCCTACAATAACAGCTACCAGTCGAGCATCCAGATGGCTCCCTATAAGGCATTATATAGTAGGCGGTGCCGGTCGCCAGTTGGGTGGTTCGAGCCGGGAGAGGCTCGGTTGTTGGGCACAGAATTAGTACAAGATGCCTTGGATAAGGTCAAGATTATTCAGGATCGACTTCGCATAGCTCAGTCCAAGCAGAAGAGTTATGCCGACCGTAGAGTTCGTGATGTTTCATTCATGGTCGGAGAGAGAGTGTTACTTCGGGTATCACCCATGAAGGGTGTAATGAGGTTCGGAAAGAAGGGCAAGTTGAGCCCTAGGTATATCGGACCTTTTGAGATTCCGGAGAGAGTGGGAGAGGTGGCTTACATGCTTGCGTTGCCACCTAGTTTAGCAGCTGTTCATCTTGTATTCCATGTGTCCATGCTTTGAAAGTATCACGGTGATCCGTCCCATGTGTTAGATTTCAGCTCTGTCCAGTTGGATAAGGATTTGACTTACGAGGAGGAGCCGGTGGCAATTCTAGTCCGGCAAGTTCGCCAGTTGAGATCAAACAGTTACCCTTCAGTTCGAGTGCAGTGGAGAGGTCAGCCTATTAAGGCAGCTACTTGGGAGTCCGAGTCCGATATGCGGAGTAGATATCCCCACCTTTTCTCCATCCCAGGTACTTTTCTATGTCCGTTCGAGGACGAATGGTTGTTTTATAGATGGAGAATTTGATGACCCAAAATGTCATCTTATGTTTTAGAACTCGAATCTGCACTCTTAACCCTTAAAAATCTCATTTTTACCCTTCTCGATTTGCGTGCGCAGTCCGGGCATGTTTCCGGAAAGCTTTTATGTTGAAAATTGATGAAAATAAGAATTTATGCCTTAAAAGTTAATTTTAGTTGACTTTGGTCAACATTTTTGGTAAACGGGCCCAGATCCGGTGGGTCCGTATCGAATTATGGGACCTGGGCGTATGCCCAGAATCGAATTCGGAGGTCCCTAGGTCAAGTTATGAATTTTTGATGAAAATTAAAAGTCTGAAAATTAATTATTTTTAAGAATTGATTGATGTTTGGAATTGTTAGTGTCGGGTCTGTATTCTTGTTCTGGAGCCCGGTACATATTCATTTTGATATTTAAGACTTGTCTGTGAAATTCGATGAGAAACGGAGTTGATTTGACGTAATTCGGACGTCCAGTTGAGAAGATATGACTTTTAAAGTGTTCTTGAGAATTTCATTTGATTTGGTGCTAAATTCGTAGTTTTAGGTGTTATTTTGGCGATTTGATCGCGCGAGCAAGTTTGTATGATGTTTTTAGACTTGTGTGCATGTTTGGTTTGGAGTCCCGAGGGCTCGGGTGAGTTTCGGGTAGGCCACGAGATGTTTTGGACTTTGAAAATTTGGTATTTTACTGCAGCAGGTGTTCTGGCAGGTCCTTCTTCGCGTTCGCGAAGGTACTCTCGCGAACGCGAAGAGTAAACTGGGCAGCTGAAGTTTTCTTCTTCGCGAACGCAAAGCGATGAGGGCGTTAGCCTTCGTGAACGCGACCAGCTCCTCGCGAACGCGTAGTGTTAGGCACACCTGGGGGAGGATTGGTCGTTCCTTCATCGCGAACGCGAGCAATGTCTCGCGAACGCGAAGGCCAGGGGGGAGTAACCATCGTGAATGCGATTAGAGTCTCACGAACGTGAAGGCTTGGCAGCCAGTATCCTTCCCGAACGCGACAGTGGCCTCGCGAACGCGATGCACACTGTCGCCCAGTGCATAAGACAGAATCAAACACAGGTTTAAGCCATTTCTTCAACATCTTTCAAGAACCAAACGGGTAGAGGCGATTTTCAAGAGTCATTTTTTGTCCCAAAGTGTTGGTAAGTGATTCTAAACCATTTTCTTTCAATTACCCATTAGATTTCTTAAATTATCAACCTAAAATCTAGAGTTTTCATAGAAGAATTAGGGGTTAGGGTAGAAAACTAGGGATTTCAGAAATTTGGGAATTTAGACCTCAATTTGAGGTCGGATTCCAAAACTAATTACATATTCGGGCTCGGGGGGTGAATGGGTAAATGAATTTTGGTCCGAACCTCGAGTTTTGAACAAGCGGGCCCGGGGTCGTTTTTTGACTTTTTGGAGGAAAATTTGGGAAACTTAATTTATGCAATATAATTAATTTCTTTAGCAATATTTGATATTATTGAGTCATTTTTGAATAGATACGAGTGGTTTGGATGTGAATTCCAAAGAAAAAGCTGTGATTGAGAATTAAGTGGCCTTCGGAGCGAGGTAAGTGTCGTGTCTAACTTTGGCTTGAGGGAATAGGTATTATGTGTTTATTTGCTTCGTGGTTGGTTGTTAAATACGATGTATAGGTGAGGTGACGAGCATCTATGCGTCGTTGTCGAGTCATAGCATGCGAGTGAAATTCTATTCTTGTCTATTTTGTAGCCTTAAATTCTACTATCCATGCTTAGCGGGTTATTTGAAATGTTGGGTGACTTATATCTGGTTTCACTGAGATTTGGTAACTTTCGAATATTGATTCAAGGTTGAGGTTACATTGTGCTATTGATTATGGGTAAAATACTGGTTTCTTTGTGATACTCCTATCTATCCGTTGTTATTGATTCTGTGATTTGTGAGGAGGAGTGTAAAACACGAAGGGTGATGCCGTGCATGCATTATTTATATTGTGAGGAAGAGTGTAAAGCACTAAGGGTGATGTTGTGCATGCATTATTTATATTGTGAGGAAGAGTGTAAAGCACGAAGGGTGATGTCGTGTATATTATGAGAGGTTTAATGCACGAAGGGTGATGTCGTGCCGTTCTATTTATTTATTTGGTGAGGTTGAGAGTAAAAGCACGAAGAGTGATGTCGTGCCGTTCTATTTGTTTATTTGGTGAGGTTGAGAGTAAAAGCACGAAGGGTGATGCCGTTTAGTTTTCCATTGCTGTTTTATTTGCTCAATTTGTTTAAGGATTTTCGGTTTAATTCTGTCTTTTTGATTATTCTCACTCTTTATATTGTATTCCCCCACTGTATGTCCCCTTCCCATTATTTCTGCATTATTTCTTTATTTACTGTTGTTACCATTAGCACGATTATACTGTTCAGGTTATATGTGGGTGTCTTGTCCTAGCCTCGTCACTACTTCGCCGAGGTTAGGCTCGATACTTACCAGTACATGGGGTCGGTTGTACTGATGCTGCACTCTGAACTTTCTGTGCAGATTTTGGTACCGGATCAGGTTGATTGAGATTTTGCTATTGGTCCGCTGTCCGGAGACTCAAGGTAGATCTGTCAGCGTTCACAGACCTTGAAGTCCCCATCTATCTTTTATGTCGTACTGTTTTCTTTCATTCAAACAGTTATATTTCTTTCACACTATTACTTGTAGTAAATTCTAGAATGCTCGTGAATTGTGACTCCAGATCCGGGTGGTAGTAATTAATATGGTTTTATGATATTTCGCACTTTTTATATTTCATCTTAGTTAATTATTGTTAATTACTGAATGGGAATAAGAAATTGGTTTAATGATTCTCTATTGTTGGCTTGCCTAGCAAATGAAATATTAGGCGCCATCACGGTCCCGACGGTAAAGAATTTCGGGTCGTGATAGTAATTCCCCTACTCGAGGTTAGGCAAGATACTTGCCTCGTTTCGCAACCAATTTCAAGATTCCAATAAACCTTTTCCTCGCGAATTTGTGTCTGAAAGCTTCAAATCTAGTGACAAACATTTCGATATACTCAACACGAATCGTAGGAATTAATTCCATATGAAAATACTAATTTTCCAACAAAATTCGAAATTTAACTCAAATATTGCCCATGGGGCCTACATCTCGAAATCCAACGAAACTCACAAAAATCCGACAACTCATTCAATTACGAGTCCACCCATACGAATTTTATCAAATTCCGATATCGTTTTGTACTTCAAATCTTCATTTTACACTTATGGAAGATTTTACAAAAATCTGATTTTTCTTCCATAAATTCATGGATTCATGATGTAAATGAGTATGGAATCATGAAATATAATCAATATAGGATAAGGAACACTTATCACAATGTTTACATGTGAAAATCGCCCAAACCGAGCTCCCCAACTATTTTTATGTCAAAAATGGCCAAAAAAACCCGTTTATAGAGCCTCTGGTGTTTTCGAGCGTCACAGGTAGCGTGGGGCGCTGCATGTGGCGCTATTTCCAGTACCCTTAAATATCCCAGTGCCAGGGCTAGTGCCCCACACTACACTGGGCGCTCGCGGCAACGGAAAATCTTTTCCGATACGGAAATGGGTATAGCTCTCTCATACGATGTCCGAATTCGACGATTCTTTTTTGCTATGACTCCAAAATTTCAATACGGATCTAATGATTAAATCAAAACTGAATTTGGAGCTCATTTTCTTAATGTGATACCATGTATTCTTGAAGAATCGATGTCGAAATATAGCAAATCAAGTCCGATTGACCTCAAATTTTGTATACAAGTCATAATACATCATATGAAGCTATTTGAGTTTTCAAATAGTAGAGAGGAGAGTAATTACTCAAAACGACAAGACGGGTTGTTACACCAATGAGTAACAGAAAAAGGTTCACCAACTGGAATATAAAGCTTCCAAGGATACAAATAAATGACACGAATTAACAACAAACAAATACAAACTAAATCCAATTTTAAAAGAAGATTCAACAATAGAAAAAAATATAACTTAAATTGTATGTACCTTACAAACTTTGTCAGAAATTTTTAACTTTTTCTGCCTTCTGAACCTTATATTTTTTTGGTTTGACACCAAAAGTCACTTTGTCCTCCACGACACGTTTTCTCTTACCTTCAACCACTCTAACCCTTTTGCTCTTCTTTTTTTCAAATTGTCAAACAATATCCTTTCGAGATACTAACACTTTAACACTGTCAGACCGATTTTGTCTTCCCATATTTCGTTCATCAATCGATTTCTCAACTAAAACCGGGGTTGAATGAGGAGATGAACTCATCGACCTAGTTTCTCTTCTCACGTTGCTCGATTTTTCAATTGAAACCAGCTTTGAATAAGGTGATGAACTCATCGAACGAGTTTGTCTTGTCATATTTCTCTATTTCACAATTGAAACTAGGTTCAATGAGAATTTTTTTTAAAAAAAATACGAACAAATGGTTACAGAATTTTGTGAAGAAACTGATACAAAATTCAACCAAAACTAACAAAATCATCTATAACAGATACCTACAATGAACTCCAACTAAACTATTCAGTCGCAAAAGCCTAAAAACAAAAGCAACGTCGCTTCTCCAAAAATACATGCAATCCGAAAAAATATACAAAACAAGAGATTTTCTACTCCAACTTCCCTGGAATTAGACGATAATAACCGCAAATGTATCTTGTTTTGTAGTCAATTTTAGCAATTTTGGTTCAATTTAGCAAAATATACGCATATATATATATATATATATATATATATATATATATATATATATATATATATATATATATATATATATAGAGAGAGAGAGAGAGAGAGAGAGAGAGAGAGAGAGAGAGAGAGAGAGAGAGAACGGTGTTCTGTATTACAAAAATAACGAATACAAAAAAACTGACATTAATTGAAACTATTTGGGCCCAAAATGACATTTGGGCCTTTTTTAGTAGATATTTTGTTTTGGGCTATTTTTGGTTGGAAAGGTTTATAGAGTGACAATTTGGGTAATTTGGGTTGTAACACAACCCCCAAATTGATCCAGATCTTCGCAGTATTCTCAACTTTTAAATAAGCATACATAAAAATTATCTTATATTCTGGAATAAATGTCAATTCATATCAAATGATTTCTTTCCTCAATTTGGATTTAAAATTTTATTTTATAGTTCTTCATCTTATAATGCTAACAAAGATCAGAATAATTAAAAAGTAATAAAATTAGAACTTCCCACTCACCCCAACCTCCACCCTAACCCCGAACCCCCATCCTACCTCTAAATAGAATTATCATTTAATGTACTTTATTTTAATGTTGTAGATAGAGTATTTTCTTTTTTATTTCAACAAAATGAATATTTTATTTTATTTCAACAAAATAAGTACTTTCTTTTCATGATATAGAAAAAGTATTTTCTTTTTCACAAAACGAGTATTTTCTTTTTATGTTGTAGAAAAAGTATTCTCTTTTGTTTCAACAAAAAAATAGTTTTCTTTTCATGAACTAAAAAATAGCTCAGTACCCGTATTCTTTTATATTGATAGAAATTTTATTTGTTATTTTTTATATTGTGATAATGTGTTTCTTCTTTATTTTCAAATTGTTTTCATGTTTGATGATTATTTTTGTCAACAGAGTTAGTTTTGGAAGGTTGAAAAAAAGTTTTGAAAAATATTTTTTCTTCTCTTGATAGGAAAAATATTTTCGGAAAAGTGGAGAAAAATAAATTCATAAAAAATAGTTTTCAAATATTTAAACCAACCAAACATAAAAAAATTGGAAATTATTTTTCAGAACATGGGTCAAGGTAGAACTCTAAGATTGAGCATTTTCATGGGTAAAGGTTGGGCATCATCATGGGTCCATTTGGGCTGATGATTTTTGATGGGTTAACTTGGGCTAGCCCAAAACAGCCCATTTTCAAAATCATTCTAGCCCAAACCCATTGACGAGCACAAAACACAACACAAAGTTGATGCTCGCTAGACAAAGATAGTATAATTTAATTATCGTCTCCACAGGTGTCACGATCCCAATTTTCCTCCGTAGGATGTCGTGACGACACCTAGTCTTTAAGACTAGATAAGCCTAACAAACATGCGGAATAACTGAAATGATATTTAAATCTCAAAAACATCAACAACTATATGAAATAAAATCTGCAACTCAACATGTACATCTCCAAAAACCTAGTGAAAATATAAGTCACAAGCTCTAGATATAGTACTGAATACTCCTATACATCACTGTCTATAAAAATGTAAAGAAATAAGAAAAGAACAGGGTAGAAAAGGAATGTGAGGCTTGCAGACGCGGGCAGGTATACCTTGAAGTCTCCAAAGTAAGCAACTCAACGCGCTAATACTGAGGCTGATAGGATGTACCTGGATCTGCACAAAGCATGTGCAAAAGCATAGTATGAGTACACCACAATGGTACCCAATAAGTGCCAAGCCTAACCTCGGTAGAGTAGTGACGAGGTCAGGTCGATGCCCTACTGGAAATAATAAGAAGCAAGATAAAAAAATATAATGATATACTGAAATAACAGGGACGGGAAACAATAAAGAAATTACAGAAACTAACAGCACAGAAATCGATGAAGCTAATAAAATCACGAAAGGAAAATAAGGATTTTACATGTTAAGGAAACAACACCCAAACAATACAGCAAATAGAGAAGCTCAACAGGGTCACTCCCGAGGTACCGGCTCGCAGTCCTAAATCATAAAAATAAATCACAGTATTTCCTTATATCACCGCGGGAGCCTTTACATTTAGTTTTGAAAATCATTTTTCCCGAAATAGCACCCCGAGTTTTAGCCCACCTTATCACACCTCGTGGCTTCTAGTAGTTCCCCTACTAGCCACACATATCAAGCCCATCTTATCTGACCGCATGTGTTTCAACACCCAAACCTTATACCACCGCATGCGTATCAATAATCACAATGGCACAGCAGAAACCTCGTGCAAACAATAACAACCGCACGGTAGAAACCTTATGCAAATAGTAACAACCGCACGACAGAAACCTCGTGCACACAACCAAACAATCACCTCAACAATAACACGGAAGCCAAAACGTAACAACTAAATAAAATGACACTTCACAACTTACACCCTGCCTCAATAGAAACCACAACCTTTGCAACTCAACACCAAACTCAATAGCAAGATATTTCAAGGATAACAAATTTCAAGTAAGGAATTTCCAAAGTTAAATAATGAATACAGAATTAAGAAAGCAAGTAATTTAACTAAACTTGTAGTACAATTTTCAAATAGGAGATAAGACAAGTAGACATATGAAATTAGGCTAAACATGGTGACTATAACATGCTAAAGTGACTAAATTAAGGCATGATAAAAAGAAACTACGTAGCTAAAATCAAAATCTCAATATTTAACCCGTGTACGCACTCGTTACCTTGCGTACACGACCTTCACATATCACAAATTATCAAAACAATACCAAATCCTAAGAGGAATTTCCCCCACACATGGTTAGACAAGTCACGTACCTCAAACCACACTAAATCGATTAACTAGAAGGCCTTTCCCTCAATTTTTCGACTTTGAACGGATCGATTCTAGACAAAACAATTACATACTATAAATATATCTATAGGAAACTAATTTAAATAATGAAATCATGATCTTAACAAAGAATTGGAAAATCGTCCCAAAAAGTCACCCCGGACCCGCGTTTCGGAACCCGACCAAAATTATAAAATCCAAACACCCATTCGATATTGAGTCCAACCATACAAGAATTACTCAAATCCCTCCTCAATTCACCTTTCAAAACCTCAAAAATTTAGTCTAAGAACTTCTACGCTTTTCCCCAATTTTTCCACCCCAAATCTCTAATTACATGATGAAATCAATGGTAGATTGGTGAAATTTAATAAAAAAATGAGTTAAGAACTCTTACCCCAACAATCCCTCTGAAAATCCCTCGAAAATTTGCCTTAATCCGAGCTCTCAAAGTCCAAATTGTGAAATAAGAAAATAAACCCTCGTTTTGAAATTTAAGTCTGGTGCCCAGTTATTTACACTACGCGATCGCGGACATTCCTACGCGATCGCGAAGAACAAAAATACCAACAACTCAAAAACCTACTACGCGAATGCGGTGAGAAACGTTCCAGGGTACGAGATCGGGTGAACCAAAATGCGACCGCATAGAGTAGTGCACTCACCTCCTAGACATCCCCTTCCTTCATCGCGAATGCATCATCATCCACGTATTCGCGATGCACTGACCTACCCAGCCTCGCAATCGCACAAGCCATCTCGCAATCATATAGCACCAAACCATGCCTGTCAAATCTCAGAGCTCCGCAATCGCGGCTCCTCTTCTGCAATCGCATAAGAGAAAACTAGAACTGGGAGAACCAGAATTTCTGCAAATTCGAAAATGAACCGAAATGCATCAAACATGGTCCGAATTACACCTGAGGCCCCTGGGACCTCAACCAAATATACCAAAAAGTCTTAAAATATCATACGAACACACTTGAAGCGTCAAATCACATCAAACAACACTAAAATCACGAATCAAGTATCGATTCAAGCCTAAGCACTAATGAACTTCCGAATTCTGAAACCAACGCCGATTCATAACAAAACAACCCCGATTAATCCTAAATTTTACACACCAGTCATAATTGAAATTACGGACCTATTCCAACTTCCGAAATCGAAATCCGAGCCCGATATCAAAAAGTACACTCCCGGTCAAATATTCCAAAATTCCAACAATTTCCAACTTCTGCCAATTATTGAGAAAACGACCTACAGACCTCCAAATCAACATCCGGGCACGCTCCTAAGACTCAAATCACTATACAGAGCTATTGGAACTGTCAAAACTCCTTTCCGGAGTCGTCTTCATACAAGTCAAACTACGGTCAACTCCTACGACTTAAACTTCTAGTTTAGGGACTATATGTCCTATTTAACTCCGAAACTCACCCGAAACTAAAACTAAACATCACGGCAAGTCACGTAACCACAGTATAACACAAAGAAGGCAATAAATAGGGGATCGAGGCTAATACACTCAAAACAACTGGTAGAGTCGTTACATCCTCCCCCTCTTAAAACAAACGTTCGTCCTCGAACGAGTATAGAGACATACCTGAAGTGGCGAAAAGATGAGGATAACGACTACGCATATCATGCTCGGTCTCTCAAGTTGCCTCCTCGACTGGCTGACCCCTCCACTGAAACTTCACTAAAGCAATGTCCTTCGATCTCAACTTTCGGACATGCCTGTCCAAAATGGCCACCCGCTCCTCAACATAAGATAGATCCTTATCCAATTGGACTAAGCTGAAATCTAACACATGAAATGGATCGCCATGTGATGATAGGCTATAATTACGTATTTTAGTCGCTTATAACACTCTAATTTACTGCACTTTAGTTGAGTTTGAGCTTTAATCGCTAGTGTTTTGCACTAATTAGGTATTTTATGCCTTGTAGGAGTGATTCCGAGCTATGTAGATGTTATGGAATGAATTAAAGTAATTTGGAGATTTGAATTATGAGTAAAATCCCAAGGAATTAAGCCAGGATTGTGTTCGGGGATCAACAGATGACAGTTTAGAACGAACGAAGAATCGAGCAGGCATATTGCACACTGTCTAGTGAAATGCACATAAATTTTCGACCAGAACTCCATTTGGGCTCCACAATATATGGAGGCTTAAGTGAGTCAAGTGGCAAGAGGCAACTATTAGCAACTTGGAGGCTCAAGTGAGTCAAGTGGTTGAAGCTTTTAATGCTCAGCAAGGCAATTTTATGGATAGTAGCCAAAATGAGCATGTATTAGATATAGAAATCGAGGTTCTAATGGAGGAGGTTAGAGTAGAACACCAACAATCATTCGAACTATATTTTGAGGATGTCGATGTTGTAGAAGAGATAATAGAGTCAACCAAGGATATTGATAATACATATATGGAGGCTTATTGATAATACGTTAAATCAAGTGCTTGTTGGGAGGCAACCCAGCTTTACTGCTTTCTTTCATTTTTTTATTTTTTAAATTGTACTATGTTTGTAGTGTTGATTTTTGATTTTTTAGGAGCATGGAAAGCAAATCCATTGGAAGGATGCAACAACAAACCAGATGGTCGAAACTAAGTGTGAGGTACCCGCACGAAGGACCAGGACTGGGAGAAGTCTGAGTACCTCATGACCTGCTAGTGCTTCGGCCTTTAGCCGACCAGGGAGTTTCTTTTACCCTCTTGTATTTATGTGTGTGCATTGGGGACAATACACAATTTTAAATGTGGGGTGAGGAGATTGTCTGGGTGACTTTCTATGCTATTTTAGTCTGTTAGTTTAATTGGATAATACTTTTTATTTTTTAAATAGAAAATATTGGACTTTTCCCGACGATGGATCTATTAGACAATTTTCTTGAGGGATTTAAGTCGAAAGAAAAAAGACAAAAAGATTTTCTTTTGTTAGGTAGTGTAGCAGTTACCCCATGGTTTTTCTTTGTGTTGTGGTTCTTTTCCAAGGTGTTTGTTTGAACCGAGTGTAGCTAGTTTTATTTTTATAGGAATAAGAGCCATTGTGTTATATTTTGAATTGAAGCAATATCTCTTGACTTTGTTATGCCTTGAGAATAGTGAGTACTTTGGATGTGACGCTTAGGCTCAGTTTTTGACTCTTGTAGAAATGCCTTAAATCGTATAATCTTAACTTTACTTAACTGCTTTGACTAGAGTGTCTTGATGAATCCAATCCCGAGTGAGTTATGTGTCATGTGTGTGTGAGGTTTGTGTGTTATTTTGTGCATTGCATTTGATGTCTAGAACTTGCCTCGTGTGTTTGCAAAGTGAAATAGTAGTTTTGTTCAGTCTTGGAAGTGATATAGGCATTTTTTTGTTGAGCCCGATATATATAGTTTACCCGCCTAATTGTTATGTAACGTAGTTAACCCCTTTGAGCCTGTAATCCTGTTTCTTTGGCAACCACATTACAAGCCTTACCCATTTGATTGAATTAACCATCTATTTGAACCTTGAATTATTATGAACTTTGTAAAGGTTAAAGTGTGGGGTGGATGGTGGGGCTTTTGAGTGGAACTAATAAAATAAGAAGAAAGGTGCAATGTGTTGAAAAAAAATAAAAGCCACTTGAATTGAAGAAAGAAAGAAAAATATAGTTGTATTGTTGTGAATAATATTCCTTTGGTGGCTTTTAATGTAATTATGCTTAAAGAAGTATGGGGTAATATATATTTATTTGAAGGTGGAGTTATGGTTTCACATAAGTGTGGGGTTTTAAATGTTAAAGTGTATGTATTAAAGTGCTTAGGGAGGTGTAGTCACTCTTATATCTAAATGTATCCTATCCGTTTCGCAGCCTACATTACAACCAAATAAAGTCCTACTTTATCCGAGACTGAATGAGCTCGATTAGTAGAGTAGTACACTACGGGCAAGCCTATGGTGCATCTTTTGTGGCATATGAATGTTATTTCTGAGAGTGAGTGAATACTTTCTATCTTGAGTTCCTAAGTGTTCTTAAATTTTATTGTGTGGAACTACTCTCTTTTGTTGTGTGAGGGCACTTGATTCATGAGGGAAAGGTAATGTCAGTGACCTCTATGTTAGGGTCAGTGGGTGAGTTGTGAATAATGCGTGGTACTTGTGAGTCAAATATTGAGGTGAAGATCTTATGCTTTTGTGCTTAGTCTATTTCAAATATTATTAGTGTGATGAGTTAGGAGAATTGTTTAAAAAGGTCGTGTCTATATAAAGTGTAGTTTGATTGCTCGAGGACGAGTAATGGTTTAAGTGTGGGATGTTGATGATAGGCAATAATTACGTATTTTAGTCGCTTATTACACTCTAATTTACTGCACTTTAGGAGTAATTCCGAGCTATGTAGATATTATGGAATGAATTCAAGTGATTTGGAGCTTTGAAGTCTGAGTAAAATCCCAAGGAATTAAGATGGCATCATGTTCGGGGATCAACGGATGACAGTTTAGAACGAATGAAGAATCAAGCAAGCATATTGCGCATAATCTAGTAAAATGCACATAACTTTTCGTCAAAAACTCCATTTGGGATCCACAATATATGGTAGGAAAGCTAATTCAAATGGCTATAACTTTTATATATTACGGTGTTTCAAATTCCCAACACAACAGGGTGAAGAGTGCCCGGCAAGTGCGCGGCTGCGCACTGACCGCGCATATGGGGCAGAAAGTGTGAAAAGTGCGCGGCCAAGTGCGCGGCCGCGCACGTCCTGTCCACGAAAAGTATCCTTTTTCGCGTAGGAGAAGGTATAATTGTTTGGGCCCGACCCTACTTGGTATATATACATGAAAAAAATAAGTATTTTGAGGAATTAGACACCACTTTAGGGTAAGACAACACTCAAGGAGGCAAGAATATGCTAGGATCAAGGAGGAAGATTTAACCACGAGTTTTTCCCCTTCTTCTTCCTACTTTTCATTGTTGGTTATGACTGTTAGTATTGTAGTCTTACATACTATTATGAGTAACTAACTAATTATCTAGAGTTTTGATGGAACCTCTTGGAGGATGAATTCTTGTTATGTTTTAATATAATTTAACCTTTGAATTTATATATTTGTCAACTACGTGCTTATTTCAGTTGATTGAATGGCCATCGATTGACTGTGCCTATATATTATGTGTTTCTTGAGAAAGGATACATATTTAGGTGGTTGTTGAACAACGTCACTCCTAATGTATGTGAGAAATCAATACAGTGGGTTTAAAGGTAGGTTTAGAAATAACAAAGCCTTGACGTGGTCATAGTGAGCGGTTTGATAAAGCCAACTAGCGTAGTTCGAGAGAATATGTCTAGTAAATTATTGTAGTTGCTCGAGAGAGAATTGCGGTACCTAAAGTGCTCACGATCAGTAGAGAATACATAGGCAAAATTGTAGGAAACATAGCGGGAAGGATTCCGACAATTGGGAAAATCATAACTCTACCCCTCCTAAATTTAGTCTCCAACTCTTAGTATCTTTAGTTGTTAATTTACTGCTTTAGTTTACTAGTTAATTAGTTAGATATAAGAATCTTAATATTTATAACTTAGGAATTGTTCAAGCTTATCTTCTTGGTGATAGTGAACAGTTGTAGCTAAACCTTAGTTCTCTGTGGGATTCGACTCCGGACTCTTAGAACGGATTATATTTGCAACGGCCGCTTAGTCCTTTTTATAAGGCATAGTTGGGCGTGATCACCATGATATTTTTGGAGCATAGAAACATGGAACACTGGATGAACTGCAGCTAGACTAAGTGGTGGTGCAAGTCTGTATGCCACCTCTCCAACCCTCTTAAGAATCTCAAAAGGTCCGATATACCTAGGGATCATCTTGCCCTTCTTCCCGAACCTCATAACACCCTTGATGGGCAAAACCCGGAGCAAGACCTGCTTTATAACCATGAATGCCACGTCGCAAACCTTATGATCCGCATAACTCTTCTGTCGGGATTGGGCTGTACGAAGTCGATCCTTAATCAATTTATCCTTTTCCAAATCATCCTGAACCAAGTCTGTACCCAATAGCCTAGCCTAGCCCGGCTCAAACCAACCCACCGGAGACCGACATCGTCTACCATACAAAGCCTCATACGGGGCCATCTGAATGCTCGAATGATAACTGTTGTTGTAGGAAAACTCCACAAGCAGCGAGAACTAATCCCAAGAACCCCCAAACTCCATCACACACGCACGAAGCATATCCTCCAATATCTGAATAGTGCGTTTGGACTGTCTGTCTATCTGAGGGTGAAATACTGTACTCAACTCCACGCGCGTGCCCAACTCATGTTGCACATCCCTCCAGAACCGCGATGTAAACTACAAACCCCGGTCAGAGATGATAGATACCGGCACGCCATGAAGCCTGACAATCTTGCAAATATAAACCTGAGCCAACTGCTCTGAAGAGTAAGTAGTCACCACTAGAATGAAATGAGCTGACTTGGTCAATCTATCCACAATCACCCAAACTACATCGAACTTCCTCTGAGTCAGTGGGAGCCCAACAACCAAATCCATAGTGATCCACTCCCATTTTCCCTCTAGGATCACTAACCTCCAATGCAATCTACCTGGTTGTTGATGCTCATACTTCACTTGCTGATAGTTTAGGCACCGAGCTACATATTCCACTATGTCCTTCTTCATTCTCCTCCTCCAGTAATGCTGCCTCAAGTCCCGATACATCTTCGCGACACCTGGATGAATGGAGTACCGCGAACTGTGAGCCTCCTAGAGAATCAACTCATGCAAACCATCTACATTGGGCACATATAGCCTGCCCTGCATCCACGATACACCATCATCTCTGATAGTGACCTCCTTGGCATCGCCATGCTGAACTGTGTCCTTGAGGACAAGCAGATGGGGGTCCTCATACTGACGCTCTCTGATACGATCATAAAGAGAAGACTGAGAAACCGCACAAGCCAAAACTCAGCTCGTCTCAGAAACTTACAATCTAACAAACTGGATGGACAAGGCCTGAACATCCAAGGCTAATGGCCTCTATGCTACCGGTAGCTATGCTAAGATGTCCAAACTCTCCGCCTTGCAACTCAAGGCATAGGCCACCACGTTGGCCTTCCCGGGATGATATAGAATGGTGATATCATAGTCCTTAAGCAACTCTAACCACCTCCGCTGCCGCAAGTTAAGATCCTTCTATTCGAACAGATGTTATAGACTCCGGTGGTCGGTGTAGACCTCACAAGGGACACCATACAAATAGTGTCCCCAAATCTTCAAGGCATGAACACTAGCTGCTAACTCGAGGTTGTGGACAAATATATCTTCTCATGCACCTTCAGCTGTCTAGACGCGTAGGCAATCACCCTGCCATCCTACATCAACACCGCACCGAGTACTGGGATGTGGTTAAATCTGTCTTGAGATTTTGAAAGCTCTCCTCAAACTCCTCGGTCCACCTGAACGGAGCACCCTTCTGGGTCAATCTGGTCATAGGTGCTGCAATAGACGAGAAACCCTATACAAATCGACGGTAATACCCTGCCAAACCCAGAAAACTCTGGATCTCCGTAGCTGAAGACAGTCTGGGCCAACTCGACACTGCTTCAATCTTCTTTGGATCTATCTTGATCCCCTCACTCCATACTACATGACCCAAAAATGCCACCGAATCTAGCCAAAATTCGCACTTTGAAAATTTTGCATATAACTTCTTTTCTCTCAAGGTCTGAAGCATAATCCTCAGGTGATGCTCATGATCCTCCCGGCTTTGGGAGTACACCAGAATGTCGTCAATAAACACAATGAAGAATGAGTCAAGATAGGGTTGAAATACTCTGTTCATCAAGTGCATGAATGCTGCTGGGGCGTTGGTCATCCCAAAAGACATCACAAGGAACTCGTAATGTCCATACTGAGTCCTGAAGGCAGTCTTCGTGAAATGTGGCTCCCGAATCTTCAACTGATGATAGCCTGAACACAAGTCAATCTTAGAGAACACTCTGGCACCCTATAGCTGATCAAATAGGTCATCAATACGTGGCAATGGATACATGTTCTTCATTGTAACCTTGTTCAACTGGCGATAATCAATACACATTCGCATGAAACCATTCTTCTTATTTACAAACAAGACTAGAGCACCCCAAGGCGACACACTAGGACAATGAAGCCCTTATCAAGCAACTCTTGTAATTGATCCTTTAACTCTTTCAACTCTGATGGGGCCATACGATAGGGTGGAATAGAAATGGGCTGAGTGCCCGGTAACAAATCAATACTAAAGTTAATATCCCTGTCGGGCGACATGCACGGAAGATCTGCCAGAAATACATCTGGATAATCCCTCACTACCGGAACTGACTCCATGGTAAGAGTATTAACACTGACATCCCTCACGAAATCTAAATATACATTACACCCCTTCTCAACCATACACTGAGCCTTTAGAAATGAGATAATTCTGCTAGGAACATAATCTAAAGCACTTCTCCACTCTATCCGTGGTAATCCTGGCATAACCAGCATCACGGTCTTGGCATGACAATCGAGAATAGCATGATAGGGTGACAACCAGTCCATGCCCAAAATAATATCAAAATCTACCATACTGAGCAACAATATATCGGCTCTAGTCTCAAAACCACCAAGAACAACTAAACACGACCGATACACACAGTCAACAACAATAGAATCTCCCACAGGTGTGGACACATAGACAGGAGAACTTAAAGAATCACAGGATACACACAAATACAGAGAAAAATAAGATGACACTTAGGAATAATTGGAGTCTGCATCAAATAAGACTGATGCATCTCTATGACAGGTTGGAACAATACCTGTGATGACTGAGTCGGATGCAACTACCTCCGTCCTAGAAGGAAGAGCATAATATCTGGCCTAGCCTCCCCATCTAGGGCGACCTCTGCCTGCCCGACCTCCACCTCTAGCTGGATGTGCAGGTGGGGTAGCAAGTGGTGCGGCGACCATTAATTGAGAAGCCTGAGGGCTCGGTGGAATACGTGGAGCCTGAGTAGTCGGTGGAGGTGCACCCCTCCTGAGTCTGGGCAATCCCTCACCATATGATGAGTGTCACCACACTCAAAACATGCTCTCGGAGGATGTGGTTGTTGTGGCTAGCTAAGGCCTGATCGGCTAGACTGACCACTGAAAGCACCCCGTGCAGGAGGTGCACTAAACAATGGCGGTGTATAATAGGGAGCTTGAGGCCTAGGAGTGGCCGGAATACCACAGGAGGCTAGAAGTGCTGAATGAACAGAGCGACTCACATAGCCCCTACCATGACGAGCTTCAACTGGGGCACGAGTACCACTATATGTGCCAGAATCTCGAGACCTCTTGGCCTCCCTCTCCTCTCTCTCCAGAGTCAACATACCCTCTAATCTCCTAGCGATCCCCACTACCTGTTGGTATGCGATGTCCATCTCCAACTCTCGGGCCATGCTAAATCTGATACTGGGGTTGAGCTCCTCGATAAATTGACAGACTCACTCTCTAACAGTAGCAACCAAGGCTGGTGTATGCCTAGCGAAATCACTGAACCGGACCGCATACTAGGACAGGGTCATAGAACCCTAGCGCAACTGCTCAAACTATGCGCGCCATGCATCTCTGAGACTTTGGGGAACATACTCCCTCAAGAATATATCTGAGAACTGAGTCCAAGTAAGTGAAGCTGCCTCGGCCGGACTACCCAACTCATATGCTCCCCACCACTGATAGGTCGTTCCCTTAAGCTGGAATGTAGTGACAGCAACCCTACTAGACTCCGCAATACCCATAGTACGGAGGATACGGTGGCACTCCTCAAGAAAACACTAGGCATCCTTTGACTCCAAGCCACTGAAAGTAGGAGGGTGGTACTTCTTGTACCTCTCGAGCCTCAGCTGCTCCCCCTCAGAAACTGTTGCCCTAACCTCGGGCTGAACTGGGGCTACCGGTTGCACTGGTATGACCTCTGGGACCTGATCAACCTGAACCTGCTGCTCTGGGGTATGGGCGTTGGGAGTTTGTACTCCTCCCTCGGCCTGAGATATGGCAGTAGCAAGTGGTATCAACCCTGCCTGAGACAATGTGCGAACATGCTCAGAAACTGGGCGAGAGTCTCCTGGAGGGCTGGTGCAGTAACAGGCATCTCAGGTACCTGCCCTCCAACTAGAGCTACTGGTGGCTCATCTTTAGCAGTTCGTGCGGGTGCTCTGGCTGCACTACGTGGACGTCCTCGGCCTCTATCCCGATCCCGGCCTCTCGCAACTCTAGCTGGGGGAGCGAGTGTCTGGTCATCTGATCCAGCTGTACGTGTCTTATCTTACTAGTTTGAGCAGCTACATCAGATGGTGATGTGAACAAGATTCTTTTAAAAGGTAAGAATCACAACAATATTCTTGCAATAAACAGTGTGCTCGTAAGAAGGGCTCCTCCACCTCTTAAGGCTTTAGGTGGTGCTCAAACAATGATATTATCTCAATAGATGTCAATATTGCTTCAGCATACCTTTATTTCCAGATTATTCACTGACGCGATTGAAAGCTTGCTCCAAGGTATCACATATCAAGACACCAAATATGCCAGGAGTACCATAATTTAGATCTGCTGAAAGTACTCCGGATGTGGCAGCATCAATGACAACATCATAGTGAGACATATCACCTCTTATCACAGCCCCAATACAGAGTATTTCTTTATATTTCTATGACTTCCCAAGCTGATGTGCAACCATGCTAATTTCAAAATAGTCAGGAACCCACACAACATCAGCATTTTTTGAGTTAACTCTTGAAAGTCTGCAAATCTCCCTCCAAATATTTATTGGTGATAAGATCATTGAGATATGCAACAACAAAAGCAAAGAGACAGCCTTGGACAAAGGTAATAAAACCTTACAGATGACGAACAACATATGTTTGAAACAAATTCTTCCTGTCGCAATGTCTCTCAATTGCATACTAGATCGAAACCTTGAGATTGGGTGAATGATAGTGCAGGTGAAGAGATTATGCTTTGTCTGTAGAAAGGTAAAGACAAAGAATGACAAGTAGAATGCAGTTGTGTGGGATTCACAGTTCTTATACGAGGAAAAAGATTGCACTGAAAGCCGCTATTAAATTTTTTTTGAACTCTCTTAGGATTTGGGATAAATATAAATTTACTTTTCTTGTAAGTGTTGGCGAGTATTAGACTTTGATTTTCTTCTTTATATAATAAGTACGTTGGGCTTGGAGTACCAATATTCATGTCAAAATTTCTCGGCATGTCCCATGCCTTTTCGACAATTTCTGCGTGTCCTATGTTAGATTCATATTTAATTTTTGAGCTTTATTTTCTTTTCAACCATGTTGAGTGCCTTAATACCAACATAATCAACTCGACAAGGTACTTGACATATCGGTGCAAAACCATTTTATACTCTTAAACAAATATATCAATGAAGAAAATGATCTTCAAATAGCTTAACTTATGAGCAAGTGGAATCTCACCACTTGCGGAGTCGAGTCGCAATATCAAATTGCATCTGCAAGAAGAATCCATTAATAATTTTGGACCAGGCACTCTACGAGATGAAATAATTAATCTAAGAGAAACTATATTATAAAAAATAAAATAGTATCCATAACAAGCGATGTCTAGGTTGGGATATGGGTTTGGGTTCGGGACCAGGGATGGATGTTGGTGATTGTATCGAAGTTCAGGTTTGATATCACGAGTTGGGCTGGTGGTGAGGGTTCGACTTGGGTTTAGGATAGGGATCGGGGTATCAGGTCCGAGATTGGGGTTGGGGTTTGCAGTCGGGTCTAAGTTAGGGTCTTACCCTGACCCAACCCCAAACCTCAACCCAACCCCAACCTTCGACCCATATCCTAACCTTCGACCCTAACCTCGAACTTGAACCCCGAGAGCAACTCTGATCTCGACCCTAACTTAGACCCGACTGCAAACCCCAACCCCAATCTCGGACCTGATCTCGAACCTCGCCCCGCCTTGGACTCTTCCCTTGCCCTCGATCTCGAACCTAAATCCCAATTCTAACCCCGACCCCTGACTCTAAACTCTGACCCCAACCATGAACCCTGACTCTAAACCTCGATATCCCGACCACCGACTTTGGCCCTAGAATCGGAACCCCACTGCCCTCTCCTCCCCTCGCCCTCACCCATTTTGTCTTATATAGTATTTGCCTGGATTATATATTTTTAAAAAATTAATTTTTTTGTAGTTAACCAAACACCATAAAATAAGTAAGAAATACTTATTTGCCAAGAAAGATATTTTCTGTCATACCAAACACACCCATAGTGTGGTCGAATTTTCCTTCTAAAGTTAAGCTAGATTTTCTAAATGGACAAATATAAATATAACCAACGTACAATTTTACCTAATTATTTAAATTACAAAACACTTGAATTTATTAGTTTTTGCAAATATATGCATAGCCTACGAAATATAGGTACTTGTCGACAAACCAGTATAGAGTTGACATTCTCTCTTACTTTTCATATTTGAGTTTCTCTTTCTTTAAGTTGTGGTCATTCAAGTTCTTCTTCTTCTTCAATTGCACATAATCTAGCCTTATCCTCATATCCCTTTCATTCTCGGATTGCAACATGCCAACACCTCCTTAAGAGCCTAGCTAATACTTGTCATCGCACTTCTCTGTAGATAACCGTACATCTCTCACTTTTCTATAATTTTCTTTCAAACTTTATTTCGTTATCTTTCACTTCTTGCAATTGTTTTCTATGTTGTGCCTCTTCCTTTTGCTCTAGAAGTTATGATACATATTTACCTAAACCCTAAATGTTGAATTCTTTTTAAGAAATGTTACATCCGCCACTAAGGATAAAAATAAAATTGATAAGAAAAAATTAATTAAGGATGTTAAACCTCATCAGCCAAGTTGTTCTAATTTTTCTATTAAAATGCTATTAAGTAAATAAATATTGGAATAATTGCAAATGTAATGAATAATGAAATTGTACATTCGTGTGATGAGTTGAATTTGATCCGTACTTTGACGTCATAATTATATTATTTTATGGTTATCGCCCCTTTCTTTTTGTGTTCTTGGTTTTGTTTTTCCTACCTCTTCTTCCGTTAGACGTCACTTTTTATTAGGCTTTTAGACCATTTGAACAAGAGATTATTATTTAGTCGGTCAGATTCGCTATTTACTTCTTTTATCCGGTATATATAGATTATACACAATTATACATATATTGCATATGCATTATGTTGGCATGAGCTGTAACAGAAGATTTGTGCTGCGATTTTAGGGAGAGATTACAGGGATTCCTTCTTATCTGTCTCCAATTATAGATTCCAAGATCATAGCCTAAACTCATGTACAGTAGTTATTACCTTCCAAGGATAGATCCTTTGTATATGTTATATATATAAACAGCATCTTGTATTCATTGTAATTCAATACAGTATGAAATAAAAGGTTACCATTCTTGACATGGTATCAGAGCGTAGGCGTATGCTCTAAGATCTGAGGCGTCTTTCTGTGGAATAACAGGAACAAAGAATAGAAAGAGACCATAGATTGAAGCGATGGAAGAATCTACTCCCTCAACAGAAGACTCCCAAAGTGAGAACTTAATCCTTGTCGACTTAACATCTAGAATATCACAGATGTTAAACCAAACACTAACCATAACCAGTCATGAACCTATAGCAGCACCAATTGGCGTCAAGTTAAATGACACCAATTATGGAATTTGGTCCCAAGTTGTAGAGATGTACATCTCAAGAAAAGACAAGTTGGGATACATAAATGGAGATCTCCCACAACCTCTTGAAACAAATCCTAGTTTCAGGAAGTGGAGAACAGAAAATGCAGTGGTGAAGGGATGGCTGATCAACTCTATGGATCCAAGTCTAATTGGTAACTACATCAGATTTCCAACAGCAAAAGCTGTGTGGGATGCTATTGCTACAACATATTTTGATGGTAGCGACACTTCACAGGTTTATGATCTTAAGAGGAAGGTGACAAGGCTCAAACAAAGTGGAGGATCTATTGAAACCTATTACAACAACCTGCAAGGTCTATGGAGTGAAATTGATTTTCGTCGCCCAAATCCAATGAAATGTGAAATCGATGTACAAAAGTATAACTCTATTTTACAGGAAGATAGAGTCTATACGTTTCTGGATGGATTAGATGATCGACTTGACAAGATCCGAGGGGATGTACTTCAACTTCAGCCATTTCCTACAGTGGAACAGGCCTATGCCCATGCTCGCCGTGAAGATCTAAGACAAACGGTGATGTTAACAAAGGGAGATGTTGTTCCTGCTGCTTCTGCTATGATCTCAAAGGGAGGACTGAAGCAAAATCAACAACTCTCACTTCATCTGCTCTCAAATGGGAAGCATACTACATCAGCGAAGTCAAAGTTACAATCAGATGAAGGGGGCTGCACACACTGTGGAAATATGAAGCACACTAAAGATACCTGTTTCAAGTGGAAGGGATATCCAGAATGGTGGTATGAACTCAAGGCAAAAAGAAAACAAGCTGGTCGAGCTGCATTAGTGAACACCGGAGACTCTCCTAATGCTACGACAGACATGTATTCTCAACTTATTTCACAAACAGACTCTTCTCCTGCTGCAGCGAACATATCTATGGCTCTTAATGATTCAGGTAACCTTGATTGGATTATTGATTCAGGGGCGACTGATCACATGACGTTTGATTCAAGAGACTTTGTTGAATCCAGTCAACCAAAAAGAACGTGCATTGCTAATGCTAATGGAGTGACATATCCAGTTATAGGGGCTGGAAAAGTCGCACTCTCACCCTCTTTCTCACTACCAAATACTCTTTTAGTTCCATCTCTTTCAGCTAAATTGTTATCTGTTGGCCAAGCTACTGAGGAAATGAACTGTTGTGCACTAATTTACCCTAAGTTTTGCTTGTTTCAGGATATTCTCACCAAGGAGATTATTGGTCGTGGTACTAAAAGAGATGGGCTTTACTACATGGATGATTTCATCCTTGGCCGGGCAAATATTGGACAAGGGATCGGTGAAAAAGAACGACAGATTTGGTTGTGGCATCGTCGACTGGGACATCCATCATTTTCTTAAGGCATTTGTTTCCAAGTTTGTTTTCCAACATATGTGAATCTGATTTTAGGTGTGAACCTTGTATCATGGCCAAAAGTCATCGTGTTTCTTATCCTATAAGTTCAAACAATTGTGAGATACCCTTTATGTTGATTCACTCGGATGTTTGGGGACCAGCTCCTATATCGATTTCCTCAGGTTATAGATGGTTTGTAACCTTCATAGATGATTGTACACGCTTTATTTGATGAAAAATAAGAATGAAGTGTTTGCAATTTTTCGCTCTTTCCATAGCATGGTCAAGACTCAATTCACTGCTAAACTTCAAATTCTTCGGTCTGATAATGGTGGGGAATATGATAATAATGAGCTACAGGAATATTTTAAAGAACATGGCATGTATCATGAAACTACTTGCTCTCAAACGCCACAACAAAATGGTGTTGCGGAGCGAAAAAATAGACATATCCTTGAAACAGCTCGAGCGCTCTTAACAACAACACATGTACCTTGACGTTATTGTACAGATGCAGTTGTTGCTGCTGTTTATTTGTTGAATCGAGTGCCATCTCGAGCATTGAAATTTAAAACTCCATTACAAACTCTTGCTCATCATGTACCATTACCATCTGTCTTAATGCTTCCACCTCGCATATTCGGTTGTGTTGCTTATGTTCATCTTCATAAAAATCAGCGGACCAAGCTTGATCCATGTGCTGTCCGCTGTGTGTTCCTAGGATATGCGACTCACAAGAAAGGCTATAGATGCTATGATCCTACTACCAAGCGTCTCTATGTTACAATGGATGTTACATTTCTTGAATCTGAAACTTTCTTTGGAAAATCAGTTTCACATTCTTCTCTTAAGCAGAAGCTTCTTGGTGAAGAGCAGAATGTGAATGGTTGGGAAAACTGGCCATGCTTTGAAGATACAAACGTGGAAACAAATGACACTGATGGTGCAACTAAATCAGATGAAGTTCAATTGCTACAACCTGTTCTAGTTGAGACTCAACCAATCCCTGAAGAAATTCAAGGTAACCTGGTTAAGCAACCACCAATGGAAATGACAAGATCGGAAGATGATCAGACAAGGAGTATGCAGGAGAATCCCATCCAACAAGGACAAACCATTTCTCACAATTTAGTACCAAACGACCACTCTCCTGAGAATACTCCTGAGGTACAATCTCTTGACTCCTCTCTCAATAACGCTATTGATACTATTGATGCTTCTGTTGGTTACAAATTACCTTTCAGACATAATCGTGGTAAGCAACCAAATCGGTACTCACCAGTTCATGAAAAAAACAAGGCGAAGTATCCGATTGCTAACCATGTCTGTACTCAAAGACTATCACAACCCCTCAAAGCTTTTGTGCATAAGTTATCTTCAGAGTATATTCCAAGTACAATACAAGAGGCACAGAATGATCCAAAATGGATCCAAGCAATATCTGAAGAAATGGCAGCTCTACAGAAGAATGATACATGGAAGCTTATGCCGCTGCCTGAAGGAAAGAAAATAGTACAGTGTAAATGGGTATTCTCCATTAAATACAAGGCAGATGTGTCAATCGATCGCTATAAGGCAAGACTTATAGCCAAGGGATTTACGCCGTCATATGGTATAGACTATCATGAGACATTTTCACCGTAGCAAAGTTGAATACGATCAGAGTATTGTTGTCTCTTGCTGCAAACTTGGATTGGCCACTACATCAGTTTGATGTAAAGAATGCATTTCTTCATGGGAACCTTGCTGAAGAAGTGTACATGACTATTCCACCGGGCTTTACTACCTCACAAGGTGGAGTTGTATGCAAATTGCAGAAGGTACTATATGGACTGAAACAATCACCAAGGGCGTGGTTTGAACGATTTAGCTTGGCTATGAGGAAGCATGGATTCAAACAGAGCAATTCAGATCATACTCTATTCTTGAAGCATCGGAAAGGGATGGTAACTGCTCTAATTATTTATGTTGATGACATGATAATTACAGGGAATAACAAGGAGGAGATCTCAAATTTGCAGAAGCATTTGGCAACAGAATTTGAGACAAGAATCTTGGAGGACTAAAATATCTTTTGGGAATCGAGGTAGCTCGATCAAGTCAAGGCATTTTTCTCCGGGAAAAGACCAAAACAATACATCATCTTTGTCTTTAGAATCAAAGTCATACATATTCTTTCACATGGAGCACTAATAGTACATTTACTTTAACAAAGTGGTGCACTTTTAGTCATAATACTGAAAAAAGCCCAAAAACATACATTATCTTTGACTTTAGATTCAAAGTCATACATATTCTTCCTCATGGAGCACTAATAGTCCATTTACTTTAACAAAGTGGTGCACTTTTAGTCATAACACCAAACACATTTTAATTTTTAACAGAAATCTAAGATCTCACAAAATATTTGTTCCCTTTATTTTCTTGTTTACCGAAAGAAAGAAAGATGACAGAATTATCTAGATAGCAAATAATAAATATACATAGAATTTATTTACTATACGTAAAATATACATTTTACTAAGAAATGTTAAACACCGTTAATTTTTATTTGCAATGATTTTTATCTAAATAACCTCAAATGTTATCTAGATTTTTTATTATATACATTTTTATCTAGACTTGGTGCATAGATGTCTTCAAGCAAGGTTTTCTACAGCTCATTAGACAAGTTGGGTATTGAAGACATCTATGCACCAAGTTGAGGGGATGTTGCTCATGAGCTGAGCTGTAACACAAGATTTGTGCAGCGATTTTAGGGAGAGATTATATGGATTCCTTCTTATTTGTCTCCAACTATAGATTCCAAGATCATAACCTAAACTCATGTACAGTAGTTATTACCTTCCAAGTATAGATCCTTTGTATATGTTATATATATAAACAGCATATTGTATTCATTGTAATTCAATACAGTATGAAATAAAAGGTTACCATTCTTGATATATATTTTTTGCATCCGCCAGCTATTTTTAATTTAAAAAATTAGATGAACTATTTAGATTAATTTTTTTTTTTATCAACTGTTGGTTGGAATCTTTCCAACTTAACTGGACAGATCTTATTCCAGGCTGGCCCAATAGCCACATGAGGTTTCGCTTGTTGTGGGAAGTGAACATATACATGATTTTGGGGCCGTTGTTTAAGTTGTACCATAGGTTTTAATTTTTTTATTTTATAATTTTACCCACAACAAACATAATTGCAGGCATACACTACTGAAATAGCACAATTTGTGTCTAAAGCTATAATTTTATCTGAAGATGTGGACTTTAAATGAAAACGTCATACATGCATACAAAAAATTAGTTGCACTTAAGATGCAAACGTGTTAAGTCCATCCTAAATACAATTTTTGCACTTAAGACGAAAACGTCCTAAGTGTATGCAATAAACAGGGTTGTCCTAAGATGTTTAGTCTTAAGTATAATTAAAATTACACTTAAAATGCACTTAAGATGTATGTGTCTAAAGTGTAATCAATTTTCTGTATGCACCGAAGACGTTTTTATTTGAAGCTCAAATTTTTCAGAAATAGAAATTTATTAATCGAATTTCAACAATCAAACACACCTAAATTTACTTCAAATGGGCTCAAATTTAAAGTATAAGCCTAAAGTATTATAAAGAACAAACCCCAATAATTAATTTGTCAAAATAATGATAAATCTAACAATTTCATTGTGACGACCCGATAGGTCGTTTTGAGTTCTAACCTTTATTTATACATTCCTAGACTCTCATAGCTCAATTTGATGATTTACAACTTGCGTGCGTGGTCCGTATTGATTTCCGAAAAGTTTTCATGTGAAATTTCTAAGCAAAATTGATTTTAACTTAAAATAAGCTTTGGGTTGACCACGGTCAACATTCTTAGTAAACGACCCCGCATCGGTATTTTGACAATTCTGGTAGGTTCGAATGATCTTGTACATATGCTTGGTTGGGGTTCCAGGTGACCCGAGCATGTTTCAGCGCATTATGTGAAAGATTGTGAAAAAATAAGTTTTTAAGTGGAAATCTAGAGTTTTGATGAACGATTCTTGTTATTTGATGTAATTTTGATGATTTGAGGTAGCAAACAAGTTTGTAAGATATTATTATACTTGTGTGCATGTACGATTTAGAGCCCGAGGGACTCGGCTGAGTTTCGGATGTATTGCAGACTGATTCACAATAGTTGGTGAAGTTTTGTTCCTGGTGTTGAATTGCAGGTCTCGCATTTGGGAGAAGTTGTTCGCAAATGCAAAGTGCGTTTTTGCGAATTCGAGCTTGCATTTGCGATAAAGGGCTGGGCAGGGCAATCTACACATTTGCGAAGAAATATTTGCAATCGCGGACAGTCTATTACCGCTTTTGGTATTCAGTAGTCGCTTTTGCGACTGGGTACTAGGATAGGCAGATTAGCAAATGCGAATTTTTGACCGCATTTGCGATGGAAGGGGGCCTCGCAAATGCGAGTTTTTTGTCGCATTTTCCACTTATGTGGTCTGGGGCACTGATCGCATTTGCGATAAGTATTTCACATTTGCGATGATCAAAATTATGAACAAGAGTTCGCAAATTGTGATATATGCAGCTGGGTAAAAGTTGGGAAAATCACGACTTAGCACATTTTACATCATTTTTTAACCCTAAGCTCTCTAGAGGCGATTTTTGAAGAACATTTTCTCTTTCAAATTCATTGGTAAGCAACTTTAACTAGTTTTCAATCAATTTCAATTACTTTTTCATGAATGTTAACATCAACTCCATGAATTTCAAGGTAGAAATGAGGGATTTTGTGTAGAATTTAGGAATTTTGTAAAGTTGAAATTTAGACCTCAAATTGAGGTCAGATTTCGAAACAAATCACATAACTGGTGTCGGGGGTGAATAGGTAATTGGGATTTGATCTGAATCTCAGATTTCGACCAAGGGGGCGTGGGGTTGACTTTTGTTGACTTTTTAAAAAATGATCAAAATTGAACCTTTTTCATTCGTGGGTAGTTTCTAAAGCTTATTTTGGATTGTTTGAATGATATTTGGCTAGATTCAGTTAGTCTGGAGGCATGTTCTAAAGGAAAATGATTTAGTTTCTGAAAGAAGTAAGTGTCATATTTAACTTTGACTTGAAGGAATTATGACTTATTTGGTCTATTTGCTAAGTGAATTATGTGTGAGAATGGTGTATATGCAAGGTGACGAGTGTATATGCATTGTAATGGGTAAATCATGCAGGATGAGCTATTTATCTTTATGTCATCATTTATTCCATGTCATATCTCGTTATGTGCTTTGATTTCTACATGTCCTTGCTATTTGTGCCTTACTTATTATCTATCATCTAGTTGTTACTTGTTTTTTGTTTATTCATTCCTCGATCAATATTTACTTACCTGCTATATGATCCCACATGTATTAATTGAATATCTTCATTATTTCATGCCTTAATTGCCTTTACCTTACTTGTTGCATTTTATTATGTTATATCCGACTGTGTGAGTCCCTTATTTATTCTTGCGTTAATGATTTGTTGAGGTTTGTGAATATGAGATGCTGGTTGCCCTCTGTTTGTACTCGTAGGTTCTTCGTGTTTTGTATGCTTTAGTACCTTTTGTATTGGGATTTCGGAATTGGTTGTGTTGAGTTATTAACGATATTGAAATGATATTGGAAATGGGTTGCACACCGCAACATAATAAAAATGAAATGATATTAGAATCAGGTTGCATGCCGCAACAGATATTGATATGATATTGGAATCGGGTTGAACGCCGCAACAGATATTGCAATAATATTGGTATCGGGTTACGCGTTGCAACAGGGTATGATGTGTTGTAATTGTTTGTAACATTGGTGTTCTATTTTTGTACTGTGATGTGAGGTTATGAGATGTTATTTTGAGGCCCTCTATTAGCTGACCTTCGGGTCCCTTTCTTATGAATTTATCCGTTTTCTCAATATTTTTGTTGTTTTTTATTTATTATTCGTACATGTTTATTGTGAGTGTTTTGTGATAAAACTCATCACTATTTCGTCGAGGTTAGGCTCGACACTTACGGAGTATATGGGGTCGGTTGTACTCATAGTACACTTCTCGATATCGGTCCTAGTGGCGCCTAGCGGAGATTGCTCGGATCAAATCTATCTAGGAGACTTGAGGTAGAGTTGCACGATATTCGCAGTCCCGGAAGTCCCCTTCTATCTTGTTTTACTGTTTGTATTGTTTCGAGCAGTTGTATTTCATTTCAAACTATATTTTTAGTATTCTAGTCGCTCATGTACGCGTGACTCCAAATTTCTGAGATTAGCTTAGACTGCAGTACTTATGAATTTATTTTATGTATTTCAGTCGTTAATTAATATTTTGCTTTTAAATTGTTAAAATTATTTAATTCTTTAGCTAACATTGGCTTTCCTAGCAAATGGATGTTAGGCGCCATCACGTCCCCGTGGTTGGGATTTCGGATCGTGACACTCATTTTGCAACTAAGAAGAAGAGGAAGAAGAGACCCTCAACAGTAGTAACGAAATGAACTTTGCAGTACCTCACTACTATAAAACACCATAAACCATCTTAAAACATGCTCACAAACACCATGTAAATCCGATGTCACCTCTATTTAAGAAGGAGGAGGAGAAGCAGAGAAGAACAACTTGTCTCAAGTTACACATATTTTGTGTAATGACCCGACCGGTCGTTTTGCTTTATAGATCCTTGTTCCTCTAATTAAGACTCCTCGTATTTGCTTTTATTGTGTTTTATGACTTGCGAGAATGGTTAGTTAGGATTTGGTAGGGTTCGAGTTGAAATTGGAACAATCAGTTCCTTAATAGTGGCTTATAATGGTTAAGTTTGATGTGAGTCAATATTTTGAGTAAATGGCCCCGGAATCGGAATTTGACGGTCCCAATAGATTTGTATGATGATTTTGGACTTGGACATATGGTCAGTTTAGTTAAAGTGAATTAACTAAACTGAATGAAATGTAAATAAGAAATAACTAAGCCTTTTAACCCAACTGCTACTAACGTCTATGGACAACGAATAAAGCCAAGAGTACTCCTCTGCATTGCTACAAAATACTGCTACATCCACTGCTGTAACAAACCTGTGAACTTGCATCCACCATTAGGGTAGTAAAGCACATGCTCTCAAAGCTACCCTCAAGCATTCGTCCTAATCTGAACCTCCAGTTCCGGCGTGCCCTTGAACCTCATGGAGATATACGACGTGCCCGTCAACTGTTCGATGAAATTCCCGAACCAGATATACGATCGTGGACGCTCTTGATCACCGCATACACGAAGAGGGGTTGTCCAGAAGAAGCATTGAAAGTCTACGACGAATTGCGGCAAAGGAAAGTTCTTCCTGATCAGTTAGCACTGTTATCAGTAACCAAGGCTTGTGCTACTTTGGGCAACCTTATAAAGGCAAAAGGGATTCATCAAGATGTAATTAGATATGGATATCACTCCGATTTGCTCCTTGGAAATGCATTGATTGACATGTATGGCAAGTGTAAATACATTCGAGGTGCAAAAGAGGTTTTTGATAATTTAAGTGCTAAAGATGTAATCTCTTGGACGTCTATGAGTTCGTGCTATGTTAACTGTAAACTTCCAAGAGAGGCGCTAAGGATATTCCGTGAAATGGGGTTAAATAGGGTGAGCCCAAATCCTGTTACATTGTCTTCTATACTTCCTGCCTGCTCGGATTTGAAAAGTTTGAATTATACTTGAATTATAAAAAATCTAGATAACATTTGAGGTTATCTAGATAAAAATCATTGTAAATAAAAATTAACGGTGTTTAACATTTCTTAGTAAAATGTATATTTTACGTATAGTAAATAGATAAATAGTAAATAAATTCTATGTATATTTACTATTTGCTATCTAGATAAATCTGTCATCTTATTTCTTTCGGTAAACAAGAAAATAAAGGGAAACAGAAAATAAATGGAACATATATTTTGTCAAATCTAAAATGTGTTTAGTGTTATGACTAAAAATGCACCACTTTGTTAAAGTAAATGGACTATTAGTGCTCCATGTGGAAGAATATGTATGACTTTGAGTCTAAAGCCAAAGATAATGTATGTTTTTGGGCTTTTTTTCAGTGTTATGACTAAAAGTGCACCACTTTGTTAAAGTAAATATACTATTAGTGCTCCATGTGAAAGAATATATATGACTTTGATTCTAAAGCCAAAGATATATATTGTTTTGATCTTTTCCCTCCATTTTTCTCTCACAAAGGAAATATGTACTTGATTTGCTAGCTGAAACAGGAATGCTTGAATGTAAGCCTGCAAGTACTCCAATAGAAACCATGGATTCAGAGTACACTCAAACCAGATACCTGCAAATGGAGAAAGGTACCAACGGCTGGTGGGAAAATTGATTTACCTATCTCATACACGGCCAGATATTGCCTATGCGGTGAGCTTGGTTAGTCAATTCATACATAACCCTAGTGAGGAACATATGGATAGTGTACTTCGAATTCTACACTACTTAAAGTCTTCTCCTGGAAGTATCCCTGACATAAAATCAACATCAGGATATTTCACTTTTGTTGGTGGAAACCTAGTCACTTGGAGAAGTAAGAAGCAAAAGGTAGTCGCATTGTCTAGTGCAGAGGCTGAATTTAGAGGCAGGGCTAGAGGACTTTGAGAGCTTCTTTGGTTGAAAGAGTTACTGAAAGAGATTGGTTATTCATCTGGTTCAACAATGAATCTATTTTGCGATAACAAGCGGCCATAGAGATTGCAAAGAATCCAGTTCAACATGACAGGACAAAACATGTCGAAGTGGACCAACATTTTATCAAGGAAAAGCTCGAAGATAAAATAATTCAATTCCCATTTGTAAAGTCAGAAGATCAGTTGGCTGATATCCTTACAAAGGCAGTATCAAGCAGGTTTTCTACAGCTCATTAGACAAGTTGGGTATTGAAGACATCTATGCCCCAACTTGAGGGGATGTTGGCATGAGCTGTAACAGAAAATTTATGCAGCGATTTTAGGGAGAGATTACAGGGATTCCTTCTTATTTGTCTCCAATTATAGATTCCAAGATCATAACCTAAACTCATGTACAGTAGTTATTACCTTCCAAGTATAGATCCTTTGTATATGTTATATATATAAACAGCATATTGTATTCATTGTAATTCAATACAGTATGAAATAAAAGGTTACCATTCTTGATATATATTTTTTGCATCCATCAGCTATTTTTAGTTTAAAAAATTAGATGAACAACTATTTAGATTAATTATTATTTTTTATCAACTGTTGGTTGGAATCTTTCCAACTTAACTGGACAGATCTTATTCCAGGCTGGCCCAATTGCCACATGAGGTTTCGCTTGTTGGGGGAAGTGAACATATACATGATTTTGGGGCCGTTGTTTAAGTTGTACCATAGGTTTTAATTTTTTTATTTTATAATTTTACCCACAACAAACATAATTTCAGGCATACACTACTGAAATAGCACAATTTGTGTCTGAAGCTATAATTTTATCTGAAGATATGGACTTTAAATGAAAATGTCATACATGCATACAAAATATTAGTTGCACTTAAAATGCAAACGTGTTAAGTCCATCCCAAATACAATTTTTGCACTTAAGACGAAAATGTCCTAAGTGTATGCAATAAACGGGTTGTCCTAAGATGTTTAGTCTTAAGTATAATTAAAATTGTACTTAAAATGCACTTAAGATGTATGTGTCTTAAGTGTAATCAATTTTTTGTATGCACCGAAGACGTTTTTATTTGAAGCTCAAATTTTTCAGAAACATAAATTTATTAATCGAATTTCAACAATCAAACACACATAAATTTACTTCAAATGGGCTCAAATTTGAAGTATAAGCCTAAAGTATTATAAAGAACAAACCCCAATCATTAATTTATCAAAATAATAATAAATCTAACAATTTTATTGTGACGACCCGATAGGTCGTTTTGACTTCTAATACTTATTGATACATTCCTAGACCTCTCATAGCTCAATTTGATGATTTAAAACTTGTGTGCGTGGTCCGTATTGATTTCCGAAAAGTTTTCATGTGAAATTTTTAAGCAAAATTGATTTTAACTTAAAATAAGGTTTGGGTTGACCACGGTCAACATTCTTAGTAAACGACCTCAGATCGGTGTTTTGACAATTCTGGTAGGTTCGAATGATCTTGTACATATGCTTGGTTGGGGTTCCAGGTGACCCGAGCATGTTTCTGCGCATTATGTGAAAGACTGTGAAAAAATAAGTTTTAAGTGGAAATCTAGAGTTTTGATGAATGATTCTTGTTATTTGATGTAATTTTGATAATTTGAGGTAGCAAACAAGTTTGTAAGATGTTATTACACTTGTGTGCATGTACGGTTTAGAGCCTGAGGGACTCGGGTGAGTTTCGGATGCATTGCAGACTGATTCAGAATAGCTAGTGAAGTTCTGTTCCTGGTGTTGAATTGCAGGTCTCGCATTTGCGAGGAGTTGTTCGCAAATGCAAAGTGCGTTTTTGCGAATTCGATCTTGCATTTGCGATAAAGGGCTGGGCAGGGCAATCTACGCATTTGCGAAGAAATATTTGCAATCGGGGACAGTCTATTACACTTTTGGTATTCATTAGTCGCTTTTGCGACTGGGTACTAGGATAGGCAGATTTGCGAATGCGAATCTTTGACCGCATTTGCGATGGAAAGGGGCCTCGCAAATGCGAGATTTTTGTCGCATTTTCCACTTATGTGGTCTGGGGCACTGATCGCATTTGCGATAAGTATTTCACATTTGCGATGATCAAAATTGCTAACAAGAGTTCGCAAATTGTGATACCTACAGCTGGGTAAAAGTTGGAAAAATCGGGACTTAGCACATTTTACATCATTTTTCAACCCTAAGCTCTCTAGAGGCGATTTTTGAAGAATATTTTCTCTTTCAAATTCATTGGTAAGCGACTTTAACTAGTTTTCAATCAATTTCAATTACTTTTTCATGAATGTTAACATCAACTCCATGAATTTCAAGGTAGAAATGAGGGATTTTGGGTAGAATTTAGGAATTTTGTAAAGTTAAAATTTAGACCTCAAATTGAGGTCGGATTTCGAAACAAATCACATAACTGGGGTCGGGGGTGAATAGGTAATTGGGATTTGATCTGAATCTCAAATTTCGACCAAGGGGGCGTGGGGTTGACTTTTGTTGACTTTTTAAAAAATGATCAAAATTGAACCTTTTTCATTCGTGGGTAGTTTCTAAAGCTTATTTTGGATTGTTTGAATGATATTTGGCTAGATTCAGTTTGTCTGGAGGCATGTTCTAAAGGAAAATTCATGGTTATTATTGATTTAGTTTCTGAAAGAGGTAAGTGTCGTATTTAACTTTGACTTGAAGGAATTATGACTTGTTTGGTCTATTTGCTATGTGAATTATGTGTGAGAATGGTGTATATGCAAGGTGACGAGTGTATATACATTGTAATGGGTAAATCATGCAAGATGAGCTATTTATCTTTATGTCATCATTTATTCCATGTCATATCTCGTTATGTGCTTTGATTTCTACATGTCCTTGCTTTTGTGCCTTACTTATTATCTATCATCTAGTTGTTACTTGTTTTTTGTTTATTCATTCCTCGATCAATATTTACTTACCTGCTATATGATCCCACATGTATTATTTGAATATCTTCATTATTTCATGCTTTAATTGCCTTTACCTTACTTGTTTCATTTTATTATATTATGTCCGACTGTGTGAGCCCTTGTTTATTTTTGCGTTAATGATTTGTTGAGGTTTGTGAATATGAGATGTTGGTTGCCCTCTGTTTGTACTAGTAGGTTCTTCGTGTTTTGTATGCTTTAGTACCTTTTGTGTTGGGATTTCGGAATTGGTTGTGTTGAGTTGTTAACAATATTGAAATGATATTGGAAATGGGTTGCACACCGCAACATAATGAAAATGAAATTATATTAGGATCAGGTTGCATGCCGCAACAGATATTGATATGATATTGGAATCGGGTTGAACGCCGTAACAGATATTGCAATAATATTGGTATCGGGTTACGCGTTGCAATAGGGTATGATGTGTTGTAATTGTTTGTAACATTGGTGTTCTATTTTTGTACTGTGATGTGAGGTTATGAGATGTTATTTTGGGGCCCTCTATTAGTTGACCTTCGGGTCCCTTTCTTATGAATTTATCCGTTTTCTCAATTTTTTTGTTATCTTTTATTTATTATTCGTACATGTTTATTGTGAGTGTTTTGTGATAAACTCGTCACTATTTCGTCGAGGTTAGGCTCGACACTTACGGTGTACATGGAGTCGGTTGTACTCATAGTACACTTCTGCACTTCTTGTGCAGATCTCGATATCGGTCCTAGTGGCGCATAGCGGAGATTGCTCGGATCAAATCTATCTAGGAGACTTGAGGTAGAGTTGCACGACATTCGCAATCCCAGAAGTCCCCTTCTATCTTGTTTTACTATTTGTATTTTTTCGAGCAGTTGTATTTCATTTCAGACTATATTTTTAGTATTCCAGTCGCTCATGTACGCATGACTCCAGATTTCTGAGATTAGCTTAGACTGCAGTACTTATGAATTTATTTTATGTATTTCAGTCGTTAATTAATATTTTGCTTTTAAATTGTTAAAATTGGTTAATTATTTAGCTAACATTGGCTTTCCTAGCAAATGGATGTTAGGCGTCATCATGTCCCTGTGGTTGGGATTTCAGATCGTGACACTCATTTTGCAACTAAGAAGAAGAGGAAGAAGAGACCCTCAACAGTAGCAACGAAAGGTACTTTACAGCACCTCACTACTATAAAACACCATAAACCATCTTAAAACATGCTCACAAACACCATGTAAATCCGATGTCACCTCTATTTAAGGAGAAGGAGGAGAAGCAGAGAAGAACAACTTGTCTCAAGTTACACATATTCTGTGTAATGACCCAATCAGACGTTTTGCTTTATAGATCCTTGTTCCCCTAATTAAGACTCCCCGTATTTGCTTTTATTGTGTTTTATGACTTGCGAGGATGGTTAGTTAAGGTTTGGTAGGGTTCGAGTTGAAATCGGAATAATTAGTTCCTTAATAGTGGCTTATAATGGTTAAGTTTGATGTGAGTCAATGTTTTGAGTAAATGGACCCAGAACCGGGATTTGACTGTCCCAATAGGTTCGTATGATGATTTTGGACTTGGACATATGTTCGGATCGGGTTTTGGATGACTCAGGAGCATTTCGGCGCTTAATATTGAAAGTTGGCGCATTGAAGGTTTTCAAGTTTGGTTTGGAGTAGGTTTTGGTGTTACCGAGGTACGCTTGGAATTTTGAGCCTGAAAATAGTTCCGTATGGTGATTTATGACTTGTACGCAAAATTTGAGGTCATTCCGAGTAGTCTAAGTATGTTTGTAATAAACCGGCCGGTTGTTTTGAGAGTAATAGCTCTGATGCCCTATTTTTCGCTTTTACCATATCTGTTCCTACTTATGTGACTTGTCGGAATTTTTTATTGGTTTCGGAGTGTTTTAGGAAACTTAGTCCCTAAAACGGAAGTTTAAGTCATAGGATTTTGACCGCAGTCGGAACTATGTGAAGACGACTCCGGAATGGAGTTCCGTCAGTTCTATTAGCTCTGTTGGATGATTTTGGACTTAGGAGCCTGTCCGGACTGTGAATTTGAGGTCTGTAGCTAATTTAGGCTTGAAATGGCAAAAGTTAAATTTTGGAGATTTTGACCGGTAGTGGACTTTTTGATATCGGGGCCGGATTCTGATTCCGGAGGTTGGAGTAAGTCCATAATGTTGAATATGACTTGTGTGCAAAATTTGAGGTCAATCGGAATTGATTTGATAGGTTTCGGCATCAGTTGTAGAAATTTGAAGTTTCAAGTTCATTGAGTTTGAATTAGAGGGTGATTCGTGTTTTTAGTATTGTTTGTTGTGATTTGAGCACTCAACTAAGTTCGTATAGTGTTTTAGGATTTGTTGGTTTGTTTGGTTGAGGTCCCGGTGGCCTCAGGTTGATTTCGAAGGGTTAACGGATCAAATTTGATTTTGGAAGAACAGCTGAAGTTGTTGCACCTAGTGTAATCGCACCTGCGCAACATTGACCGCATGTGCGAGCCCGCATAAGCGATCCAATTGTGCGGAGGTATAACTGCATTTGCGCATCCGCAGATGCGGAAGATGGAGAGCAAAAGCGGAAGGGGCTAGGGCATGGGGGATCGTAGAAGCGGAAGAAAATCCGCAGCAACGGGCGCACAGGTGCGGCCCATTGCTCGTAGATGCGGACCCATTCCCTTTAAGTCATTTCCGTACCTGCGATGGAAATTCCGTAGGTGCGACTATCGGCCGCAGGTGCGAGATTTCTGGACAGAACACTTAAATACAAGGGTTCGCGAGTTTTGCTCATTTTTAACATTTTGAGCTGGGGTTTGGCGATTTCTTGAGAGCATTTTGAGGGATTTCTTAAGGTAAGTCCATTGTGCTTATTTTTGATCTATTATCTTGCTTCCCCATTTATTTTTTCACCTATTTAGTGTGTATTTAAGGTGAAATTTGGGAGTTGAGACTAGGGATTTGGAGAGTTTGATTTGAGGATTTGAAGGACCATTTGGTGTCGGATTTTAGTAAATTTGATATGGTTAGACTCGTGAGTGAATGAGTGTTCATATTTTGTGACTTTTATCCAATTTCGAGATGTGGGTCCGGGTCGACTTTTTAAGGCGAATTTCGGAATTTTTGTTTAAGTATTGATTTCATTAATTAAATGAGTCTATTATAGTTGTATTTATGATAACCAATACTCTATAATACACAATTGTGTTTGGCTAGATTTGGGCCATTCAGAGTCGGATAATCGAGGAAAGGGCATTCTTACAGATTGATTGAGCTTGGTTCGAGGTAAGTGGCTTGCTTACCCTTGTGTGATGGAAATCCCCTTAGGATTTGGTACTGTTGTGATATGTGAGCACCGTGTACGTGAAGTGACGAGTACGTACACGAGCTATTTGTTGAAAAAAATGATTTATTTTACTAAGTAGCAACCTGTTTTTCCTTTAATTTGAGTTATACCGCATAAATGAGTATTAGTCTGTTTTCAATAATAATTGAGATATTACAATATGCATAGTTATACTGTTTAGTCTAATATCGCATGTATACGTGCTTTAACTGCTTATTTGAACTCCATGAAGCATGCCTAGTTGATTTTCTATTTTTCCTTGTTCTTTATCAGTCTTAACTGTAGAATTTTTGTTGTTAACTATGGTATTTATTGGTTGAGCTGTGTGTTTACTTTTGAGACTACGAGGCGGTTCCTCGGGAGTTCTCCCTGCATATTTACTTTTTAGACTACGAGGCGGTTCCTCGGGAGTTCTCCCTGCACATTTACTTTTGAGATTACGAGGCGGTTCCTCGGGAGTTCTCCCTGCATATTTACTTTTGAGACTACGAGGTGGTCCCTCGAGAGTTCTCCCTGCACATTTACTTTTGAGACTACAAGGCATTTCCTCGGGAGTTCTCCCTGCATATTTACTTTTGAGACTACGAGGCGGTACCTCGGGAGTTCTCCCTGTATATTTATTTTGGGACTATGAGACGGTATCTCGGGAGATCCCTTGTTTTTTACCCCTGTGTTTTGTACTGTTGCCTTGCTATGTTCCTTTTGTTAAATTCTAGTATCTCATTATACTGTATATTCTCCTGCTTTGATTATTATATACCAGTGGGCCTGACTTGACCTCGTCACTACTTGGCCGAGGTTAGGCTTGGCACTTACTGGGTGCCGTTGTGGTGTACTCATGCTACTCTTCCGCATATATTTTGTGTGCAGATCCAGGTACTTCTTATGAGCCCCGCTATTAGATGAGAGTTCTTACTGCTGTACGGACACTTCAAGGTACATCTGTCACGTCCGCAGACCTCAGAGTCCCCCTCTATCCTTTCCTATGTCATTTACCTTCCGTACTTCTTTTATTAGAATCTAGGGATTAGAGATACTAGTTTCCTTCTGTAGCTTGTGACTTATGATGTTCTGAGTTTTGGGAAGATTGTGTATTATAGAGTATTGGTTATTGTACATGTCGAGCGGCATTGTTACTAGTATTTAGTTACGCACTGCTGTTAGTTGCCAACTTTTACTTTCGTATTGTTATTTCTGCAAATTTGTTAGGCTCACCTAGTCGTAGAGACTAGATGCTTTCACGACCTTATACGGAGGGAGTTTGGGTCGTGACAAGTTGGTATCAGAGCTCTAGGTTCATAGGTGTCGTGAGTTACAAACCGGTTTATTAGAGTCTCGCGGATCGGTACGGAGATATCTATACTTATCTTCTAGAGGCTATGGAACTGTTAGGAAAAATTATACTTCTTTGATTCCTTGTCGTGCGAAATTGTTGACTTTGAAATTCTAAACTTTTGCATTCTATTCTCTCACAAATAGTGAGGACACATACAAGCGGATCTGATAACCAGGCACCCTCACCCCCTGCTAGAGCCGCGAGAGGCCGGGGCCGGGGCCGGGGTAGAGGCCGAGGACGTCTATGTGGTGAAGCCAGAGCTCCTGTATGAGCTGCTATAGAGGAGCCCCCAGTTGCTCCAACTGGAGTGCAAACACCTGAGACACTTGTTGCTGCACTAGCTCTCCAGGAGACACTAGCCCAGTTTCTAAGCATGTTCAGCACCTTAGCTGAGGCTGGATTGATTCCACTTGCTCCTACCACATCTCAGACCAGAGGAGGAGCACAGACTCCTATCCCGATACTCTAGAGCAGCGGGTTCAGGCCGACCAGGTTCCAAAGATTAAACCGATGCAGCCGGTAGCTCCAGTTCAGCACGAGACTAGGACAACCGCTTCTGAGGCGTAGCAGCTCAGACTTGAGAGGTACAAGAAGTACCACCCACCTACATTCAACGAATTGGTTATGGATTATGCTCAAGGTTTTCTGGAGGAGTGTCATCTTATTCTCCGTACTATGGGCGTAGCGGAGACGAGTGGGGTTTCTTTTACCACCTTCCAGCTTAGAGGAACAACCTATCAGTGGTGGCGTGCTTATGAGTTGAGTAGTCCGGATGAGGAATCTTCACTTACATGGACTCAGTTCTCAAACATACTTTTGAGAGAGTATATCCCTCAGAGCCTCAGGGAATCATGGCGCATGGAGTTTGAGCAGCTACGCCAGGGTGCTATGATTTGGCTCGGCATGCACCAGCCTTGGTTGCCACAGTTCGAGAGATGGTTCGATGATTTATTAAGGGACTCCACCCCAGTATCCTGATTAGTATGGCCAGGAAGTTGGAGATGGATATTTCTTATCAGCAGGTTGTGAGTATTGCCAGGAGATTGGAGGGCATGCTTGCCCGGGATAGAGAGGAGAGGAAGGCCAAGAGGTCTCTAGAGTCTGGCACTTACAGCGGTTCTCGTGCCCCAGCTGCAGTTCGACATGGTAGGGTTTTGTGAGTCGCCCCGTTCATTCAGCTCTTCCAGCTGCCAGTGGTATTTCGGTCCCTTCTAGGCCCCAGGAGCCTTATTATGCATCGCCAGTATCTAGTGTGCCTCCTGCTCGGGGTGCTTTCTGCGACCAGTCTAGGAGACCTGGCCCGAGCCAGTCACAACAGTCACGCTCTCCGAGAGCTTGTTTTGAGTATGGAGACACTCCCCATATGGTGAGGGATTGCCCTAAATTTAGGAGGGGTGTACCTCCACAGACTTCTCAACCACCACGTGCTCCACCAGGTCCTCCGACTATGATTCCAGCACCAGCTACCAACCCACCTACTCAGCCAACTCAAGGTGGAGGTCGGGGAGGTCGAGGTCGCCCTAGAAGTGGAGGCCAAGCCAGATATTATGCTATTCCGGCTCGTATAGAGGCAGTTGCTTCCGACTCTATCATTACATGTATTGTTCCGGTCGGTCATAGAGATGCGTCGATATTATTTGACCCAGGCTCAACATATTCCTACGTGTCCTCTTATTTTGCCCCGTATTTGGGCGTATCTAGGGATTCTTTGAGTTCCCTTGTTTATGTGTCTACTTCTATGGGAGATTCTCTTGTTGTGGACCGTGTGTATTGGTCGTGTTTGATTGCTCTTAGTGGTTTTGAGACCAGAGCCGATTTATTTTTTATTCAGCATGGTAGACATTGATGTTATCTTAGGCATGGACTGGTTGTCGCCCCATTATGATATTCTTGATTGTCACGCTAAGACTGTGACGCTGGCTATGCCAGGTTTACCACGATTAAAGTGGAGAGGTACCTTAGATTATACTCCCAGTAGAGCTATTTCATTTCTTAAAGCTCAACGAATGGTTGAGAAAGGGTGTGACGCGTATCTAGCTTATATGAGAGATGTCAGTATTGATACCCATACAGTTTAGTTAGTTCCAGTAGTGAGGGACTTTCCAGATGTGTTTCCAGCTGATCTTCCGGGCATACCGCCCGATAGTGATATTCATTTTGGCATTGATTTGTTGCCGGGCACTCAGCCCATATCTATTCCTCCATATTGTATGGCTCCTCCTGAATTGAATGAGTTGAAGGAGCAGTTACAGGAGTTGATTGATAAGGGCTTCATTCGGCCCAGTATGTCACCTTGGGGTGCTCCTGTCTTATTTGTAAAGAAAAAGGATGGTTCTATGCGGATGTGTGTTGATTACCGCAAGTTAAACAAAGTCACAGTAAAGAACAGGTATCCATTGCCTCTTATTGATGATTTATTTGATTAGCTACCGGGTGCCAGAGTATTTTTCAATATTGACTTACATTCAGGCTATCATCAGTTGAAGATTTGGGAGCCAGATATCCCGAAGACTACTTTTAGGACTCGGTATGGTCACTACGAGTTTCTTATGATGTCATTTGGGCTGACCAATGCCCCAACATCATTTATGCACTTGATGCACAGTGTGTTCCTACCCTATCTTGATTCATTCGTCATTGTGTTTATTCACGACATTCTGGTATACTCCCGTACTTGGGAGGATCATGAGCAGCACCTGATAATTGTGCTTCAGACCCTGAGAAAAAAGAGGTTATATGCAAAATTTTCAAAGTGTGAGCTTTGGCTAGACTCATTTGCATTCTTGGGTCATGTAGTATCGAGTGATGGGATCCAGGTGGATCCGAAGAAGGTGGAAGCAGTGCAGAGTTGGCCTAGACCGTCATAACTTACGGAGATCCAGAGTTTTCTTGGTTTGGCAGGGTATTACCGTCGTTTTATAGAGGGATTCTCATCTATTGCAGCACCTATGACCAGACTGACCCAGAATAGTGCTTTGTTCAGGTGGACAGAGGAGTGTGAGGAGAGCTTTCAGAAGCTCAAGATAGCTTTGACTACACCCCCAATATTGGTATTGCCTACAGGTTCGGGATCTTATACTGTATATTATGATGCATCGTGGATCGGTCTCGGTGCGGTGTTGATGCAGTATGGTATGGTGATTGCCTATGCGTCCAAACAGCTGAAGGTGCATGAAAAGAACTATCATGTCCACGACCTTGAGTTAGAAGCTATTGTTTATGCCTTGAAGATTTGGCGGCACTATTTGTACGGTGTCGTTTGTGAGATTTACACCGATCACGGAGTTTTCAGCTTTTCAAATAAAAGGATCTTAACTTGCGTCAGCGGAGATGGTTGGAGTTACTTAAGGATTGTGATATCACCATTTTGTACCATCCCGGGAAGGCCAATGTGGTGGCCGATGCTTTGAGTCGCTGGGCGGAGAGTTTGGGGAGCTTAGCATATATTCCAGTAGCAGAGAGGCCATTGGCGTTGGATGTTCAGGCCTTAGCCAGCCAGTTTGTTAGATTGGATATTTCTGAGCCGAGTCGAGTATTGGCTTGCGTGGTCTCTCGGTCTTCTCTTTATGATCGTATCAGGGAGCGTCAGTATGATGACCCCATCTGCTTGTCCTTAAGGACACGGTCCAACATGGTGATGCTAAGAAGGTCACTATTGGGGATGATGGTGCATTGAGGATGCAGGGCAGGTTATGTGAGCCCAATGTAGATGGTTTGCAAGAGTTGATTCTTCAAGAGGCTCACAGTTCGCGGTACTCCATTCATCTGGGTGCCGCGAAGATGTATCAGGACTTAAGGTAGCATTACTGGTGGAGGAGGATGAAGAAAGACATAGTGGAGTATGTGGCTCGCTGTCTAAATTGCCAGCAGGTAATGTACGAGCATCAGCGGCCAGGTGGGTTGCTTCAGAAGTTAGAGATTCCGAAGTGGAAATGGGAGCGGATCACTATGGATTTCGTTGTTGGACTCGCACAGACTCTGCGAAAGTTTGATGCATTTTGGGTGATTGTGGATAGGCTGACCAAGTCAGCTCATTTTATTCCTATGATGACTACCTATTCTACTAAGCAATTGGCTGGAATTTATATCCGAGAGATTGTAAGGCTTCATGGCATACCGGTATCTATCATATCTGACCGAGGTACGCAGTTTACATCACGCTTCAAGAGGGCTGTACAACAGGAGTTGGGTACTCGGATTGAGTTGAGCACAACATTTCACCCTCAGATGGACGGACAGTCCGAGTGCACTATTCAGATACTGGACGATATGCTCCGCGCTTGTGTGTTAGATTTTGGGGGTGCCTGGAATTAGTTCTTGCCACTTGCGGAGTTTGCCTACAACAACAGTTATCAGTTGAGCATTCAGATGGCACCGTATAAGGCTTTGTATAGTAGGACGTGTCAGTCTCTAGTGGTTTGGTTAGAGCCGGGTGAGGCTAGATTATTAGGTACAAACTTGGTTTAGGATGCTCTAGAGAAGGTTAAGGTAATTCAGGATCGACTTCGCACAACCCAATCCATACAGAAGAGTTATATGGATCAGAAGGTTCGCGATGTTGCATTCATGGTTAGAGAGGGGGTCCTGCTCCGGGTGTCACCCATGAAGGGTGTTATGAGGTTAGGAAAGAAGGGCAAACTGAGCCCAAGTTTTATTGGCCCATTCGAGGTGTTATGGCATATTGGGGAGGTTTCTTATGAGCTTGCCTTGCCTCCTAGTCTAGCAGGAGTTCATCTGGTATTCCATGTTACTATGCTCTAGAAGTATCATGACGATTCGTCTCATATATTGGATTTCAGCTCAGTCCAGTTGGACAAGGATCTATCTTATGTTGAGGAGCCAGTGGCTATTTTGGACAGACATGTCAGAAAGCTAAGGTCAAAGAACACTAATTCCGTGAAGGTTCAGTGGAGGGGTCAGCCGGTCGAGGAGGCGACTTAGGAGATCGGGCATGATATGCGCAGCCGCTATCCTCATCTTTTCACCACTCCAGGTATGTCTCTATGCTCGTTCAAGGACGAATGATTGTTTTAAGAGAGGGACGATGAAAAGACCCGGCCAGTCGTTTTGAGAGTAATAGTCCCGATCCCCTATTTTCTACTTTTCTCGTATCTGTTCCTACTTATATGACTTACCGGGAGGTTTTGTTTTTGGTTTCGGAGTGTTTTGGGACACTTAGTCCCTAAAATGGAAGTTTAAGTCTTAGAATTTTGACTATAGTCGGACTTGTGTGAAGACGACTCCGAAATGGAGTTCTGTGTGTTCCGTTAGCTCTGTTGGGTGATTCTGGACTTAGGAGCGTGTCCGGACTGTGAATTTGAGGTCTGTAGCTGATTTAGGCTTGAAATGGCGAAAGTTAAATTTTGGAGATTTTGACCGGTAGTGGACTTTTTGATATCGGGGTCGGATTCCGATTCCGATTCCGGAAGTTGGAGTAGGTCCATAATGTTGAATATGACTTGTGTGCAAAATTTGAGATCAATCGAACTTGATTTGATAGGTTTCGACATCGGTTGTAGAAATTTGATGTTTCAAGTTCATTAAGTTTGAATTGGAGGGTGATTCGTGTTCTTAGCGTTGTTTGATGTGATTTGAGGGCTCGACTAAGTTCGTATAGTATTTTAGGACTTGTTGGTATGTTTGGTTGAGGTCCCTGGGGCCTCGGGTTGATTTTGTATGATTAACAGATCTAATTTGGTTTTGGAAGAATAGCTGAAGTTGCTGCCCCTGGTGTAATCGCACTTGTGCAACATTGACCGTAGGTGAGAGCCCGCAGAATCGAGCCAATGGACGCGGGTTCGGTTTGGAAGGAAAAGGCTAGAGGTCGCAGGTGCGGAGGTATAACTGCATCTGCGCATCCGCAGATGCAGAAGATGGAGCGCATATGCGGAAGGGGCCAGGGCATGAGGGATCGCAGAAGCGGGCGCGCAGGTGCGGCCCATTGCTCGGAGATGCGGACCCAGTCCCTTTAAGTCATCTCCGCACCTGCAATGGAATTCGCAGGTGCGACTATGGGCTGCAGGTGCAAAATTTCTAGACAGAACCTTTAAATGCAAGGGTTCGCAATTTTTGCTTATTTTTAACATTTTGAGCTCGGGTTTGACGATTTCTTAAGAGCAATTTTGAGGTATTTCTTGAGGTAAGTCCCTTGTGCTTATTTTTGATCAATAATCTTGCTTCCCCATTTATTTTTCCACCTAATTAGTGTGTATTTAAAGTGGAATTTGGGAGTTGAGACTAGGGCTTTGGAGAGTTTGATTTGAGGATTTGAAGGATCATTTGGTGTTGGATTTTAGTAAATTTGATATGGTTAGACTCGTGAGTGAATGAGTGTTCATATTTTATGATTTTTACTCGATTTAGAGATGTGGGCCCAGGGTCGACTTTTTAGGGCGAATTTCGGAATTTTTGTTAAAGTATTGATTTCATTAATTAGATGAGTCTATTATAGTTGTATTTATGATATACAATTGTTTTTGGCTAGATTTGGGCCACTCAGAGTCGGATAATCGAGGAAAGGGCATTCTTACGGATTGATTGAGCTTGTTTCTTGGTAAGTGGCTTGCCTAACCTTGTGTGATGGAAATCCTCTTAGGATTTGGTACTGTTCTGATATGTGAGCGCCGTGTACGTGAGATGACGAGTACGTAAACGAGCTATTTGTTGAAAACAAAATGATTTATTTTACTGAGTAGCAACTTGCTTTTCCTTTAATTTGAGTTATACTGTTTAAATGAGTATTAGTCTGTTTGCATTCTTAATTGAGCTATTCCAATATTCGTAGTTATCCTGTTTAGTCTAATATCGCATGCCTACGTGCTTTAACTGCTTATTTAAACTCTGTGAAGCATGCCTAGTTTATTTCCTATTTTTCCTTGTTCTTTATCAATCTTAACTGTAGAATTCTTGCTGTTAACTATGGTATTTATCAGTTGAGCTGTGTGTTTACTTTTGAGACTACGAGGCAGTTCCTCGGGAGTTCTCCCTTCATATTTACTTTTGAGACTATGAGGCGGTTCCTCGGGAGTTCTCCCTGCACATTTACTTTTGAGACTACGAGGCAGTTCCTCGGGAGTTCTTCCTGCATATTTACTTTTGAGACTACGAGGAGGTTTATCTGGAGTTCTCACTACATATTTACTTTTGAGACTACGAGGCGGTTCCTCTGGAGTTCTCCCTATATATTTACTTTTGAGACTACGAGGTGGTACCTCGGGAGTTCTCCCTGTATATTTATTTTGGGACTACGAGACGGTATCTCGGGAGATCCCTTACTGTTTATCCCTGTCTTTTGTACTGTCGCCTTGCTATGTTCATTTTGTTAAATTCTAATCTCTCATTATACTGTATATTCTCCTTCTTTGATTATTATATACCAGTGGGCCTGACCTGACATCGTCACTACTCGACCGAGGTTAGGCTTGGCACTTACTGGGTACCGTTGTGGTGTACTCATTCTACTCTTCTGCACATGTTTTGTGTGCAGATCCAAGTATTTCTTATGAGCCCCGCTATTAGCTGAGAGTGCTTGCTGCTGTACGGAGACTTCAAGGCACATCTGTCGCGTCCGTAGACCTCGGAGTCCCCCTCTATTCTCTCCCATGTTATTTTCCTTCCATACTTCTTTTGTTAGACTCTGGTGATTAGAGATACTAGTTTCCTTTTGTAGCTTGTGACTTATGATGTTTTGGGTTTTGGAAAGATTGTGTATTATATAATATTGGTTATTGTATATGCCGAGCGGCATTGTTACTAGTATTCAGTTACCCACTGCTGTTAGTTGCCTATGTTTACTTTCATATTGTTATTTTTGCAAATTTGTTAGGCTTACCTAGTCATAGAGACTAGGTGCTGTCACGACATTATACGGAGGGAGTTTGGGTCGTGATAATGTTTTGGCGCATTCGGAGCTAGTTAAGAAGTTTGGAGTTCATAAGTTGATTCAATTTGGTTTTGGAGTGAGATTCTTAGTTTCGATATTGGTTTATATGTTTCGAGAATTAGATCAGGTATGTATTATGGTTATGGACTTGTTGGTGCATTTGGATGGGGCTCTGGGCGGCTCAGGTGACTTTCGGACTGCCCGGAGCTAAGTCCCAAAAATCTGGTATGCTGGTTCTCGTTTCCTTCTTCTTTATCGCGAGGGCTGTGTCGCGTTCGCGGAGAAGGAAAATGTGAGGGGATGAGATTTTCTCTACACGTTCGTGAACCCTTGCCCGATGGCCTTCGCGTTCGCATCAAGGGGCCCGCGTTCGCGTAGGGAGAAAGGCGTGGGGGGGGGGTGAGCTCTGTTTATACCCAATTTTGCCCTCATATTTTAAAAAAATACGTATATATACTTTTAAAATATCATTTTGCATAATTATTTAATTTACAAGATTTATACAAGCATTTTTCATAATTTTTAGAGCTTTAAAATTAATTTTTCTGCTTTCAAATTACTTGAATAATTATTAATTATCCCTTAAATTATTTTATGATGACTTAATCATCCAAAATTATCATTTCGCATCCACATATATGTTCCATAATGATTTTACTTCATTTATATAATTATATTTGTATCTTTATTTTATTTACACAATCTTGCAATAATAGCCTATATTCTATACATAATTACATTATTTACATCAAAATAGCATTTTATATTCTTATAATGTTAGGTTATTATTTTCAATCATTTACTACATAGGTAATATTGCTATTATTTATAAATTACTTTTTATTATTTATTTTAAACAATTTTCGTGTATTTTATTGTATAGCCCAGTATAGGGCTAATTTCAGACCAAAACTAGGCACAAAACAGCTTGCCCGAGTTCGCGAAGGTCTGGGACCTATGGCCTTCGCAATCCGATATATGTGGAAGCTTTACCCCACACCCCGCAGTAAAACCTATACATACCCGAATCGACTGAGAAGGACCTGCTCATTAAAAACATGGCAGAGGAACTCAAGAAGCTCACTGGTAGAGTTCAGAGTGTTAAAGGTGGTAAAGGTGTCGAGGGTTTGAACTATGAGGACTTGTGTATTCAGACGGATGTGGAACTTTCAGAGGGTTACAACCCTCCCAAGTTTTAAATGTTCGATGGAACTGGTGATCTGAAAGTACATCTGAGAACGTATTGTGACAAGATTGTAGGAGTAGGCAAGAATGAACAAATACGCATGAAACTATTCATGCGGAGCCTCACAAGAGACGCCTTGTCTTGGTATATCAGTCAAAACCCAAAGAAGTGGGTTAGTTAGGTGAGTATGGCATCAAACTTCATGGATAGATTCATGTTCAACACAAAAAATACGCCAGACATTTTCTACATTCAAAACCTCAAGAAGAAGTCGACAGAAACCTTCTGCGAGTATGCTACTCGTTGGAGATCAGAAGCCAGCACTTGAAGAAGAATAAATGAACAAGTTCTTTGTCAGGGCTCAAGACCCGCATTATTACGAAAGGTTAATGGTTATTGAAAATCACATATTTTCTGACATCATCAAGCTAGGAGAAAGAATAGAAGAAGGAATTAAGAATGGGATGGTGACCAATTTCGAGGTACTACAGGCCACGAACAAAGCCTTGCAATCAGGAGGCATTTCGAAGAAGAAAGAAATAGGTGCCGTGATGGTGGCCCAGGGTCCTAAGTCTCCTCTCACATACTAAATACCTCCACCCATATACCAACCCTCACCCCCTAGATACCAACAACCTGCTACCACCTACCATGCCTATAATACTCAACCTGCATATTTTCATTCACCACCGCCCGCCCACCAAAACTACCATAAGCCACGACCAAATTTTGACTGCAGACCACCAAGACAATACACCCCAATTGCTGAACCCATATACCAACTGCACGAGATACTAATGGCCGCTGGTTATGTTACTCCAATCCCTGCTATTGTTATGCATAATTCCTCACAGTGGATCAACCCCAACAAAACATGTGCCTATTATTCAGGCATGAAGGGTCATACCATTGATGAATGTCGCACGCTGAAAGACAAGATTCAGACACTGATCGATACTAAGGTCATACAGGCGAAGGAGGCCGCACCAAATGTTCGTAACAATCCTCTCCTGCATCACAGAGATGAAGGAGTAAATGTGAAAGAGACTGACAAAGAATGGGATTAGGATGGGTCTATCGGACTCATTCGAGAGGGAGATGCTCCTAAAACATCTCCAGTCACCCTCACACCAGTTGTGGAACAAACCCAGGCGCCATTTGAAGTTGAGGTATCTACATCCTTTACTGTGATGGTAGCTCCCATGCCATCCTACAAGTCTGATGCCATACCATGGGACTATATTACGGAAGAAAGGAGATACGAAAAAGCAAAAATGGAGGAAACATGTACGGCACAAGGTATGACCAGAACTGGCAGAGTTTATATACTTGAGAACCTGGGGGGAATAAGGAGGCTGCATCTAAGCCACATGTTGTCGAGACTGACACCGATGATCTTTGGAGAAAGGTACAAGCGAGAGATTACTCTGTTGTTGACCACTTGAACAAAACTTCCGCTCAGATATCCATCTTGCCACTGCTGCAAAACTCGGACACACACAAGAATGCTTTGATGAAGGTATTGAGTGAAGCTTATGTACCCACAAACATCACTAGTGGGGAGATGACGAACATGGTTGGACAGGTATTGGAGAGCCACAAAATCACTTTTCATGAAGATGAATTACCACCAGAAGGACTGAGTCACAACAGGGCGCTACACATAATGGTGCAATTTGAGGATAAGTTCATCGCATGGTCTTGATAGATGGGGGTTCAAGTCTCAACATATGCCCATTGACTACTCTGAAGAGACTAGGTAAAGGCCTGCACGAGATACAGATGGGAAGCATGAATGTGAAGGCATTTGATGGATCTCAGAGAGCCACCATTTGAGAAACCAATCTCCGTCTACAGATGGGCCCGACTTGGTTTGATGTCGAGTTCCAAATGCTAGATATATATGCTACTTACAATATAATGTTGGGACGACCCTGGATACATGCTGCCGACGTAGTGGATTCAACCCTACTTCAGGCTGTGAAGTTTGAGTGGAATCATCGGGAGGTGATCATTCATAGAGATAGAAGTAACCCCATCTACACCAATTAGACCGTCCCAATCATCGAAACCAAAAAGAAGCTGGGTAGAGAAACATACCATCGCATTGAATGAGTCAACGCAATTGAAAAGGACCGATGGTGGAGCAACAAGATAGAAATCATACTGTTATGGACGGGATATGAACCCAGCAAGGGCCTCGGCAAAAATCATCAAGGGATCACTAAACCCGTACAACCACAGTGTCATGGCACGACTTTTGGACTCGGAAATGAATACACGTGGCATTAATACCAGAATTAGTCACCACCATGGTATGCTCCTTATTATCCACTGGAACAACCGGTACTATCTCTGCACCAAACATTTCATCGCTGACATGATGTGGGGATCTTAGAAAGATGAAGTTTTAGTTGGCATAAGGAAGCTGTTTCTAGATGAAGAAGATATGGACTACAGTGTAATAGTTAAGGAGGAGGAGGATGAGGAGGAGGAGGAGGAGGAGGAGGAGGAGGAAGACCTTACCATTCAGACCATGGAGAAAGGAGTTGTTCTCAAAAACTGGACCGCTGCACCATCCCGGGCCCGTTGAGTTCCTGGTATTATTATTACCTATCCCGATGAACCTACGACTGTGACATGTAATGAGACAACGCAACATAAGGATAGTGATTTAGAGGATCTGGAAGATGATATAATACCTGAGGAAAACATCATAAAAGTAGAAAACTTTGAAAATAAACCAAAGTCTAATATAGGGGAAACTGAGGCCGTTAACTTAGGGGATTCCGAAACGGTCAAGGAAACACGTATAAGCATTCATCTATCACAGTCAGAGAAGGAAAAGTACATCAGATTGCTAAAAGAGTATGAATATATCTTTGCATGGTCCTATGACGATATGACTGGGTTGAGCACATCCATAGTAGCTCATAAGATACCCACTAATCCCATGTGTCCATCGGTAAAGCAAAAGCTCAGAAAGTTCAAACTATATACGAGTTTGAAGATAAAAGAAGAGGTCACCAAACAAATCAAAGCCAAGGTTCTCCGAGTAGTCGAAAACCCGACTTGGTTGGCCAACATTGTGCCAGTTCCGAAGAAAGATGGGAAAGTTAGAGTATGTGTCGGTTATCGAGATCCGAACAGAGCAAGTCCCAAAGATAATATCCCGTTGCCCAACATACACATATTGATTGCCAACTGTGCCAAGCATGAGCTCCAATCCTTTGTGGATTGCTTCGCAGGATACCATCAGATTTGGATGGATGAAGAGGATGCCGAAAAGACAACCTTCATTACACCATGGGGGATATATTGTTACAAAATGATGCCGTTTGGTCTGAAGAACGCTGGAGCCACCTACATGGGAGCCATGACAACAATCTTCCATGACATGATACACAAGGAAATAGAGGTGTACATGGATGATGTTATCATCAAATCTAAAAGGAGTTCGGATCACAGAGCAGACTTGAAGAAATTTTTTGATCGGCTTCGAAAATACAATTTGAAGTTGAATCCTGCAAAATGTGCCTTCGGAGTCCCTGCTGGAAAGTTGTTAGGATTCATCGTCAGTCTTCAAGGGATTGAGTTAGACCTATCAAAAGTCAAAGCTATCCAAGACTTGCCACCTCCAAAGAATAAGAAAGACCTGATGAATCTTTTAGGGTGCTTCAATTACATCAGCCTCTTCAAAACACAATTAACCGTGATATGTGAGCCAATCTTCAGAATGCTGAGGAAAGATGCTGCAACATGCTGGACTAAAGAATGTGAGAAAGCCTTCGACAAAATCAAGGAGTATTTATCTAAACCGCCCGTTCTGGTCTCACCAGAACCAGGAAGACCTCTGCTACTTTATTTGTCCGTATTAGATGGGGCTTTTGGTTGCGTTTTGGGACAACATGATGAAACTGTAACAAAGGAGCAGGTGATATATTATCTGATCAAGAAATTCACACCTTATGAAGCCCGATACTCTTTGCTGGAACACACCTGCTATGCCTTGACATGGATAGCTCAGAAGGTTGAAACATTATTTCTGTGCATACACTACATATCTCATATCAAGGATTGATCCACTAAAATACATCTTTCAGAAACCCATGCCTACGGTAAGTTAGCAAAGTGGCAAATATTGCTGAGTGAGTTCGACATCATCTATGTAACTCAGAAGGCGGTCAAAGGGCAAGCATTGGCGGATCATCTGGAAGATAATCCCGTAGACGGAGAATACAAACCATTGAAAACGTATTTTCCCGACGAGGAAGTGTCATTCGTAGGAAAAGATATCACCGAGGCATATGATGGTTGGAGGATGTTCTTCGACGGAGTAGCAAACTTCAAAGGAGTAGGAATCGGAGCTATCTTAGTATCAGAAATCGGCCAACACTATCCAGTATCTGCAAAACTTAGGTTTCCTCACACCAATAATATGGCGGAGTATGAGGCCTGCATCTTGGGACTCAGGTTGTCCATTGAAATGAATGTTCAGGAGCTGATGGTAATCGGAGATTCGAAACTTTTGGTGCACCAGGTTCTAGGGGAATGGGCTACGAAGAACACCAAAATATTGCCATATTTGCACTGTGTACAAGAACTGATCAAGAGGTTCACAAAGATAAAATTCAAACATGTTTCGAGGATTCAGAATGAGTTTGCAGATGCGTTAGCCACTTTGTCTTCCATGATACAACACCTAGATAAGAATTTCATCGATCCTATCCCAATAGGAATTCATGAGCAGCCAGCTTATTGTGCTCATGTTGAAGAAGAGATTGACGGAAATCTGTGGTTCCATGACATCAAGGAATACTTGGCAAAAGGAGAAAATCCAGAGCACTCTACCTATACTCAGAAGCGCACGCTACGAAGATTAGCCAACTATTTCCTTCAAAGCGGAGGAGTTATGTATAGAAGGACTCCTGACCTGGGATTACTACGGTGTGTCGATGCCAAAGAGGCATCCAGATTGCTCGAGGAAGTACATGCCGGAACCTGCGGACCCCACATGAATGATTTTGTTTTGACCAAGAAACTACTAAGAGCATTCTATTTCTGGATGACTATGGAAACAGACTGCATCAAGTATGTTCAGAAGTGTCACCAATGCCAAATACATGCTGACATGATACGAGTACCACCCAATGAACTCAATGCAACAAGTTCACCCTGGCCTTTCTCCGCTTGAGGTATGGATGTCATCGGACCAATCGAACCCGCTGCTTCAAATGGGCATAGGTTCGTTCTGGTGGCCATAGACTACTTCACAAAATGGGTTGAAGATGCATCCTATAAAGTTGTAACTAAGAAGGTTGTAGCGGATTTTGTTCGGGACCACATTGTTTGTCCATTTGGAGTACCAGAGTCAATCATCACTGACAATGCCGCCAATCTCAACAACAATTTGATGAAAGACATGTGTGAAACATTCGAGATCAAGCATAGGAACTCCACAGCATACATGCCGCAAATGAACGGAGCCGTAAAAGCCGCCAACAAGAACATCAAGAAGATATTGAGGAAAATGGTGGACAATTACAAATAATGGTAGTCTTGGGTATCGTATCACAGTTCGCACATCAACTGGAGCAACTCCCTACCTACTGGTTTATGGTACTAAAGCTGTTATTCCCACCGAAGTGGAAATTCCTTCTTTAACAATCATACAAGAAGTTGAGCTCAGCAATGTTGAATGGGTACGAAGCCGGTATGAACAACTAGCTCTCATTGATGGAAAAATAATGAATGCGGTATGTCACGGTCAACTCTACCAGAACAGAATGGCAAGAGCTTTCAACAAAAAGGCCAGGTCAAGGCAATTTGCATCGGGGCAATTGGTGCTAAACCGAATCTTCCTACACCAGGATGAAGCTAAGGGGTAATTCTCACCCAACTGGCAGGGCCCTTACATAGTTCACCGGGTATTAACAGGAGGAGCACTTATACTTGAAGAAATGGACGGAGAGATTTGGATGAAACCTATCAATTCAGACGTAGTCAAGAGATACTATGTTTAAGATTGTTTGCATTTTCTATTTGATGTAACCGAACTATGCTTGACCTGATTCCTATTTAAAAGGGGTTACGTAGGTAGCCCTGTGGGTTCGGTCACATCCTAATAAAATCTTCATTTCCCCCATGATAAAAAACTGGGGCAAGATCTCTAGTTTTTCCGATTGCATCACGTTTGGAACAGCCAAGGAATGTGTTGTCAAAAGTATGCACTTAAACTGGGGCAAAATTTTGAGGAGGACCCTCAAAATTCTAAAGAAAGGAGGTTGCAATGTCTTTAAATGTGCCACAGTCACCAGTTCATCTAAATTATTTGATCTCGCGCATTATCATATATTTCAAACAACTATATTTCTAAAAATAATTTGTCAAATGCATACATGTTTTTCGAAAACTTTATTTCTATGGCAGCAAAATGTTACCCAGGGTGACTCAAGCAGGACCTCAAGACAGGAATAAAGGCGAAGCAAGGAATCTAGAGCACGAACCAACCGTCCCCCGCAAAACTCACGAATTTTCTTCGGATGCAGGCACAATGAACATAACAGGAACATTCGCAAATACATACACACAGCAAAATCACTACCTTCATAATGACAAAGTTGCCAAATGCAAACACATCAAGCTAAGAAATGCTTTATCCTCTCGCACTTAGTCATTGCTTTTTATTGCATAGGGCTAAGCGCTGCCTTGATTATTGCATAAGGCTAAGCACATCCTTTCTTTACATGAGACTAAGCATTGTCTCCATACCTTGCATGAGGCTAAGCATTGTCTCCATTACTGTATAAGGCTAAGCATTTCCTTTCTTTGCATGAGACTAAACACTGTCTCCTTTCCTTGCATAAGACTAAGCACTGTCTCCACATTGCATAATGCTAAGCCCTCACCATTGCATAAGACTAAGAATTGCCTCTCCTTGCATGATATTAAGAATTGTCTCCACTCTTTGCATAGGGCTAAACACTGCCTTCACCATTGCATAAGGCTAAACATTGCCTCTCCTTGCATAAAACTAAGCATTGTCTCCACTCCTTACCTGAGGCTAAGCACTGCCTCCATTATGCATAAGGCTAAGCATTGCCTTCCTTCGCATGAGACTAAACACTATCTCCGCTACACTACATATGGCTAAACACTGTTTCCTTTCTTCGCACAGGGCTAAACACTTCCCTCATCTCGTACAAGACTAAGCCTCATCTTGTTTCGTCCTCACGTATGGCTAAGCATCACCTGTTTCCTCTATCAAACAATCGATATCACCACATCTTTGCATTCCATGGGCTGAAACATCGCCATATTGTCCGAAGGCATCATGGTCTGAGGGAATCATCCTATAGCCCGAAGACATCATGCATGGCTGGAGGATCTCTCAAAATTGCATATCATTATTCAAAGGTATCATAGTCCAGAGGCACCATCCTCATGGCCCGAGGATACCATTTCATGGCCTGCGAATCCCTTATCATACACTTCATAGACCGAGGACACCATTCCATGGCCGGCGAATCCCTTATCATACACTTCATGGCCCAGGACGTCATGGTCTAAGGGAATCATCCTCATCGTCCAAAGACAACCTTCATAGTCCAAAGGGAATTTGCATCATGTTTAAATTTTCGCAATAACCATATATATTCACGTGCATCGTTTTTTAAGTTTTGCAGGTAACTCGGGAGGTAACCGTTCTATAAACAGGAGCAATCATCGCTCCGGTTTCCATTCACAATATTCACATCCTTTGAATACTTCAAACATAACGGACAACCAGTAACTGACTACTTTTTACACCATTACCAATCAAATATCTGCCTTGTGATACACCCGTAATCTCCAAATTTGCATTCATGACTCACCCTAATATTATCCATTACTTATGATAATATCCTACCCAGAAGAGCCTTTTCGAAACATACGACTACTCTTATAACAACTCCATCGGTTTCGTTCGCCGTTGGATCCAGAACTACACACAACCTGATTCCCGAATTACTAGGGATATGTAGGCAACTCAAGAATCAGGGTTCGACCCCCATTTTTTCAATTCACATCATTCCCTATTCAATTCGGACAAAAATTGTCATCATTTTCTTTACCCGACAAATCTTTCACCATTTCCGGGTAAAGAGGGGTAGCTGTTGATACCCAATTTTGCCCTCATATTTTTAAACAATACGTATATATACTTTCAAAATATCATTTTGCATTATTATTTAATTTACAAGATTTATACAAGTATTTTCTATAATTTTCCATAATATTTAGAGCTTTAAAATTAATTTTCCTACTATCAAATTACTTGAATATTTATTAATTATCCCTTAAATTATTTTATGATGACTTAATCATCCAAAATTATCATTTTGCATCCACATATATGTTTCATAATATTTGTACTTCATTTATATAATTATATTTGTATCTTTAGGCTATTTACACAATCTTGCAATAATAGCCTATATTCTATAAATAATTACATTATTTACACCAAAATAGCATTTTATATTCTTATAGTGTTAGGTTATTATTTTCAATCATTTTACTACATAAGTAATATTTTTACTATTTATTAATTACTTTTTATAAATTATTTTAAATAATTTTCGTGTATTTAATTTATAGCCCAATATAGGGCTACTTTCGGACCAAAAACTGGTCCAAAACAGATGGCCCATCCCTATTACACCCTTCATCAGCCCAAACCAAACAACCCCTTCATTTAACCCGATCATGACCCATTTTAAATAGCCCGCCCTACTTTTTCTTCTATCTCATCCGTTGATCTCAGAGATCAATGGTCCACAGATGCCCTATCATTTTAATTAACCCAACCCTAATCTTCATTCCCCACCTAACAGCCGTCCCAAACTCTTACGAATGTTCTCTCGTCTCTAAAAGAAACCCTAGGAGCCACCTCTAATTCTCTCCGATTCCACCCTAAACATGGAGTTAGTCCATGATTTACTTACCTATTTTGAGGTACTGCGATGGTGTATACGCGCTTGTGGTGTTACTTAAAGTTCTTGCCTTATTTTTGGAAAGAACAATCTTTTGAGATTTGGCTTGGTCGACTCTGGTTCTGTGGGGATTTGGATGATGTCTCGTCTATATACATCATACAAGGAAGGATCCTTGATTCTTGGTCCGATCCTCATACGTCTGGACCCAACTAGGGTTTGAGAATTTCCTTTTCCTTTGCTGATTTTGATTGCATGTGATATATTCTTTCCTTTTTTGTATTTGACTGATAATTTTCCGTGTTTATTTGCTTAATTTGAACACTATATAAACTCCTCCCCAATTTCCCTTAGGGATGGGGATTACTGTTATTACTCTCACTATTCTCTTCTTTCACTCGTTCACTTATTCGAATAATTTCTGAAATTGTTAAATTCTTAGCCGGCTGAAAGCCAAGGCCATAATACTATTAAAATGACCTCCTTCGATGCAAGCACTGCTCGGAGCCCTTTTCGAGGCTCTTGTGAACTCTGAAGCATCGGGGATTTGGGGTTCCCTTTCAATTGCTGCTACTAAATCACTCCCAATATTATAAACTCCTCACACTTTTGCTCGTTTAACTTTACTACTGGTTAGTGTCCTTGACTCTTACAATTTTAACTATCTCCCTTTCTGTTTGTCTACGACATGTGTGTTCTGTATGCCAATGTTCTTTAAACATTTTGTAAGCATGATTCAGTTTTCCTTACTATTCATGGATCTCTGATACTGTGTTGGTGTATTCTATACTACAATTATATTATCTTAACAATGCCCTGCAGTTCCACGTTCTTTAGTAGTTGAATTCAGTAGGCTTCAGTACATGTAATATGCTTTCATTATGGGAATGGATTCCGGTCTTCTTAAGTGCTACTAAACTAATGTGTGTTCCCCACCTTGTCCTGTATTTCTATGTCTGTGTTCCAGACCATGTTGAGTTATTCCTGCCCAACATGATAAATTTCTGAGGCTATATTAATTAGCTAAGGCATGTTTCCATGCCATTTAAGTTTTAATGCATGTTTGATTTGTTAATCTTATGTATTTAGAATTGCTTCTAGGGCAAATTTCTATGTTAGCTTCTCTCATGTCTAGGTAATTGGTATGAGTGGTTGTGCTCGCATGTCCTATTCCTCTTAAGTGATATATATTCTCATGAGTTTAGGCACTGTTGTGGTCTGTTGTAGACCATGCTACTAGGTTGTTGCCATACTACTTGTGATCATGTTAGGGTCCCATATTAGAAATCTTCATGTGAAATTTCTATCCCTTTGACTATAACTATTTTGAATAAGGCTCACTTGTTTAAAGTCTTTTCTGACTAATTCTGGCTAATGTCCTGTTAGCTCAATAGACCTGCTTCTTAAGCCCTCTGTGTGATTGTGTTCAGCATGCTACACCCTTTCCTTTGTTGAATGATTTCTCAATATGGGATTGGTTTCCTATGTCAAACTTGCTATGTTAAAGCTGTCCACCTAGTTGGCATGTTCAAACCCTCTTGTTTGACCAATCCTATTCCCTTAGCTTCTAAAATATGATGGCATGTTTATGTAATTGTGTCCCCATGAGGTATCACTCTTAATAAACTTTAGAGTTGTCAATTGGTTTCCATGTATGGTTCCTCCCTCTAAGCCTAGTACGAGTTCGTGTGTGGCCCTGGGTTATGCAAATGATACACTCTCACGCTTGAGGTGTGCTTGGATCTGGGTCTATTATTCATGTGAAAAATGAGCTTGTTGAAGGCCCAAGTGTTACTGGGATATTTCTCTTTTGGGCCTGCTCTGTTTATTAGGCATGTAGTCTTTCAGTATGTAATATTTGCACTTGTATTCATTATTTTGGGCATGTAGTAACTTACAAACAAAACAGATGGGAAAATTAGTAAAAAGGGGATATGGTACTCTAATTCTCACATAAATGGGTAGAAAGCATGCCTATAGAATCTATGTGGTCTATTTGCTATTTGCTTTACATGCTTTTAGTTTCATGTGTAGGAAGCATGCTTATATGAGTCACACGTACACACCTCACTTAACTTGTCAAAACATGTTATTTCAAGATTTTGCTATACCAGTTTCCATGTCTATTATTGTACACACTTAGACAACATGTCTCGCTAATCTAGATACCATGTTTTTAGGACTTCAAGTAATCAATTGGTCAAAATTGCTTCTATTACTTTAGTACACTGCTCATCTAGACATCATGGTTATAGGATTTCAATACTTTTAATCGACTATTCTCGTTGCTTTCATCGCATTGTCGCCTGCCTATAAAACCAATATTAGTAATTTAGAATTATGATTATTTTCACTAACTTTTACACAAAACGCTTAGATATCATGTCTACAGGACTTGCGATATTCAATTTGCCTACACGATAGTTTAGAAATTACAGCACTGCCCATGTATTTTTGGAATCCAGAATCACTTAGAAATCATGTCTATAGGATTTGCAATTCGCCTTAATGCTAAACATGTACAATACTAGAAATCAGAATCACGTAGAGATCCTGCCTATAGATTTTGAACAATTTAACATGACTTAAGTCCAAACCTACCCATCTATAACTGGCTGTTTAAATAATTTAGCATCGCTAGTATAAGCTATAACTTGTCTGCCTAATTGACAGCGTGCATATGTGTCTATATGAGGAGGTGAATCTGAGCCTTTGGTGTTGATTATGTGCAGTCCTATTTGTTTTAAATGAGCGATTAGTTTTATCATTTTTGAGCAACCTAAGTAAGTCTAGAACCACCCAAATAGAGGTCCAAATCCTCATGTACCATAGGCATGGGAGGGGTAATGCACGCATAGGACACGACTTAGGATTGAATTAGAGCGCCTTTAAGTAAGCAACTTCAACATAGTAATGGGGTATCAAATGATGATAGTGAGTGCCTGCTGAATAATATGAGCAATCCCCTACCCCAAGAGAGTTGCAAAGTATCATTTATGTTGCAAGGGGTGATCCTTTAGGCTAAAAAACTTTGGACCCCCCTTTTTTTCTTTATATACTTGTCATTTGCACTTAGCCACTTAATATAGACTAATGAATTTGTACCCTTGTAATCATTAAGATTTGTACCTATTCCCAATGTGTTATGATAAGACCCTTCGACTTCTATATTTGATCACCTAGCTTAATTACATAATCCACATGGTTTTAAAGTTCGGTCGGGATCCACAGTTGTGGACCTCGAAGAGTGCCTAACACCTTATCTTTGAGGTAACTTGAGCCCTTACCCGATCTTTGGTGACACAAACTAGTTAAAACAGTTTTATTTGCAAATAGATGCCCTAACGCACCCCAAATCATTAGGTGGAAACTCTTCTCTTTTAATACCTCATTTAAAAAGAGTTGTCACACGTCGAAACCCGCTTTCGCCAAAAAATGGGGAGCGACAAGCTCGTTCCTCTTTGCGTTCGCGAACTGGACCTCGCATTCGTGAAGCTCAGGCTTGTCAGCCTTCGCGTTCGCGATGACCTTTTTCCTGGGCCCTGGGTAGCTTGCCTTCGCGATCGCGAAGAAGAAATGCATGGGTAGTGTGTTTTAAAAATCGGGATCTAGGCTCATTTTCTTCATTTCTCTCACTTGTTGGTCGAATTTAGAACTCTTTGAAGAGGGATTTTCACCTAGCACTTTGAGGTAAGTAATTTCTAAACAACATGAGTTAAATACATATATTATGTGTAGATTTTAACGGGTAAAATATGGAAATTTTGGGAGTTTATTTAAAAATATAGATTTTGATAAAAATGGGATTTAACAACGAAAATAATTTTGAAATTGGGTATATATTATATATTTCAATTCGTGAGGTTATGGGTAACATTTATCTTCGAAAATTTCTGAAATCCGAGCACGTGGGCCCTGGGGTGAATTTTAAGAATCTTTCAATTTGGGTTGGGTAATTACTCTAATAGCTAAATTATGAACTTGTGATTGTATATTGATTAATTTATATAATATTTGGCTAGCTTCAAATTGTTCTGCACCATGTTGAGGATTTAGAGGGAATTTGTGAGCCGGAAAGTGAGCTTTGGGACGAGGTATGTCTCTTGCCTAACCTTGTAAGAGGAAATTTACTCCATAGGTGTTTTAAATTACTATTTGCTTCTAATTGTGGGGGCTACATACGCACGAGGTGAAGGGAGTCCATGCGTAGCTATAAATCATGCTTAAGTCCGGGTAGTTTTAGGACCCAATCATGAAATAATTGTATTCTTTGCACTCTGGTTGTTAATTTAAGTGCTTAAATTATATTGAAACTTGATAAAGGATTTGTAAAGACCGAATTTCACTTACTTTGAGTTTTGGCGGGTTACTTGACCATCAATAGAAATTGTGCTTCCTTGTGTATTTGTCTTGTGATAGCTTTTAAATCGAATGTTCGTAGAGTGTTCTCTCTTCTTGTGGAGCGGGCTGAATGCCTCGGCAGTATAATAGATTCATCTATGGTTCGTGCTATTCGACCCTCGGCAGTGTATACATTATTCTAGATCGGGTCGTACGACCTGACATTAATCGTGTGTGATAATGCTTGGAGCCCGATTACATTTAATATTATATTTATGACTTGAGAGGTTATAATTTATTTATTGGCCTAAAATTGTTGGAGTTAGTACGTATCAGTTGAAGATTTTTAAATTTACTATTAGTTAAAGAATCATTTATTCACCGTTTGCTATTATGTTATTATTATTATTATTATTATTATTAATATTCATGTATTCCATGCCCATTTAGAATTTCTGTATTTTATTTGTTGGCCCATAGTAAGTGTCGATGTCTACCCTTCGTCACTACTTATTCGAGGTTAGACTAGATACTTACTAGGTACATGTTATTTTTTCACTCACACTACATTTCTACACTAATCGTGCAGTATCTGAGGCAGGTGCATCTAGCATTTAATCAGGCGCGCAACCCTGTTACCCTGAGGCATAGTGGTGAGCTGCTCTATGAGTCCGTTCTGCAGCACTCGCAGTCTCTCTTTTGTATTTACTTTCTGTCTATCTTATTTCATACAGTAGAATAGGTGTTTTGTATATTCTACTAGTTGCTCATACACTTGTGACACTGGATCTTGGGAACATGCTAGTAGACACCGGCAGATGTACCCGACTATGGAGGAGTTTCTCCCACTGTTGCTAGAAGCTGAGGCAGAGGCCGAGGGAGGGCTTCATCTCGTGCTAGAGGACGAGGGCGTCCTAGAGTTGCTCCAGTTTACCACAAGTGGGTCCAGTAGAGGATCCTGTTATTGAAGAGCAGGGCGAGGTGCCTGCAGCGGAGCCGGCCCCCATGGATTTCATGTCCGCACCAAGATTCCAGGAGGTCATGGGCTGTATGCTGCGGTTCATAGATTCTATGACGCAGGCTGGTTTATTTCCAGCAGATCCATCCACATCTCAGGAGGGAGGGGGAGAACAAACCCCTACCGCTCAGGCTCCAGGGCATGCAGGTGCCGCATATTAGACCCCGTGCGCACTACCCGTGGGCGAATCTCAGTCGGTTGTAGCAGCTATACAAGATCCCAAACCAGTTGCGGCCAATGAGCGATAAGAGGACCCTCAGGACTTTATTGACCGCTACAGGGATAGAGTGCACAACATGAGGATATTGGAGTCCCACGAGGTCGACTGTACCATCTTTCACCTGGAGGGCAGGGCCTGTAGATGGTGGCAGTCTTATCTTCTCAGTAGACCAACAGGTTCTCCTCCATTGACATGGGACCAATTCACACGTCTCTTTCTGGAGAGATATATTCCACTCTCTCAGATGGAAGAGTTGCGGGGTCAGATGTCGGTGACCGACTATGGGGCGAGATTCTCTGAGTTTTCTCGCCATGTAGTTCACCGATGCAGGGAGAGTGCAGGGGTTTTTTGCAGGTTTTCACTCTGGTATCTAGGCCACTATGGCCCGAGAGGTTGCGATGGGGACTCCTTATGGGCAGGTTGTGGATATAGATCGGAGGATCGAGGGTATTCTTCAACGGGGCCGAGGGCAGACATCGAGGGACGAGAGGTTTCTATATTCTGGAGGGGCCAGTGGTGCTCCATCTGGGGGAAGAGGTCAGTTTATGAGGGGTCAGTCTAGCAGTCCCACACATTTAGCGTCGCTGCCTTTTCGAGGTGCTCCAGTGAAGCCCTATTTCAGCGCCATCCCAGAGAGCTCCTACCATCCACCGGCTATTCAGGGTTCCTCTAGTGGGAGTTCAGGTCCCCAGAGTTAGACTCTTGGTCAGTCATCTTCTGCAACGAGAGGTTGTTTCAAGTGCGGAGATCATGGTAATGTGATGAGATTCTGCACCAAGTTTCAGGGCAAGGCAGTACAGTAGGGTCATCAGCCTATGATTACAGTACCAGCTGCCGTACCAGCCGTTCGGCCACCCATAGGTGGAGGGAAGGTGGGTAGGGGTCGTCCTAGAGGTGGAGGCTAGTCAGGTGGTTGCTCCAGCTAGGTTTTATGCCTTTCCAGCCAGTCCAGGTGCAGTAGCCTCAGATGCCATGATCATATGTATTATTTCTGTCTGCGGTAGGGATGCTTTGATACTATTTGATCTAGGGTCTACATATTCATATGTTTCATCTCTGTTTGCTCATTTTCTAGGTGTTCTTCGCGAGTCCTTGGGTACCCTTGTATATGTGTCCATGCCAGTGGGTGATTATGTTGTTGTGGATTGGATCTACTGGTCATGTATCATGACTTTCTGTGGCTATGCGACTAGAGCGGATCTTCTCTCGATATGACTAACTTTGAGGTCATCCTGGGCATGGACTGGTTGTCTCTATATCATGTCGTACTTGATTGCCATGTCAAGACTGTTACCTTGGTGATACCAAATTTGCCGTTAGTGCATCAAGTTGGATTATCTCTTTCCTGAAGTCTCGACACATGGTTGAGAAAGGTTGTTTGGCTTATCTAGTTTATGTTTGGGATACTACTATAGAGACTCCGCCGATTGATTCAGTGCCCGTGGTCTGGGAGTTCTCCGGTGTGTTTCCTTCTGATCTACCAGGTATGCCACTAGATCGTGATATCAATTTCTGTATTAATTTGGCTCCAGGTACCTAACCTATCTCTATTTAACCATACCACATGGCACTGAAAAATGGGATTTGGCTCCGAGTGTGTTGCCTTGGGGTGCACCTGTGTTGTTTGTGAAGAAGAAAGATGGGATTATGCAGATGTGCATTGATTACCGCCAGTTGAACAAAGTTACCATTAAGAACAAGTACCCGTTGCCGCGTATTGATGATGTTTTTGGCCACTTGTAGGGTGACAGGGTGTTCTCTAAGATCGACTTGAGATCGGGGTATCATCAGTTGAAGATTCGTGATTCAGATGTTCTGAAGACGACTTTCTAGACTAGATATGGCCACTATGAGTTCCTAGTGATGTCCTTCGGCTTGACCAACGCCCCAACGGTATTTGTGGATTTGATGAATTCAGGCCATATATTTACTCGTTTGTCATTGTCTTCATTGATGACATATTGATCTACTCGCGTAGCATGGAGGACCACAAGCAGTATTTCAGAGCGGTGCTTCAGACCTTGTGGGAATGGAAGCTATATGCTAAGTTCTCCAAGTGTGAGTTTTGATTAGATTCTGTAGTATTTTTAGGGCATGTAGTATCAGGCGAGGGTATTAAGGTAGATCCCAGGAAGATCGAGACAGTTCAGAGTAGGCCTCATTCTACCACAGTGACCGAGATCATGAGCTTCTTGGGGTTAGCAGGTTATTATCGTCGGTTTGTGGAGGGCTTCTCATCTATCGCAACACCTTTGACAAGATTGACCCAGAAGGGTGCTCTATTCCGATGGTCTGATGATTGTGAGGCGAGCTTTCAGAAGGTCAAGACCACATTGACTACAACACCGGTGTTAGTGTTGACTTCCGGTTTAGGGATGTATACTGTGTATTATGACGCTTCACGTGTTGGCCTGGGTTGTGTATTGATTAAGAGGGATGATTTATTGCAAATGCTTTACGTCAGTTGAAGCCCCCACAAGACGAATTACCCTGTACATGATTTGTAGTTGGTCGCGATAGTTCATGCTCTCAAGATCTGGAGGCATTATCTTTATGGGGTATCCTGTGAGGTTTACACCGATCATCGCAGCTTGCAACATTTGTTCAAGTAGAGTGATTTCAATTTGAGGCAGCGCAGGTGGCTTGAGTTACTAAAGAATTATGATATTAGCATCCTTTATCATCCGCGCAAAGTGAATGTGGTTGCGGATACCTTGAGGAGAACGTCTGAGAGTATGGGTAGTTTGGCATTCATTTTAGCAGAGGAGAGGCCATTAGCTTTGGACATTCAGTCCCTGGCTAACATATTTGTGATGTTGGATATTTCAGAGCCCTGCAGAGTTCTTGCATGCATCGTCGCTCAGTCTTTATTATTCGAGCAGATCAAGGCTGGTTCTTAGGGAGACAGTACTACAGGGTGATGCCAAGGAGGTTACTATCGGTGAGGATCATGTTCTGCGAGTTTCGGGCCATCTATGTGTTCCTAATGTTAATGGATTGAGGGAGAAGATTATAGAGGAGGCACACAGTTCTTGGTGCTACGACGATGTATCGCGACCTGAGGTAGCATTATTGGTGGCGGTGGATGAAGAAGGACATAGTTGAGTATGTTGCAAGGTGCCTAAATTGCCAGCAGGTTAAGTATGAGCACCAGAGGCCAGGTGGCCTACTCCAGCAGATGGTTATACCTGAGTGGAAATGGGAGCGCATCACTATGGACTTTGTACTTAGGTTGCCGCGGACCTTGAGGAAGTTTGCTACAGTTTGGCTCATTGTCGATAGGTTGATCAAGATAGAACACTTCATTCCGTTTGTAACTACGCATTCTTTAGAGAGATTGGCCCAGATTTACATTCAAGAGATTGTTCGGTTGCATGGCGCCTGTTTCCATCATTTCATATAGTGGCCCTCAATTTACTTCGCATTTCTGGAGGGCAGTACAGAGTGAGTTGGGGACTCGGGTAGTGCTCAGCACAACCTTTCACCTGCAGACCGACGGATAGTCGGAGCAGACGATTCAAATATTGGAGGATATGCTCAGAGCATGTGTGATTGACTTCGGAGGGCAGTGGAATTGATTCTTTCCTTTGGTTGAGTTTGCTTATAACAACAGTTATCAGTCCAGCATTGAGATGACTCTATTTGAGGCTTTGTATGGTCGGTGATGTCGTTCGCCCATCGTATGGTTCTAGCCCGGCGAGGCTAGGTTATATGGTATTGATTTAGTGAAGGATGCCTTGGATAAAGTGAAGTTGATTCAGGAGCGACTTCACACAAGACAGTCTAGCCATAAGAGTTACGCGGATCAGAAGGTGCATGATTTATCATTTATAGTGGACGAGAAGGTTCTCTTGAAAGTCTCGCCGATGAAGGGAATCATAAGGTTCGGGAAGAAGGGAAAGTTGAGCCCAAGGTTTATAGGTCCATTTGAGGTGTTAAGGCGAGTTGGGGAGGTTGCTTATGAGCTTGCTTTGCCTCCCAGTCTATCGGGAGTTTATCCGATTTTCCATGTGTCTATGCTTCGGAAGTATCATGCCGATAGGTCGCATGTATTAGACTACAGCACGGTTCAACTAGATGAGACCCTAGGTTATGAGGATGAGCCAATTGCCATTGTTGACATGTAGGTTTTCCAGTTGAGGTCCAAGAATATTTCTGCGGTAAAGGTTCAGTGGAGGGGTCAACCAGTCGAGGATGTGACTTGGTAGACCGGGGAGGACATATAGAACAGATATCCATACCTAATCGGCACTCCAGGTATGATCCTAGACCCGTTCGAGGACGAATGCTTGTTTAAGAGGTGGAGAATGTAACAACTCAATCGGTCGTTTCGCTTTCTAGATCCTTGTTCCACTAATTAAGACTCCTCATGTGTGCTTTTACTATTTTATGACTTGCGGGTATGGTTAGCTCGGGTTTGTAAGGGTTCGAGTTGAAATCGGAACACTTAGTTCCTTAATAGTGTCTTATAATGGTTAAGTTTTACTTGAGTCAATATTTTAAGTAAACGACCTCGGAACCGGGATTTTACGGTTCCAATAGGTTTGTATGATGATTTTGGACTTGGGCGTATGTTTAGATCGGGTTTCGGATGACCCGGGAGGGTTTCGACGCTTAATATTGAAAGTTGGCGCATTGAAGGTTTTTAAGTTTTTTAAGTTTGGTTTGGAGTAGGTTCTGGTATTACCGAGGCCCGTTTGGAATTTCGAGCCTAGGAATAGTTCCGTAAGGTAATTTATGACTTGTACACAAAATTTGGGGTCATTCCGAGTAGTCTAAGTATGTTTTGGCGCGTTCAGATCTAGTTGAGAAGTTTGAAGTTCATAAGTTGATTCAATTTGGTTTTGGAGTACGATCTTAGTTTCAATATTGTTTTACGTGTTTTGAGAGTTCGAACAGGTTTGTATTATGGTTATGGACTTGTTGGTGCATTTGGACGGGGCCCCGGGCAGCTCAGGTGAGTTTCGGACAGCCCGGAGCTAAGTCCAAAAAATCTTGTGTGCTGGTTTTGGTTTCCTTCTTTACGATCACGAGGAGTGTGTTGCGTTCATGGAGAAGGAAAATGTGAGGGGATGAGATTTTCTCTACACGTTCGTGAACCCTTGCCCGCATTCGCGAAGGTCTGGGACTTGTGGCCTTCGCGTTCGCGTGAAGGGACCCGCGTTCGCGTAGGTAGAAAGGCCTGGGGGTGTGAGCTCGTCGTTCCTCTTCGCGTTCGCGAGCTGGACCCCACGTTCACGAAGCTCAGGCTTGTCAGCTTTCGCGTTCGCGTGTGGGTCCTCACGATCGTGATAACCTTTTTCCTAGGCCCTGGGCAGCTTGCCTTCGATCGCGAAGAAGAAATGCTTGGGCAGTGTGTTATAAAAATTAGGACTTAGGCTCATTTTCTTCATTTCTCTCACTTGTTGGTCAGATTTAGAACTCTTTGAAGAGGGGTTTTCAACTAGAACTTTGAGGTAAGTAATTTCTAAACAATATGAGTTAAATATATAGATTATAGGTAGATGTTAAAGGGTAAAATGTGGAAATTCTAGGAGTTTATTTAAAAACCTATGGTTTGATAAAAATGAGATTTAACCACAAAAATAATTATGGAATTGGGTAGAAATTATATATTTGAGTTCGTGAGGTTATGGGTAACATTTATCTTCGAAAATTTTCAAAATTCGGTCATTTGGGCCCTGGGGTGAATTTTAGGAATCTTTCAATTTGGGTTGGGTAATTTTTCTAATAGCTATATTATGAACTTGTGAGTGTATTTGTTACTTTAAGTGCTTAAATTATATTAAAACTTGATAAAGGATTCGTAAAGACTGAATTTCACTTACTTTGAGTTTGGCGAGTTACTTGACCGTCAATAGAAATTATGCTTCCTTGTGTATTAGTCTTGTGATAGCTTTTAAATCGGATATTCGTAGAGTATTCTCTCTTCTTGTGAAGCGGGCCGAACGTCTCGGCAGTATAATAGATGCATCTATGGTTCGTGTCGTTCGACCCTCGGCAGTGTACACATTATTATGGATCGGGCCGTATGATCTCGGCATAAATCGTGTGTGATAATGCCCGGAGCCCGATTACACTTGATATTATATTTATGACTTGAGAGGTTATAATTTATTTATTGGCCCAAAATTATTGTATTTAGTACATGTTAGCTGGAGATTTTAAAATTTACTATAAGTTAAAGAATCATTTATTCACTGTTTGCTATTGTGTTATTATTATTATTCACGTATTTCATGCCCATTTAGAATTTCTATATTTTATTTGTTGGCCCATAGTAAGTGTCGATGTCGATCCCTCATCACTACTTCTTCGAGATTAGACTGGATACTTATTGGGTACATGTTGTTTATGTACTCATGCTATACTTGTGCATTAATCGTCCAGGATCTGAGGAGGTGCATCTGGCATTCATTTAGGCGCGCATCCCCGTTACCCTGAGGCATAGTGGTGAGCTTCTCTATAAGTCCGTTATGCAGCACCCACAATCTCTCTTTTATATTTACTTTCTGTCTATCTTATTTCAGACAGTACCATAAGTGTTTTATATATTCTACTAATTGCTCATACCCTTGTGACACCGGGTTTTGGGAATATGCTAATAGACACTTTATGGTTTAAAATATTTATTTCACCTTATTTGCACTTTCATTAGTTTACGCTTTACTTTACTATAATTTTTCACTTTTCATCTACGTAATAAATAAAAATATTAACTACTTTGAAATTATTAAACAAAAAAAGAATAAATACATGACTAGTTCGCCGTTGGTTTGCCTAGCGTCGACGTTGGGCGCCATCACGGCTTATAGGAAAAATTGGATCGTGACCTTTTGGGTACCAGTTAAACTCTCTTTAAAAAGTAAATATAGGTTAAATAGGGGCGACCAATTAAGACGCCGCGTAAAATTATAACATTTATTGATGGGTGAAAATTAATTGTGAGTCAAACAAGCAAGAGGTATTCTATGGATAATTAATTAATTTTTGTCAATTGCAACAATTATATATATATATATATATATATATATATATATATATATATATATATATATATATATATATATATATATTTTGGTCTTATGGGATTTTTGTGATGTTCGTGTTGTATACAACATTCTCGTTGTAGGCGTATGTAGTTGTATAAATGAAAGAGAATAACTGATTTTCGACCAGTTACAACATAAATAGAAGAAAATAATTTTATAAAAAAAAATTATATTTTATTTACGGGTGAAATCGTTTACCTCCCTTAAGTTTGCTATAAAAATCAAATTTATTCTCCAACTTTTGAACAATTGTCTTCATTTTCTTTCTCAAATCAAAGTTGACTTTTTAAAATGTCTGTTTTATCACCTACAACCTTTATCTCTTTTTTATTTCTTTAATAATGATATTTTTTCTATGTTTTGATGATATTATGGACTTACATATAGATAAATAAATATTATTTTCGAAACAAGAAAGAGTAAGAGTAGTAATCAAGCATAAGTTAGTGACGTTTAGTAAATAACAAATAATAATAAATAATTTATTTGTACCAATAGTTTTATTAATAGAAATCGTAACTCAATTTATTTATAAAAATTAAGAATGAAAGAGAGTGAGAATTTTATAAATTATGCAATGTAGATAATAAAGAATTTTAAGAATAATGTAGGTTTTATAACAAATTTTTAAGAGTTATCTATTTATACTTTACATAAAATTTATATTAAATAAAAAAATTATATTTATAACAATCAAAACTAAAAAATTTATATGCACAAAGTGAAATAAGAGAAAAAGTAAAATTTAAAATCTCATACGCACACATACATACATATATTATATGCATACTTACTACACATAGTTTAAAATAATAATTATAAAAATAATGGTAGATTTTATAATAAATTCATAATATGATTATTCTACTATAATATATAATAAGATATAATATTATTTAAAAATCTTTTTTATTTTTAATTTATTATAGGACCCAGATTTAGATCAATCGGGTGAGGCCACGTGTTACATGATTTTACATTTTTAATAGGGCATGACCCTTAGTTTTAAGGACAAAAAAGAGTCACAAATTAACAATAAGAGTATTAGTTAAATAGGTGAACAAAGGGTATTTATACCCAACCTGTTATTTTGAGAATTTGCATTCGGTTCGATGATTTGAGGTCATGAGTAGCTTTACATGATGCATTATGACTTGCGTGTATCACCGGTCTTGGTTTTCGAGTGGTTAGGGATTGGTTTGGAAAAATGATTCCCATTTTAGAAGTTTTAAGTTGGAAGAGTTGATCAAGTTTGACTTTTGTGTATTTGACCTCAGATCGAGGTTTTGATGGGCCTGTTAGGTCCGGATGGTGATTTTGAACTTAGGTACATGCCCGGATTTATATTTGGGTGTTTCTAGAAGGTTTTGGCTTTAATCAGCAAAAATTGACAATTTGAAGGTTTAGAAAGTTCATAGATTTGATCGGGAATTGACTTCAGTGTTATCGAGTTTGTATTTTTGTTCTGGGAGTTGGAATAGGTTTGTTATGTAATTTAAAACTTGTATGCAAAATCTGAGGTCATTCCGAGTTGATTTGATATGGTTCGACACGAGTTTTGAAAGTTGAAAGTTCAAATTCATTAAGTTTGATTTGAGGTACGATTCGTGGTTTTGATATTATTATCTATGATTTGGGGCCTCATATAGGTCCGTGTTATATTTTGAAATTTGTTGGTATGTTCGTACGGGGTCCCGAGGGGCTCGGGTGAGTTTCAAACATGTTTCAGACCATTTTCCCTTCATGTGTAGTTGCTGGTTTCTACTGGTTCTGGTGTTGCACACTTGTGGTTGTTTTTGTGCAGGTGCGGTGGTTGCAAAAGCGTATCCATGGACGCATCTGTGAAGAAGGCTGGAGGTGGGTGATATCCGTAGATGCAGACTAGTGGACGCATCTGCGAGGACGCAAATGCAGTAGTTTTGGTGCAGAAGCGAACTTGTTGGGGGCTGAGTGTTGCACATATGTGATGTTGTTTCACAGATGCGGCTCCGCAGGTGCAGAAGGTCGGGCTGTGAGAAGTGCTTGCAGATGCGAGATTTTGATCGCAAAAGCGGTTGTCGCAGATACGACTAAGTGACCGCAAAAGCGAAAATCCCTGGGCAAAAGCTTATATTTTGTGAGTTTTATTTATTTTATCATATTTGGAGCTCGATTTCGGGCGTTTTGGTGAGAATTTCACCATATGGATTGGGGTAAGTATTTTTTACTTGGATTTGATTATTTTGTATGATTCTACCTTTGATTTTGGCATTTGATTGATGAATCTAAAAGAGAAATTGGGGGGTTTTGTTTAAACTTTCCTAAAGTGAATAATTGAGTTTTGAACATCGATTCCAAGACGGATTTGAATAAAATTGGTATGGTTGGATTCATATTCGAATGGGTTGACTTGTCACGACCCCAGATTCTCATCTTAAGATGTCGGGATGGCACCTAGTCTCTAAGATTAGGTAAGACTAACACATAATGAAAAGTAACAGAAGTAACGTCTAAGGCATTCAATTGATATGATAACTAGCACCATAAAGTCAATATGAAACAATAGTCATACAATCCCAAAACCAGTAAAACTGAGTCATAAGCTCTAGTGAAATATACTAAGAATCTCTAATACTACATTGTTTGATAAGAAGATAAATAGTGGCAAAGGAAATAACAGAAGGTGACTCCGAGGCCTGCACGCGTCAAGCAGGTATACCTTGAATTCTTCCGAATATCTGGTCAAATTACTGGTGTCCGACACGAACAGAAGTACCTGGATCTGCACAAAAAATATGCAGAAGCATAGCATGAGTACACAACAGCGGTACCCAGTAAGTATCAAGCCTAACCTCGGTAGAGTAGTGACGAGGCCAAGTCAAGACACCTACTATACTTAAAAACCTGAACAGATTATTAACATAATCTGATAACAGAAAGTAAAAAGATAAATGGCGACAAGCAAAATGATGATATAAGGCTAGCAACAGAAATTTAGGCAATAAAAGACAACAAAGAATGAATAGATAGTAATAACAACAAGTAATAGGTGTTCCAATTACCAATACGGGAATCTTACATCAACAAAATTAACGGGAAATAACTCAAAAAGGAGAGGTGTTCCAATTACCAATAATTTCAACTACCAACATGTTGTTAGCTTCCAACAACTACAACTTCAATAACTCATCAATGAAGATATTTTCTATGGGATGGCAACTTCGAATTCTAATACATAACATAGGCTTAACAATGAAAGATATAGCATGAAATAACAACTACGACTAAATGAATGAGAATAACTCAACAATAGAAAGAATAGCATGTAACAACAACTTCTAATAAATACATATAAAGAAAAAACTCGACAATGGAAATTAGGACATGTAATAACAACTTCAACTAATACATGTAAGAATAAACTTGTCAACGAGAAATAGAATAATTAATAACAACTTCAATTAATTGCTTATATATAACCTAAAAGTCTAAAACCGGTCAACTTTTACATATAAGTCTGTGTACACACTCATCACCTCATGTATGCGTTTTTCACATCATCAATTGTACAATCCAACCCAATCCTAAAGGGTATCTTCTCCCACAAATTTAGGCAAAATACTTACTTCAAACAAGCTAAATCAATACATTAATAAGCCCTTCCCATGCAAATCCAACTTCGGACGGCTCAAATCCAGCCAAAATAGCTTAATAACATAAATAAAAGCCATAGGAAGTAATTCTGGATAAATAAGTTTCGATCTTTAATGAAAATAAAAAAGTTAACTAAACAATTCAACCCTGAACTATACCTCGAAACCCGACCAAACTTATAAATTCCGAACACCTATTCTGTTATGGGTCCAACTATATCAAAACCATCCAATTTCGACCTCAAATCGACCATCAAATATTCATTTTAAACTTTAGGAAAGTTTTTACAAATATCCCCAATTTTTCCAATTCAAATCACTAATTAAATGATAAAAATAAAAATGGAATCATGAATAATAGATAAATCCGAGTAAAAAATATTTATCCCAATCTAAATTCTTAAAATCTCCTCCAAAATCACCCAAAATCGAGTTCTCTAACTCAAAGTGTGATAAATAAAATTAAACCCTCATCCAAGCTTTAATCTGCCCAGGCATTCTGCATATGTGGACCAACAGTCGCACCTGCGACTCCGCATCTACGAAAAAAATATCGCAGATGCGTCTTCCATTTAAATCCCAGAACTTCCGCTTCTGCGGTGAAGAAGGCGCACTTACGCTCCCGCACCTACGTGCAAATCACCAAACCTGCGGTCCATTGCCAACAAACCCAGAATCCGCTTCTGCGGAGTGTTTTTTCTTTTGCGGTTACACACCTGTGCGTCCTCGTCCTCACATGTGGACCCAACTCCCCAAGCCAATACTCACATCTGCGGCCAATCAGCCGCTTTTTGCGGCGCTGCACCTGCGATCCAAATATCGTAGGTTCGAAAGCACCACACTTCCGCAGTCTTCAGCAATTCTTCTAAGTCTCCAATTTGTCCGAACTAAACTTGAAACACATCCGGGGTCCCCGGGACCCCGTCTGAAAATACCATCAAGTCCCAAAATATATCACAAACCTACTCGAGGCCTTAAATCACACTAAACAATATCAAAATCACGAATCACACCCTAATTCAATCCTAAGGAACTAATGAATATTTCCAAATTCAAAATTTGCACAGAATAGGCCTAAACAACTACGAATGACCTCACATTTTGCATAGAAGTCCCAAATGACTCAACAGAACTATACCAACTCCCGGAATCATAATCCTAGCCCGATATCAATAAAATCAACCTTTCGTCAAACCTCTCAACCTTCAACTTTCCAACTTTTGCCAAAAAATGCCTAAGTCCAAAATTACCATAAAAAGCTATTGGAACCCTCGAAACTCTATTCCGGAGTCGTCTACACACAAGTCAAACTCTAGTCAACTCTTTCAACTTAAGCTTCCAACCTTGGGATTAAGTGTCCCAATTCACTTCAAAACTTTCTCGAAACCAATCCAACCACCCGGGAAACTCACATAACCACAAATGAACATAGAAGAGGCAATAAATAGGGGAACGTGGTTACAATTTATAAAATGACCGGTCTGATCATTATATTTTCCTCCTCTTAAAACAAACGTTCCTCCTCGAATGAGTATAGATATATACCTAAAGTGCCAAAAAGTTGAGGATAACGGCTACGCATATCATGCTCGGTCTCCCAAGTTGCCGCCTTGACCTCTCCATTGAACCTTCACTGACGCAATGTTCTTTGACCATAACTTTCGAACCTGCATGTCCTATATAGCCATCGAATCCTCAACATATATCAAATCCATTTCCACTTGGATTAAGCTAAAATCAAATACATGAGAAGGATCACTAAAATACTTTCGGAGCATGAAAACATGGAACACCGGGTGAACTGTCGATATGCTGGGTGGAAAAGCAAATCTGTAAGCCACTTCACCAACTCTCCAAAGGATCTCAAAGAGGCTAATATACCTAGGGATCAACTTTCCTTTCTTCCGAAATCTCATCACACCCTTCATGGGTGAAGCTCTGAGCAAAACCCTCTCTCCCACCATAAATGCTATATCATAAGCCCTTTGTTCAACATAACTCTTCTGCCTAGACTGTGTTGTACGAAACCGATCCTGAATCAATTTGACTTTCTCTAAGGCATCCCGAACCAAATCAGTGCCCAACAACCTATCCTCCCCTAGCTCAAAGCAACCAACTAGAGAATGACACTTCCTCCCATATAAGGCATTATAAGGAGCTAATTGAATACTCGATTGGTAGTTATTGTTATAGGAGAACTCTGCAAGTGGTAAGAACCGGTCCCATGAACCCCCAAAATCTATAACACAACCACGTAGCATATCCTCCAAGATCTGAATGGTGCATTCGGACTGCCCGTCTGTCTGGGGGTAAAATGCGTTGCTCAGCTTGACTTGTGTGCCTAACTCATGCTGCACATCTCACCAGAAATGCGATGTGAAATGTATGCCTTTATCTGCGATAATAGACACTAGACATCGGTACACCATGCAGACAAAAAATCTAACGGATATAGATCTGAGGCAACTGCTCTGAAGAGTAGGTTGTCATAATCGGAATGAAGTGTGTAGACTTGGTCAGTCTATCCACATAACCCATATTGTGTCTAATTTCTTCAAGGTCCATGGGAGTCCAACAATGAAATCCATGGTGATACTGTAACGACCCGACCGATCGTTTTGAGCATTTATGCTCCTTTCAACTATTTGAAGTCTTGAATAATTTTCTACAAGGTATTATGACTTGTGTGAATTGTTGGTTTTGGTTTTAAGGTATTTCGGAGCTAGCTTGGAAGCTTAAGTTGAAATAGTTGATCGGATATTGACTTATGTGTAAATGACCTCGAAATTTAATTCTGATAATTTCAATAGCTCTGTATGGTAATTTTGTCCTTAGGAGTGTGTCCGGAAAATTATTTGGAGGTCCGTAATGGAATTAGGCTTGAAATGCCGAAAGTTGAATTTTGGAAAGTTTGACCGGGGGGTTGACTTTTTTATATCGGGGTCGGAATCCGATTCTGAAAATTGGAATAACTTTGTTATGTTATTTATGACTTGTGTGCAAAATTTAAGGTCAATCAGACGTGATTTGATAGGTTCCGGAGTCGTTTGTAGAAATTAGAAATTTCAAAGTTCATTAGGCTTGAATTGGGGTGTAATTCATGGTTGTAGCGTTGTTTAAGGTGATTTGAGGAGTCGACTAAGTCCGTATGATGTTTTATGACTTGTTGGTATATTTTGTCGAGGTCCCGAAGGGCTCGGGTGAGTTTCGGATGGTTAACGGGTTGGATTTTGGACTTGGAACTCTGCTGGAATTTTTCTGGCGCACCATCTGGTTTCCTTCATCGCGTTCGCGAATGGAGCCTCGCGTTCGCGAAGAGGAAATGAGAGGCTGGCAATATTTGCTCTTCACGTTCGCTAAGAGAAGAACGCGTTCGCGAAGGGTGGACTGGGTGTGCATCGCGAACGCGAGAGGTGTTACGCGTTCGCGAAGAGGAGAGGAAGTAGCTGAGGACCCCAGGCAATTAGTCTACGCGTTCATGTAGGGGGGTGTCGCGTTCACATAGTGAGGGGGAATGAAGCATCGCGTTCGCGATGGGTTGAACGCGTTCGCGTAGAAGGCATTGAAGAAGAGATATTTTGTGCTTCGCGAACGCGAGGGTGATGTCGCATTCGCGAAGGAGGAATTTGGACGGGAGCTATTTTTTGCTTCGCGAACTCGAGGCACTGACCGCGTTCGCGAAGAAGAAAAGCCTGGGCAGTGAGTTTAAATTCTAAAAATGGGACTCTGTCCCAATTTCATTTTTTGACGATTTGGAGCTCGGATTGAGGTGATATTTGGGTGATTTTAAGAGGAAACAATGGGCTAAGTGTTCTTAACTCAATATTAGTTAAATTACCCGAATCCATGGTTGTTTTTATCATTTAATTGGTGAATTGAGTTGGGAAAATTTGGAAACCCTCTTGGTTTAAATTGAAGATTTAAGGGTCGAGTTGGGGTCTGATTTTGGTAAAATTGGTATGGTTGAATGGGCTTCCGGATTGTGCAACTTTTGTCAAGTTCCGAGACGTGCGCCCCACGGGCGATTTTTGAGCTAATTTTCGGATTTTTATGGAATTTTTTTTTATGGAATTAATTCCAATGAATGTATTGACTGAAACGAATTATTTATGGCTAGATTCGAGGCGTTTGTAGACCAATTCACGAGGCAAGGGAATATCAGAGTAAAGCATTTCACGTCTTGAGGTAAGTAACAATTATAAATATGGTCCTGAGGGTATTAAACCCCAAATTTTGGTATCATGTGTTTATTTTAAAGGTGACGCACATGCTAGGTGACGGGCATGTGGGCGTGCACTGAGGGGATCGTGACTTGGTCCGTTCCGGGAAACTGTAAAGTTGAATAATTTGTTGTTAGCTATATGCTCTTTATGTGCTGATAAAATTTGACTGTAAATCATGTTAGAATTCATGCTTAGGCTATGTGATAGTAGTGATGGGACCCACAGAGGTCACGTACTTGTTGAATTGCCTGCTAAATGCTATATGTACTCAGTCTCAATTTTTACTTGCATATTTTATCTCAGTCTATGTTATTATTATTGATACATCATATCATTGTTGTTTGGGCTGATTTCATGATTATTGAGAGCCCGAGAGACTGGAGAGATTTATGACTGAGTGAGACCGAGGGCCTGATTGTGAGATATTGATACTATAGCACGTGAGTTGTCCGTGCAGCACGTGAGTTGGCCGTGCAGATCCTTATATTATACTATAGCACGTGAGTTGGCCGTGCAGATCCTTATATTATACTATAGCACATGAGTTGGCCGTACGGATCCTTATATTATACTATGCCACGTGAGTTGGCCGTGCGGATCCAGATATTTATATTATGCCACGTGAGTTGTCCGTGCAGCACGTGAGTTGTCCGTGCAGATTATAGCGCTTGGTCTGTAGGAGACCCTCCGGAGTCTGTACACCCACAGTGAGTGCGGGTACCCATTAAGAGAGTGATGAGGGCTGGGAGCCCAGGGAGTGATGAGGGCTGGGAGCCCAGTGAGTGATTGTTGTCCTAAGAGGTTGTACTTGATTTCCATTTGTTGTTGCACTTAGTTGCTATCTGTCATTGTTGTGAAATCTCTGAAAGATTGTTGATATACGGATTACATGAACAGGAACTGTATAAAAATTGATTTGACATTAATCTGCCAGATTTGATAGCATGTCTATTCTTTGCTGGAATTACTCGAAATGAACCATAATTGTGTAGCTCGTTACTATCTTCAGTTCCTAATTTATTATTGTTACTTACTGAGTTGGTTGTACTCATACTACACCTTGCACTTCGTGTGCAGATCCAGGTGTTCCCGGGTATAGCGGGTGTTGATCCTTTCGCGCGGTTGATTTTCAGGAGATTTTGAGGTAGCTGCCGTGTTCCGTAGACCTTGTCTCTCCTTCTCTATCTCTTTGTTCACTGTATTTGGTCTCAGTCTATTATAGACTATATTTTCCAGACTTGTATTCATATTAGATGCTCAAGTACTCAGTGACACCAGGTTTTGGGAAGTGTTTGTATTGTATTTAAATATTATATTTTCAACCTTAAAGAGAAGTTTTGGTTTATTGAGATTATCGGCTTGCCTAGTATCGAGATAGGCACCATCACGACAGGTTGGGAGTTTGGGTCGTGACAAGTTGGTATCAGAGCTTTAGGTGACATAGGTCTCACAAGTCATGAGCAGGTTTAGTAGAGTCTTGCTGATCGATACGGAGACGTCTGTACTTATCTTCGAGAGGCTGTCGAACCCTTAGGAACAAATTTCCCTTCTTGTATTCTATCATGTGGAATTGATTCATCTTGAAACATAACTCTTTGAAATCCTTCCACGCATTCGTATGCACACATGAGCACTCGGTATCAGCTGTGCATCGCTGACTTGTGATTCTATGAATGAGGTTCAAGATGTGTATTCTTTGTTTTGGTGATAGGCCAGTCCGGAGGACTTGAGGCCAGGTTTAGACCGCAGCTTAGGCTGGGTAGCTTCAATTGTAACCTGTACATTTGGACTCATATGTTCGGTAATGTCCCTATGAGTGGAATTTGTGACTCGATAAGCGGTATAACGACTTTGTGATGAGTATGATGTCACTGCGGGGTGTGTTAAGAAGATTTGAATGTGACGATAAGTGATTCCTTGAAATGTAAAAGAAGGCCATTGTGTGCTTTATTTTCGTTTTGATGTGACGTACAATCTCGAGTGTGAATGTTTTGAAAGATTTTTCACGTTGTTAAATTTTTGGGGCAAATTAACTCTTATGTTTTAATGAATTTGGACTCAAGAAGAGTAAGTGATTGTGCATTATTTGTGGTTGCGAATGGGTATTTCTGATGATGATGGCTCGAGAAAGATAATCTTCGAAGTGACTTAGAGTCGGTAACATTCTGTTGGTTCTGGTACGACAGAGATGCATTTTGAGTTGATGCAGCAATTGGGCAGCAAAGTATGAGGGAAGACATGACGGGAAGCGTTTTGCGGTGGTTGAAATACTAGCAGGTCAAGTAGGGGAAGTGGAGTTTGAGAAGTTGCTTAAAGAAAATGGTTAACCAAAGGAAGAGTGGCGGATTAGCTTATGGATTCTGTGGTAGGGTAGTCGCGCGCCTTGAGAAAGAGTAAAACGGTTTGGAATCGCGATAGAATGTGATTTGGCTTACAGACTGTATTTGGAGTCATGGTTACTGTACGAAGAAAGATTGAATATGGCAGAAATGAGTTTGTTTGAAATGAAGAGGGATGTGAAGATTTGATTATCGTTTCAGGTGCAATATGACTTGAGTTCAGAAGGTATTGTTGAACTTTCAGTTGATGTCAAAAGGGAAAGTGTAGTCTTATACAAATTGTGGGAAAGCATGAGCTCAGGAGAATTTACTGATTGCGTGGTCGTTGCACCCAGTACAGTGTCGTTGAGAGATGTCGGTAAAGAATTCCACATGTGGGTTATCTCTTGTGAGCAGTTAGAGGTGGCGTGATGTTGATGAAGCTTCTGCGAGTAATATTACTTTCTACCCGGTAAGAGGTCGAGTGTGTGATTGTGGCTGGCGATTCAGAATATTCATGAAAAGCTTAACAAAAGACTTCGAGAAATTTGGTGGGTTAACGGTGCGCGATCTTGGTAATTAAGAAGGAGAAATCCTTATGGGTTCTAATTGTATATAATAGCATCTTAAGGCTAAGTGGGGGAGCCTGTTATTGACAATTCAATTCATGGTTATATGTTAAAATGTTAGTTGGTCTGAGGTATACTTGGGATCAGTGATGACTTGCAGAGGTGGAGTTCGAGAATGACTCGAGTAAGGAAATTTCTTGAATATGGGATATAATGCACTTACGAAAATATGAAACTTTTGGAATGATTAAGTTGTTATTTTGAAGGATGTAGTGCACACGAAGTATGAATTTGATTGGTCGTGTTAAGACAGGGTTACTTATTTGAGTGTTGATTGTGCTAAAGGAGCACATGTCTTTTGGCCCATTTGGGGCGGAGTAAATTAGATTTGAGTAGAATGGATGATTCTCGAGAAGGTTCTAATGGATTCAAAATGTATTGGGAAATTGAAAATTTTTTGAATTTATATATCACTAGAATCAGTTACTTACATTGGATGGTATGGGGACGTGCGGTAATTCTGTTTGACTATGGATTCTATATTTTCAGTATAAGAAAAGAAAGAGGAACAATTTTAAATTCGCATAAGGTATTTTTAGAGTGAGTGTTACAGTTGGGGTATTTATGAAGGTGCTTAAGAAGAATACAGTAGCTTATGGGCCTTAGGGCGATGTGGTTTTATGTTAGGATGTCTTGTAGTGAGCTTGGGTAAGGATAGTAGTGTTTTGACAAGGAGAAATGTCAACCCGAGGGTGATTTAGAAGAAACTCAGAGAAAATAGGACAAATGGGTAACATGATGGTTCAGTATGGTAATGGTATGCTCGGTTCTTTTGGTTCATATGATGATGTGGGGCTTTACGGGTGTTTGGTGGCAATACTCTTGGATTTGGCAACTTGTGTGGCTTGGTGGAGTTAGAGGGATTCAGTTCTGATAACTTGGTTATGTGCAAATGGATTTCAAAGTGTTCTTAATGGTTTCTACCATGGATTGAACCGAATATATTCTACCAGTGTAGGGAACATGTTGTGTATTATGAATTCCTCCTGGAAGGAAGCAATATGAAGGTTACTGAATGACCGGGTATGTAATTTGCTGGTTACTCAAAGTTGATAATGAGATTCTCGTGCTTGTCACATGATGACATGATAGATGTGGTGTGTGGTGCGGGATTAAGATTTACATGTACAAGGTGGCAGCTCATTCTTGAAAGGAAGATCACGAATTTTGGACAAAATGGTCAATTTTAGATAATTAGATGAATGTTATAACTGCTCGGTAATCCCTGAGAAGGGTGCGCATTACAAAAGGCGCATTGTGTTTTGACTTACAGATGTTCATTGGTATTGCAGTACTCACCTAGTTGATAGACTGCTGATATTCAAATTATTGCTATGCGGCACGGAAGAATTATGAAAGTATTCCTTATGGGAAGATCGTGAATGGAAGATGTGTTAGTCATTCTAGTGCTGTAGTTGGGATCAGTTATGGTGATTCATGTGTTTGATGAATTTGGAGACTGGGAGTTCTCAGAAGTATATTGTTTCGGGTTGCGGCCTGTTTGAGGTGAGTATTTTATTTTAACTTAGTGAAGGCACTAGTTGCATTAATTATTTGTTATTGCTATGCGCTATAAGTGTGCATATATGTGAGGCTGGAACCCATGTGCGGGCATTAGAGCAAGTATTCATATTCGGAAGAATGCTTAAGCTATTATATGCCTAGAGTCAAATGTTAAGCATAAAGTTATAACGTTTGCTGTATTCGTACCTTTGTTGGACTATACTTGAGGTTACAAAAAAAAAGATGATTTCCTAAATAAATGAGGTAGTACTAATTCTGCATAAAATTGCCGATTTGAAGTGTGATAGCAGACTTTGCACATGCTTGCACTATGGCGTGCTATTTATTCTAGTCCAGGAGCATGAGAATATTAGTTCTTTATCATATACAAGTGTACTTATTTAATTGTTCCTCTATAATATGCTGGGACTGGAGGCCTGTGACCATGCTGGGCGATTCATATTATTGGTACGTGAGTTGTCCGTGCCGTGTGTGGGAATTTATTTCTATGATAATTTATCTGATTCATTAATTTCCATCCTCTATAATTGTGCCCATGCGCCTACAGTTATTCTCTTCACAAAATTTGAGGAGTTGGTTGTAACATTATGGTTGTGGTGGTGCTTGTTGAAGTTGCAATATGGTTCTCTTCTTTGAGACATCTCCCATATTTGGGTACACGGATTGCCCAGTTGTGGCTTGAGTTATATTGATGTGGCGTGTCCGTGGGATGGTTGTGTTTAATAAAATAAGGACATTGGACCTAGAATGGGTACTATCAGACTTGATTATGGTATATTCGGGAAGATACTATTGAAAGTCGGCTTAGGCGAGGATTGTGGTTTTGGTGGGAGCGAGAGAGCTCCATGGCTAGTTGATCTGATGAGTGGTTATGAGTTTTTGATTGTTTCTTTCATCATTGGCAGTGTACAAAGGTCTCAAAATGAAGTTCTATTGAATGCAGGGTTTTATACTAGTACGTGGTTGGTTTGAAGTAATTACTGTGATCAGGAATGGTGCTACGGGGGGGCAAACTGTGTAATATGCTAGGTGATTATATCCGTGATTATAGTTATATCTTGATGTAACTTGTTCAGACTCATACAATGTGTAAATGCAAGATTCGTGTCTTGAAAAGAAATTCTGAAGGTTGGGAATTGAATTCGAAGGTTTTTGGGCTAAGGTTAAATTAAAGATTTTCAGTTGTATTGTGTTGTCAGGCCTATGTATAATAGGGTGGCGTGGGATCACCCCCGGGTATGTGCGTGGTAAGGTGGAATAGAGATTTGAAGGTTAAGAACAACTCTTGGCACGTTCGAGGACGAACGTATGTTTAAGTGGGGGAGATTGTAACGACCCGACCGGTCGTTTTGAGCATTTACGCTCCTTTCAACTATTTGATGTCTTGCATAACTTTGTACGAGGTATTATGACTTGTGTGAATTGTCGGTTTTGGTTTTAAGGTATTTCGGAGCTAACTTGGAAGCTTAAGTTGAAATAGTTGACCGGATATTGACTTATATGTAAACGACCTCAAAATTTAATTCTGATGATTCCAATAGCTCCGTATGGTGATTTTGGATTTAGGAGTGTGTCCGGAAAATTATTTGGATGTCCGTAGTGGAATTATGCTTGAAATACCAAAAGTTGAATTTTGGGAAGTTTGACAGGGGGTTGACTTTTTGATATCGGGGTCGGAATCCAATTCTGAAAATTAGAATACCTCTGTTCTGTCATTTATCACTTGTGTTCAAAATTTGAGGTCAATCGGACGTGATTTGATAGGTTCCGGAGTCGTTTGTAGAAATTAGAAATTTCAAAGCTCATTAGGCTTGAATTGGGGTGTAATTCATGATTTTAGCGTTGTTTGAGGTAATTTGAGGATTCGACTAAGTCCGTATGATGTTTTAGGACTTGTTGGTATATTTGGTCGAGGTCCCGAGGGGCTCAGGTGAGTTTCGGATGGTTAACGGGTTGGATTTTGGACTTGGAACTCTACTGGAATTTTTCTGATGCACCATCTGGTTTCCTTCATCGCGTTCGCGAATGTAGACTCGCGTTCGCAAAGAGGTACTGAGAGGCTGGCAATATTTTCTCTTCGCGTTCGCGAAGGGTGGACTGGGTGTGCATCGCGAACGCGAGAGGTGTTACGCATTTGCGAAGAGGAGAGGAAGCAGCTGAGGACCCCAGGGAATTGGTCTACCCGTTTGCGTAGGGGGGTGTCGCGTTCACGTGGTGAGGGGGAATGAATCATCACGTTCGCGATGGGTTGAATGCATTCACGTAGAAGGCATTAAGGCAGAGGCATTTTGTGCTTCGCGAACGCGAGGGTGATATCGAGTTTGCGAAGGAGGAATTTGGACGGGAGCTATTTTGTGCTTCGCGAACGCGAGGCACTGACCGCGTTCGCGAAGAAGAAAAGCCTCGGCAGTGAGTTTAAGTTCTGAAAATGGGACTTCATCCCATTTTTAGTTTTTGACGATTTGGAGCTCGGATTGAGGCAATATTTGGGTGATTTTCAGAGGAAACAACGGGGTAAGTGTTCTTAACTAAATATTGGTTAAATTACCCGAATCCATGGTTGTTTTTATCATTTAATTGGTGAATTGAGTTGGAAAAATTTGAAAACCCTCTTGGTTTAAAATGAAGATTTGAGGGTCGAGTTGGGGTCGGATTTTGGTAAAACTTGTGTAGTTAGACTCGTGGTTGAATGGGCTTCCGTATTTTTAACTTTTGTCAAGTTCCGAGACGTGGGTTCCACAGGCGATTTTTGAGCTAATTTTCAGATTTTTATGGAAAACTATTATTTTCTTATGGAATTAATTCCAATGAATTTTATTGACTGAAACAAATTATTTATGGCTAGATTCGAGGCGTTTGGAGACCAATTCACGAGGCACGGGCATATCAGAGTAAAGAATTTCACGGCTTGAGGTAAGTAACAGTTATAAATCTGGTCCTGAGGGTATTACACCCCGGATTTTGGTATCATGCGATTATTTTAGAGGTGACGCACATGCTAAGTGACGGGCGTGTGGGCGTGCACTGAGGGGATCATGACTTGGTCCGTCCCGAAAAACTGTAAAGTTGAATAATTTATTGTTAGCTATGTGTTGATAAACTTTGACTGTAAATTATGTTGGAAATCATGCTTAGGCTATGTGATAGTATTGTTGGGACCCACAGAGGTCGCGTACTTATTGAATTGCCTACTAAATGCTATATGTACTCAGTCTCAGTTTTTACTTGCACATTTTATCTCAGTCTCTGTTATTATTATTGATACATCATATCATTGTTGTTTGGGCTGATTTCATGATTATTGAGAGCCCGAGAGACTGGAGAGATTTATGACTGAGTGAGGCCGAGGGCCTGATTGTGAGATATTTATACTATAGCACGTGAGTTGTCCGTGCAACACGTGAGTTGGCCGTGCAGATCCCTATATTATACTATAGCACGTGAGTTGGCCGTGCGGATCCTTATATTATACTATCGCACGTGAGTTGGCCGTGCATCACGTGAGTTAGCCGTGCGGATCCTTATATTATACTATGGCACGTGTGTTGGCCGTGCAACACGTGAGTTGGCCGTGCGGATCCAGATATTTATATTATGCTACGTGAGTTGTCCGTGCAGCACATGAGTTGTCTGTGCAGATTATAGCGCTTGGGCTGTAGGAGCCCCTCTGGAGTCTGTACACCCCCAGTGAGCGCGGGTACCCATTGAGAGAGTGATGAGGGATGGGAGCCCAGGGAGTGATGAAGTCTGGGAGCCCAGCGAGTGATTGTTGTCCTAAGAGGTTGTACTTGATTTCCATTTGTTGTTGCACTTAGTTGCTATCTGTCATTGTGGTGAAATCTCTGAAAGATTGTTGATATACGGATTACATGAACAGGAACTGTATAAAAATTGATTTGACATTAATCTGCCAGATTTGATAGCATGTCTATTCTTTGCTGGAATTACTCGAAATGAACCATAATTGTGTAGCTCGTTACTATCTTCAGTTCCTAATTTATTATTGTTACTTACTGAGTTGGTTGTACTCATACTACACCTTGCACTTCGTGTGCAGATCCAGGTGTTCCCGGGTATAGCGGGTGTTGATCCTTTCGCGCGGTTGATTTTCAGGAGATTTTGAGGTAGCTGCCGTGTTCCGTAGACCTTGTCTCTCCTTCTCTATCTCTTTGTTCACTGTATTTGGTCTCAGTCTATTATAGACTATATTTTCCAGACTTGTATTCATATTAGATGCTCAAGTACTCAGTGACACCAGGTTTTGGGGAGTGTTTGTATTGTATTTGAATATTATATTTTCAACCTTAAAGAGAAGTTTTGGTTTATTGAGATTATTGGCTTTTCTAGTATCGAGATAGGCGCCATCACGACAGGTTGGGATTTTGGGTTGTGACAGATACGGTCCCACTTCTACTCTGGAATCTCAAGTCTCTAAAGCAAAATGCCCGTGCTTTGATGCTCGTACTTCACCTGCTAACAGTTCAAACACCTAACCACATACTCCATTATATCTTTCTTCATTCTTCTCCACCAGTAGTGCTTCCTCAAATCCTGATATATTTTAGCGGCACTCGGATGAATGGAATACCACAAACTGTGGGCCTTCTAAAGAATCAACTCACGCAACCCATCCACATTGGGCACACAAATACAGCCCTACATCCGCAACACCCATAATTTCCAATAAAAACCTCCTTGGCATCATCGTGCTGCATAGTGTCCTTAAGGACAATCAAATGAGGATCATCATACTGACGTGGTCTGTTGCGCTGATATAAAGAATACCGAGAAACCACAAAAGCAAGAACCCATCTAGGCTCCGAAACATCTAACCTTACGAACTGATGGTCAAAGCCTGAACATCCAATACTAACGGTCTATCCCTAACTGGAATATATGCAAGGCTACCCATGCTCTCTGCCTTCCTACTCAAAGCATCGGCCACCACATTATCCTTCCTAGGATGATATAAAATGGTGATATCATAATTTTTCAACAACTCTAACCACCTCCGCTGCCTCAAGTTCAGATCTTTTTGCTTAAACAAGTGCTATAGACTCCGATGATCTGTGAATACCTCACAAGATACGCCTTAGAGATAGTGCCTCCAAATTTTCATTGCGTGAACAATGGTTGCCAACTCTAAATCATGTATTAGGTAGTTCTTCTCATGGGGCTTCAACTGACATGAAGCATAAGCAATCACTCAACCCTCCTGCATCAATACACATCCAATGCCAATCCGCGAAGCATCACAATAAATTATATATGAACCTAATGCTAGAGGCAAGACAAGAACTGGAGTTGTGGTCAAGGCAGTCTTGAGCTTCTGAAAGCTCTCCTCACACTCATCAAACTACCTGAATGGGTTACCCTTCTGAGTCAATCTGGTCAAATGAGCTGCGATGGATGAGAAACCCTCCACTAAATGGCGATAATATCCAGCCAAGCCTAGAAAAGAATGGATCTCTATAGAAAACGACGGTCTGGGCCAACTCTAAACTGCCTCCACCTTCTTTGGATCCACCTTAATCCCCTCACTAGACACCACATGACCTAAAAACGCCACTGAATGAAGCCAAAACTCAAACTTGGAGAATTTTATATATAACTTCTTCTCCCTCAAGGTTTGGAGCACGATCCTCAAGTGCTACTCATGATCCTCCCGGTTGTGAGAATACACCAATATGTTGTCAATGAACATGATGATGAAAGAATCAAGAAATGGATGGAACACACTGTTCATCAAGTGCATAAATGTTGCTATGGCATTGGTCAGCACAAATGACATCCCTAGAAACTCATAGTGACCATAACGAGTTTTGAAAGCAGTCTTCAGAATGTTTGAATCTCGAATCTTCAACTGATGGTACCTTGGCCTTAAATCAATCTTCGAGAATACCCAAGCACCCTGAAGCTGGTCGAACAGATCATTAATATGCGGTAGTGGGTACTTGTTCTTGATTGTAACTTTGTTCAACTGCATGTAGTCAATACACATCCTCATAGAGCCGTCTTTCTTCTTCACTAATAGAAATGGAGCACCCCAAGGCGAAACACTAGGCCTAATAAAACCCTTATCAAGCAACTCCAGAAGTTGTTCCTTTAATTCATTCAAATCCACTGGTGCCATACGATATGGTGGAATAGAAATTGGCTGAGTGACCGGCACCAGGTCAATACCAAAATCTATGTCTCTATCGGGCAGCATGCCCGGTAGGTCTGCTGGGAACACATCTGGGAAATCTCTCACTACCGAAACTGACTCAACCGTAGGAGTATTAGCACTAACATCGCTCACAAAGGATAGATATGCTTCACACTCCTTCTCAAACATTTGGCATATTTTTAGAAAGGACACCACCATGCTAGGAATATAATCCAATGTACCCATCCACTCCTATAATGGCAACCCTAGCATAGCCAATGTCACAGCCTTGGCATGATAGTCTAGAATAGCGTGATAAGGAGATAATCAATCCATGCCCAATATCATGTCAGAGTCAACCATACTAAGTAGTATAAGGTCAACTTTGGTCTCAAAACCCGATGGTGACCAAACACGACCGATAAATGCGGTCTACAATAATAGAATCTCCCACAGACGTGGACACATATATAAGAGCACTCAAAGAATCGCGAAATATATCCAAATACCAAGCAAAGTAAGATGACACATATGAATAAGTGGAAATCAGATCGAATAAAACTGATGCATCCCTATGACAGATCGAAACAATACCTATGATGACAACATCTGATGCAACAACCTCTTTCCAACCCGAAAAAGCATTGAAAAGAGCATGGCCCCCCTCTAGGGCGACCTCTACCAGCCTGACCCCCACCCCTAGCTCGCGATGCAGGTGGAGAGGCAACTGGAGCAGCAACTGATCACGTCCAAAGCACAACTCAAAAGAGGTGTGAAATAATCATATGGAATAATAGAAACCCAACTAATAGTTGGGGTCGAATCCACATGGAGCTAAGATGGGAGTTAGGGGTATATATTTCAATTTGAGCAATTGGATTATCTAGATTGCACTTCCGCAACAAGGATTTGTTTTGTATTTCTAATGTTACACTAATGATTGCAAAATAAAGAAATAAGCCTAGAGATAATTGTTTTTAAGGTTTTTTCTCATTTTCAAATAGATAAAAAGCCTAGGGTTGTGACCATGACCTAGGTGTTTGCCTAATGGGATAAATACTTTAATGCTTGTTTTGTCGATTGAGGTGTATTATAGCTCTCAACTCTCAATTACCCACTCACTACCTCTCGATCAGAGAGTGGTTTTGCTCAATTTGGCTCTCTCAAGACCAAATGGGTATCACCCAAAACAGTTGACAAGAGCTCAAGTCGGGTTATTACAACCTCTAAGTTGAACTCTTTAATTGGGTTAATCAATTGGCACAATTCCTTGTTAGCCTAGTTATTACTAGACTAGGTCCATCTTTCTCAAGTAGAGACTAAGTCAAATAGGCATGAATTAATATTTGCAACCATTAATTCTGCAATTAAAGCATGCACTAAGCTAAGTAATCAACACCCACTCATAAACAAGCACTAAATTAGATACCCATAAAGTTCACACACTAGGTTTGGGTCACAACCCTAGTAAAAGTCTAGCTACTCATAATGGGGTCTGAAGAAAATAAAGAAGAAAAACTAATTAAGCTCATAATGGAAGCTTAAAATGATTAAATCTATTATAAATATACCAAAGCAAAGTAAAACCTCCTAATATAGTAAAGAAAAACGGCTACGGCAACTTCAAAGGTTCAAACTTTACCTAATTTTGTAAAACTCGTCTATTTATACAAGGCTAAAAATCTCGGACAAAAATGTCCATCGGGAGGTTTTGCGGCCGCACAATTCCATGTGCGGTCCGCATATTTGTTTATCTGGCAGGAACTGGAGTTCTGCGACAACACATTTCTAAACTGCGGCCGTGAGGCATTCTTCTGCAGCCGCAAGGCAACACTTGTACGGTCCGCACAATTAGGACTGCGGCCGCAAGGCACTCTTCTACGGCCGCACAAATCTTATGCGGTCTGCAATTCACAGAAGCTCCTAGACTTGGTCTTTTTGCATACTCTCTGATCTTAGACTCTTAGCCCATCTTTGCGACCGCACAATTCATGTGTGGTTCACACTTTGCGCAAATGTCTGCTAGATTTTTCCTCCTTGTTTGCGGCCGCAGATGGAAATTTGCGGTCTGCAATTTCTTCTAATGCCACAGAATTCCTTCTGTGTACCGCACATTTGTGCTTTTGCGCCCTTTATTGCCCTGTGCTTCGGACTACTCCTTTTTGAGTAGGATTTCATCCCGGGAGACCAACTTCCAGCACTCTTACAATTTTTGCCCAATTTTATTAGTTTCAGGAACATAATTCAATGCTTTTAGACTAAAACTAAAGCTAAAAGGCGCTAATAAGTAGTCAAAATCCCTATTTATCAGCAACCGTAGTCTGTGGACTCTGTGGAATTAGTGGAGCCTGTATAGTGTGTGGAGGTACACCCCTCCTAAGTCTCAGGCAATCCCTTACCATATGCCTGGTATCTCTACACTTGACACAACCTATCAGCGGGCGTGGCTGCTGAAACTGAACTCGACCTGGTCAACTAGACTGACCGTTGAAGGCACACCATGCAGGAGGTGCTCTACAAAGTGGTAGTGCAAAATGACTGACCTGAGACCACAGAATAGCCGGTGCACTGTGAGTAGCTGGAAATGCTGAATGAACTGGTCTACTCACATTACATCTACCATGACGAGCTAAAACTGGAGCGCGGGCACCAATATATCCTCCAGAATCTCGAGGTTTTTTGGCCTCCCTGTCCTCCCTTTCCCGGCCCCTCATACCCTTCATCCTACGAGCGATCTCTACAACCTCCTAAAATGGAGCATTTGTCTCCAACATTCAAGCCATGCTGAATCTAAGACCATAACTGAGCCCCTCGATAAATTTGCGGACTCGCTCTCTGACTGTAGAAACCAAGGCAGGTGCATGTCGGGACAACTCACTGAATCTGATGACATACTCTGAAACTGACATAGTCCCCTTACGCAGCTGCTCAATCTCTGTGTGCCATTCATCCCGAAGGGTTTGGGGAACAAACTCTCTCAAAAACATCACTGAAAACTAAGCCCAGATGAGTGGGGCTGCATCAGCTGCCCTACCCTCCTCATAGGTCTGTCACCACCCATATGCTACTCCTGATAGCTGAAATGTAGTAAAGGCTACCTCCCTCACCTCCATAATACCCATGGTGCAGAGAATACAATGGCACTTATCTAGAAAGCCCTGCGCATCCTCAGTAACTGTGCCACTGAAAGTAGGAGGGTCATACTTCTTGAACCTCTCAAATCCCCTCAACTCCTCCTCAGATATCTCTGGTCTGACCTCAGGCTGAATCAAAATAACAGGGTGTGCTGGAAACACTCCTGGGACCTTATCAACATGGACCCACTGCTCTAGAGTACGGGCCGCAGGAGTCTGAGCTCCTCCCCTAGCCTAAGATGTACCTGGTGTGACTGGGATCGATCCCGCCTCAGCTAAAGTGCTGAACATACTACGAAACCGCGCTAGAGTCTCCTGGAGTTCAGGGGTAACAACAAGCGCCTCGGGTTTCTGTTCCACAACCGGAGCTACTGGTGGCTCCTTAGTCGCTGCTCGAACAGGTGTTTTGGCTGCGGCACGTGCCCCTCATCGTCCTCTACCCCGGCCCAGGCCCCGGGGTCTCGTGGCTCTAGCATGGGGTGCGGGTGTCTGATCATATGATCTAGCAGTGCGTGTCCTCACCAGGAAGTCATCACAAATATAATTAAAGAATAAGGAAGCATCAATCTAATGTTACAATCCAAACTCCCGTATTGAATTAATGGAAAGATGATGAAATCCTAAGTCTTGTAGCCTCCAATGCTTGAATTCATTTATGAAGTTTTGAATTGTTGTAACTTTATTCACCGGTCTATTTAATCGAGAGAGGAATATTTTGGTGATTATCTTTGCATTTTTTGTTTGATTTAAGTCATTGATTCTCTTATGTACTCGAAAGAGCTTGTTGAATCATTGATTAAATCAAGCTAGGAGAATTTTTGAGAGACATTTTCCTATAGACTAATCTATTAATGCATGCTTCCATACTTTCACATTGCTTATATTAGTTCACCTCGTAGAGTTAAGGTTTAATCGAGAGAGGAGTCTTGATTACACGTTTGAACTAATCATCGAATGAATTCCTGAGAATCATTAGAACATTAGATTGAATTAAACTTAAATTCCAAATAGCTATCTTGCACCTATCATGTCAAAACCCTTATTCCTCACATTTATAAGAAATCAACTCTGCTAATCTATAGTTCTTTGCAGACAATTATCAATTTCTTAATTTTAGTAGTTAAACATAGTTCATAATCATTTAACTCAAGTGTTGATCCTCATGAATAGCAATTAAACCAAAAATTATTCGAACATTGTTTAAATCCAATCCTTATGGAGACGATATTTTACTATACTATCTTTGATTAGCGAGCATCAATTTTGTGTTATGTTTTGCGCTCATCAGGTATCTCGATTGTGATTCTTGGTATACATTCTATGTGAAAAGACTAGTTGATTTGAACAGTTATTATCTTTCCTTCATTCATTTTACTTATATTTTTAATGTACTTGATCACTTGTTGTTCTTACTATCTATTCATTCTTTGTTGTCCTTTATTGCCTAAATTTCCATTGTTAGCCTTATATCATCATTTTATTTGTTGCCATTTATCTCTTTACTTTCCGTTATTAGATTATGTTAATGTTCTATTCATGTTTCTATTTCTCGTAGGTATATTGACCCGGCCTCCTCAATACTCTATCGAGGTTAGGCTTGATATTTATTAGGTACCATTGTGGTATACTCATGCTATGCATCTATATATTTTTGTGTAGACCCAGGTATTTGTGCTCGTGTCGGACGCTAGTGATTTGACCAGATATTCCGGAGACTTCAAGGTATACGTGCTTGACGCCCGCAGGCCTCGGAGTCACCTTCTGTTATTGCCTTTGCTACTGTTAATCTTCTTATCAAACAGTGTTGTATTAAAGATTCTAGTATATTTCAGTAGAGCTTATGACTTAGTCCCACCGTTTTGGGGATTTTTATGACTGTTGTTTCGTATTGGCTTTATAGTGTTAGTTATCAGTTTAATTTAATGTCTTAAACATTACTTCTGTTCATTTCTAATTGTGTGTTTGTCTTACCTAGTCTTAGAGACTAGGTACCATCACAACATCCCTCATAGTAGACGAGATTGGCATTCAGCAAAGGATCGGTAAGACTCCACCTCATTCGAAGTGCAGCCGAGTCTATGAGTCATCATGTCAGAGTTTTTTTACAGACTTATGGGTAGGCCGGTAACCTGTCCCATTTGATGTCAAATAATCTTAGAGGCTTTGTAGACAGAGGTTCATTTTGTACAGTATGTTAGAGGCCTTGACGGCCCATATGTATTAATGTTTTAAAAAAAATAGTTCAGTGATACAGTGTTGCCCACTTATAGTGATACTTTACGAGTTGTGGTCATGTTTGCCCATGATAGTTACAAAGAAAGTAAAGGAGTTACAAAATGGTTCGCTCAGGCCAGTACGGCACCGGGTGCCAACCACGCCTCCCTAGGTTTGGTGTGTGACAAAAAGTCCTCTAAAAATCGTATTTTTGGTGTATTTATATTATATAGGAACGGGCTTGGACGAAACTATACTTTCCAAGCCGAAGTAGGAGAAATACTGTGTAATATTTTCACATGTGCGGCGCATGGCGCGGCGCCCCACGCGGTGCGCCTGTGGAGAAGTTCAGAGAGTTAATTTTTATACTCTGCAAGAATTTTGCACTAGCGCCCCGCGCCCTGTTACGCATGGCGCGGCGCGGTAGTGCAATTTTCTCAGAGTAATTTTTATTTTCTCACTTTTTGACATCCAAACTTGGTCCTCAACCCCCGAAAATGATCCCGACTTAATTTCTTGGGATTTTACTCACACTTCAAAGCTCCAACTTGTTCAAATTAGCTCCAAAGTATCTTAATACTCGAATTCATTTCTTGCAAGGCTTAAAATACATAATAAATGCAATACACTAACATTTAAGCTCAAACACAAGTAAAATGCAGTAAATGAAGTGCAAACTATGACTAAAACATGAGTTTCTAGCCTACCATCAATACAGTACACTTAAACCATTGTTCGTCCTAGAGCAATCAAACTGCACTTCACATAGAGACGGTCTTCTTATCAGACAAATTCCCTAACGCATCATGCCAAAAATATTTAAAGCAGACTAAGCACCCTATCATAACATCCTAGCCTCAAGACTCGACTCAAAAGCACCACGTATTTTTCAAAAATTCGCTCACTTACTCTAATACAAAGGCCAAAGACATTACCTTTTCTTCGCAAATCATGTGCCCTCACACCAAAGATAGAGAGTAGTTCCACACACAATAAATTTCAAGAACAAATAGAAACTCAAGATAGAAAGAATTAACTCACTCTCAGAAATAAAATTCATGCGCCACAGAAAACGTAACATAGGCTTGCCCGTAGTGTAGTACTCTACTAATTTAAGCTCATTCGGTCAAGGATCAAGTATGACTTTTTTTTTTGTTGTAATGTAGGTTGTCGGACAGGTATGATATATTTGGATGTAGTGACTACACCTCCCTGAACGCTTTAATACATACAATTTTATCCATTATACCACACATTTGTGTTGAACCAAATTCCAACCTTCACACATAATACATCAAGCTCCCAATTTCTTTAAGTACAGACAAAATGAGTCGGGCGTGACAACTGCTCAACAATTCAACTGTACTGCGTAGGAATTCTTGTATAGAAGATACCAAGTTACAAGGTATGTTTATTTTTAATTCTTACATACAGTAGTATTCAATGAAATTGGAGTGAAGTAATTATATTGATAATGTTGATGATGACTAGGACAATCAATAGAGCAGCGATTGCTTAAGAATTGAGTAAAAAAAAAATCAATCATGATGTCATGATTGCAAGTAATAAGGATTGAGATTGTAACCTTGTTATGGAAACGTTGCAGACTTGGCATTAGTTCTTTAATTAGGAGATAATCTTTATATAGTAATTAGAGGATAATGATAATGTTATGATAATTAGACAATAATTGTGTAATAATGGGATAAAGTAATGATATCCAAAGATTGGAAAATTTGGAATAGTAATCAATGAGATTGGGTGGATAAGCCAGCGTAATGCATTCACTGCTTCGGTAAATTTTTTCACGCTATGCGTTTGAGAATTCGGTATAGTTTTTTAGTAATTGGACTAGGGGTATTTTAACTTGTCCTAAGATTGTGAGAATTATTTACTTAGACTAATTAGGACGTGTTATTCAATATTTGGTTGTGTACCAGGCATGGCAAGTTTGGAAAACTTCTTGATAGCGAGGTAAGTGAAACTTGCTTTGATGCTTGCTTTTCCAAAACCCGTTTTGAAAGTATGTTTTGTCTGCCTGGTCCATGTGTTGGGACGAGCGTGCGCTTGGCAGAATCGATGGTCTTTGATCAGCTGCAAATATATATTATTTTATATAAAAAAAAGCTACAATTATTTAATAAGTAATTTGTGATATGGTGTGATGTGGCGTAGCCTCTTGCTATGGCGTTGTGGCATTAGAAATTATTTCTTCATTGCCATAATATATTTGGGGCATTGTGTATGTTGTCGTGGTAGATTTGGGGCATTGTGTATGCCGCCGTGGTAGATTTGGGGCATTCTGTATGCTGTCATGGACTCGTTGGGGTGTTTGGTTAATTTCCTACACTGCCGTTAATGACAAGTCCTTAGTGTAGATTGTGTTGAGATATATATAGTATTATTGTTGAATAATTGTTTGGACCTTATAGAGTAATTATATGGTGAAAGATTTTGCATATTATTTCTGTGCTCGGTGTGTGTTTGTATTTTCTAACACTTGTTCCAGAGATATTCAGAGTGGTGAGTTATGATATTACTGGGTTATATTTATGTATAACTCACTCCTTACCTGCATGTCCATACAGATACCATTGCTGAGGACGAGGCTAGTGGCTAACGAGTTCACTGAGTGGATTCTATTGCTGAGGTGAGCTGTCGCATTCTTCGTGGAGGCCGATGTTTCAGATCTACATATCTCATGGCTATTATTTCTTTTGGAGTTTGCATGCCCGTCAGTTAAAATCATATTACTTCATTAGATGTTCCATGGTCTTATTATGGAATTTGGGTTAGAGAGTTATTATTTGAGTACTCATTAGATTTAATTAATAAATTATAATTTTAGTTGGATAATTATTTCCCGTTTAATAATTTTTAATGCGTTTGGACTTGTGCGTATTTCTATCAAGGCTTATTTAAAAGGTTAAGTTGTACAAGAATTGGTTCGCCTGGAGAGCGATCTTAGCTGGGTGCCAGTCACGTCTAGGGAGTAGTTTGGGACGTGACACAAACTCTCTCTTACACGTGGCTCTCACAAATTTTCAACTAGTGCATCCCCATTCTTTTTGGTTCCACTCAAAGTCCAACCATACCTCCACTCTGCTCGTAACAAACTCATAACAGTTTCAAGTGTTCAAGAGAGGTAAAAGGTTCAAACAGATGGTCAAATCAAACAAAGAGGTCAGGCTTGTAGTGTGATTTCCAAAAAATTAGGATTACAGGCTCAAAAAGGCCAACCAAGATACACATCAATCAGGCGGGTCAAAAGCATATAATTGGCTCACAAAGAAATACCTATATCACTTCCTAGACTGAACAAGACTGTTATTTCGCTTTGTAAACACACGAGGCATGTTCTAGACATCAACTGACATGGACAGTTGTCACGACCCGAAACCAACCGTCGTGATGGTGCCTATCGTGGAACTAGGCAAGCCAACTCCTCAACCAGTGCAACCAAATAAAACTTTGAAAATATACGGAAACAATTTATATTAAAGAAAATCCTTTTTGAAACAGAAATAAATCTGCAACACAATATAATCTATCCCAAAATTGGGGTATCACCGAGTACATGAGCATATATACTAGGATACAACCTACTACAACTTCTGAGGAATAAGAACTGAAATACAAATAAATATAATAAAAGAGAGCCAAGGCCTGCGAACTCCATGCAGCTACATCAATAGTCTCCGAGATATCGACGACTCACTCAGCAGCCGCCGTAACCGGAAGCACCTGTATCTGCACACGAGGTGTAGGGTATAGCGTGAGTACAACCAATTCAATAAGTAACAAATCCAAACTTTGGACTGAAAGGTAGTGACGAACTCAACCGGCAAAGTTCAATATAAAAATAAAAGTACTGAAATGTAGGCATGCTTTCAAATTCAATAGATAACTCAACAGTAAAAATAGAGTAAATCTGAATGATATGAAGAATATAACTCCTCTACTTCTACATGCCAATCACATGATGTATGTGATGCACCATGCTGACAGCCTCGTGTGATCACACTCTCAACTGCTCAATCACTCGGTACTGTATATGGCCCATACGGCCCAGGGAAGATCCATCCCAAAATATATACATCAGTGACCATCAGTCACCTAGTACCGAGTAGGGCCAATCCAGCCCGGGGAGAGGATCCATCTCCAAGTATATAATACTTTGGACAAGATCCATGTCCAAGGAAGATCCATCCCTCATTATAATTAATCGCGCTCACTGGGGGTGTGTGCAGACTCTAGAGGGGCTCATTCAACCCAAGCTCTATCATAAATCAGTATAACCGCTGCAGTGTGCAGCTCGATCCCATAACTGTCACTCATAATCAGGCTCTCGGCCTCACTCAGTCATCAATCTCTCTAGTCTCTCTCTCACGGGCTCACAGTGTCATGATACTAGCCCGAAAACAATGATATGATGTATCAATAAATAACAACAGAGACTGAGATATGATATGAAATGAATGAATATGACTGAGTACGAAACATCAATGAAATCAGTAAGACAACAGCAAGAAATGGCTACTATGGGTCCCAACAGTACTGGCATAAAGCCTAAACATGATATCTAGCATGAGTGACAACTCAATTACTTTATCACATGATGAAAATACGGATATCAACAAGATAGAACCACTAGACAGTGCCATGGAATCTACCATGTCACAATTCTCACAGTGCACGCCCGCACGCCCATCACTTGGCATGTGCGTCACCTCAATACCAATCACATAACACATAATTCGGGGTTTCAAATCCTCAGGGTCAAGCTTAGAAGTGTTACTTACCTCAATCCGAGCAAAAACCTACTCTTATATGCCTTTCCTCGCAAATCGGCCTCCAAATGACCCGAATCTAGCCACAAACAGTACAACACAATCAATACGGGCTAAAGGAATCAATTCTACAAGAAATTACTAACTTATAGCTCAAAATTCGAAATTGGTACAAAACCGCCCCCGGGCCCACATCTCGGAATCCAACAGAACTCATAAAATCTGAAAGTCCATTCACTCACGAGTCTAGTCATACCGAATTCATCAAAATCTGACACTACTTGATCATTCAAATCCCCAAAATCAATTCTCCAAATCCCTAGCCTCAAACCCCCAAATTACACCTCAAAAATACACCAATTAGGTAGAAAATCAGTGGGGAAACATAATAATTGAAGAAAGGTGAACACAAGGAACTTACCTTAACAATACCCTTGAAAATCCTCTCAAAAACCTCCAAAATACGAGCTCAAAATGTTAGAAAATGAAGAAAATCGCGAACCCTTATGTTTATATGTTCTGCCCAGTCAAACCGCACATGCACTCCAAATTCCGCTTCTGCGGTCCCGCTCTTGCGGTGAAATCTCCGCATTTTCGGAATTCACTTACCCAGTGTGCCTTCGCTTCTGTGACGCCCAGTCCGATTCTGCGGGCATGCTCCTGCGAAGGGCAATCCGCTTCTACGAAGCAGCCTCACCAAGCGCCCATGCGCTTCTGCGATCGAACACCCGCATCTGCGGACACGCATGTGCGGAAAGAACCTCTCACCTGCGACCTCTGCCAACTTCCTTCTTGACCACTTCCGCGGCCCCTTCCTCGCATATGCGTTTCCCAATCCGCAGGTGCGATTCCACCAGCAATTGCAAATCTTCAGTAATTCTTCAACTTCAAACCTTGGTTCATTAACCACCCGAAATCAACCCGAGGCCCCCCGGGACCTCAACCAAACATACCAACACGTCTTAAAATATCATGTGAACTTAGTCAAACCATCAAATCCCCTCAAACAACATCAAAAACACAAGTCGCACATAGATTCAAGCCTAATGAACTTTGAAATTTCCAAATTCTGCAAACGACGTCGAAACCTATCAAATCACGTCCGATTGACCTCAAATTTTTCACACAAGTTACAAATGACACCACAGACCTACTCCAACTTTCGGAATCGGAATCTTTCCCCGATATCAAAAAGTCCACTCCCGGTCAAACTTTTCAAAAATTTAATTTTCGTCATTTCAAGCCTAATTCAACTACAGACTTCCAAATCACAATCCGGACACGCTCCTAAGTCCAAAATCACTAAACGGAGCTAATAAAACCCTCAAAACTTGGATCTGGGGTCGTTTACACATAAGTCAATACCTCGATCAACTTTTCCAACTTAAACTTTCAATTAAGAGAGTAGGTGTCTCAATTCACTCTGAAATCTCTCCGGGCCCGAAGCGACCAACCCGGTAAGTCATATAACAACTGTAGAGCACAAAAGGAGCAGTAAATGGGGGAATGAGGCTACAACTCTCAAAATGATCGACCGGGTCGTTACATCCTCCCCCTCTTAAATAAACGTTCATCCTCGAACGGGTCTAGAAACATATCTGGAGTCTCAAACAGGCATGGGTATCTGCTCCGCATCTCCCGCTCGATCTCCCAAGTAGCGTCCTCAACGAGCTAACCTCTCCACTGCACCTTCACTGAAGTTATATCCTTTGATCTCAACTTTCCAACCTGCCGATCCAAAATGGCCACCGGCTCCACATCATAAGTCAAATCCCCATCCAACTGAACCGTACTGAAATCCAAAACATGAGACGGATCACCGATGTACTTTCGGAGCATAGGAACATGAAATAATGGATTCACACTTGGCAAACTAGGCAGCAAGGCAAGCTTGTAAGTCACCTCCCCAATCCTCTGAAGTACCTCAAAAGGCCCAATGAACCGAGGGCTCAACTTGTCCTTCTTCCCGAATCTCATAACACCCTTCATGGGTGAAACTTTCAGCAGAACCTTCTCCCCAACCATGTAAGACGCATCATGGACCTTCCTGTCGGCATAACTCTTCTGTCCAGACTGCGCCATGCGAAGCCGCTCCTGAATCAATTTAACCTTGTCCAAAGCATCCTAAACCAAGTCAGTACCCAATAGCCTAGCCTTATCTGGCTAAAACTAACCCACTGGAGATCTACATCGCCTCCCATACAAAGCCTTATACGAAGCCATGTGAATGCTCGATTGGTAACTATTGTTTTAGGCAAACTCCACGAGCGGCAGAAACTGGTTCCATGAACCTCCGAAATCAATAATACAAGTGCGTAGCATGTCCTCCAATATCTAAATAGTGTGCTCGAACTGTCTGTCTGTCTGAGGGTGGAATGTTATGCTCAACGCAACCTGAGTGCCTAACTCCCGCTGCACGACTCTCCAAAACTGCGATATAAACTGTGTGCCTCTAACTAAAATTATGGAAACCTGCACACTGTGAAGGCGGACAATCTCTCGGATGTAAATCTCAGCCAACTGATCTAAAAAATAAGTAGTACCCACTAGAATGAAGTGCGCGGACTTGCTCAACCGATCCACAATTACACAAATAGCATCGAACTTACTCGAAGTCCGTGGGAGCCCAACTACGAAATCCATGGTGATCCTCTCCCACTTCCACTCTGGAATCTCTAACCTCTGAAGCAACCCAATATCTGATTCTCATACTTCACCTACTGATAGTTAAGGCACCGAGCTACAAATTCCACTATATCCTTCTTCATTCTTCTCCACCAATAGTGCTGCCTCAAGTCCTGATACATCTTCACGGCACCCGGATGGACGGAATACCGCAAACTGTGGGCCTCTTTAAGAATTAACACACATAGCACATCCATATTTGGCACACAAATTCGATCCTACATCCTCAATACCCCATAATCCCCAATAGTCACATCTCTGGTATCACCGTGCTGAACCCTGTCCTTGAGGACAAGCAAATGAGGATCATCATACTGGCGCTCTCTGATGCCATCAAATAAGGAAGACCGAGAAATCACACAAGCTAGGACCCGACTGGGCTCCGAAATATCTAATCTCACGAACCGGTTAGCCAAGGCATGAACATCAACTGCAAGAGGTCTCTCACCAACGGGAATAAATGCAAGGCTACCCATACTCACCGCCTTTCTTCTCAAGGCATTGGCCACCACATTAGCCTTCCCTGGCTGACATAGAATGGTGATATCATAGTCCTTTAGCAGCTCTAACCATCTCCGCTGCCTCAAATTTAGATCCTTCTGTTTGAACAAGTGTTGGAGGCTCCGATGATCCGTAAACACCTCACAAGACACACCGTAGAGATAATGCCTCCAAATCTTTAATGTGTGAACGATGTGAGCTAACTCCAAATCATGAACATGGTAGTTCTTCTCATGAGCCTTCAACTGACGTGAAGCATAAGCAATCACTCTACGCATAAGTCAACTTTCCAAAAATTCAACTTTTTAAAAATTCAACTTTCGTCATTTCAAACCTAATTCAACTACAGACCTCCAAATCACAATCCGGACACGCTCCTAAGTCCAAAATCACTAAACGAAGCTAACGGAACCCTCAAAACTTGGATTCGGGGTCGGTTACATATAAGTCAACACCCGATCAACTTTTTCAACTTAAGCTTTCAATTAAGAGACTAGGTGTCTCAATTCACTCTGAAATCTCTCTGGACCCGAACCGACCAACCCGGTATGTCATATAACAACTGTAGAGCACAAAAGGAGCAGTAAATGGGAAAACAGAGTTACAACTCTCAAAATGACCGATTGGGTCGTTATAATAGTATATCCACAAAATTTCACACACGCATTGGCACATAACTCACTTAGGATCGGACTCGTCTCGACTCTCTAGTCAAAGCAGTTAAGCAAAGTCACAATCAAACAATTTAACATACTTATTTAAGCATCAAGAACCGAGTCTAGGCGTCACAACTAAGGCACTCACTACTCTCGAGACAAAGGAAAGTCAAGGAAAGTCATCTCTATTTAATACATAGCACAAGACTTCACTACTCATACTAAAAGAAAAACTAACTATATTCGGTTCAAGAAAAACCCTTGAAAAAGAACCGCGACACAAAAAAAATTAAGTGGAAATTATTACACTACCTAAGAAAAAAAAATTATTTTTTTCTTCAACTCTGATCCCTCAAGAAGACAGTCGAGGAAATCCATCATCGGGAAAAGTCAATTTTCATTTTCAAACGAAACCAAAAATACACATGTACATATTTACATCATCCCCCACCCCACACTTTAAATTGTGGCATGTCCCCATGACACAAAAATGAAAAGCAAGAGGTAAATGAAACTTCCATGATTCATCTACTGGGGTCTCCTTTGCACGCCTAACCGAGTGCACACATCCATGCTGAGAGCTTCTTTTCTGCCTTTTTTGGGTACACCCCACACTTATCAGCTTCACTATTTACAATAGGTTCTTTCAGGGAACCCCTTTCTCCTTCCATTTTGAAGATCAACCTTTCATCCCCACTCTAAGCATGAGCTGCCTTTCCTGAATATCTAGAATTGCTCTGCCCGTAGCCAAGAAAGGTCTTCCTAAAATCGGCAGGACCTCCCTATTCTCCTCTATATTCACCATAATGAAGTCCACCGGGAACACAAATTTGTCTACCCGAACTAGCACATCTTCCACTATTCCTTCAGGTATGATTGTGGTCTAATCTACCGGCTGCAAGGACACGGTACCGACCGGATCTCTACAATCTCTCCCTTCAATTTCCTAAAACTAGATAAAGTCATAATATTAATGAAAGCACCTGAATCACACAAAGATTTTTTAAATTTAGTACTTCTTAAAGAGCAAGGTACAGAAAAACCCCCTGGATCTCCACATTTATTAGGGAGCTTATTCTGCAAGATTGAACTATAATGCTCTGTGAGCTTGACCACCAATGTCTCTTCCACTTTCCATTTCTTGGACAATATCTCTTTCATGAATTTAGCTTAAGCTGGCATATGTGAAACCATCTCTGTGAAAGGTATATTCACATGCACCTGCTTGAACACTTCTAGAAAGCGCTCGAATTGTTTGTCTAACTTCTCTCTTCTTTACTTCTGGGGGAAAGGTAGAGCAGGCATGTATTTGCTCTCTTTCGTCTCATTATTTGTTGCACTATCATCTTTCTTCTTTTTCTGAGATCTAGTCTTTCCCTTCTTCTTCAGACCATCGTCTACCGTACCTGCACCTTTTTGAATATTATCATTTTTCTTCTCTTCCACCATCTCCACCTGTCTTTCACTAGGCTCATCATTTTTCTTTGCTATGGAATCCTCCAAATCGTGCCCATTCCTTAAATACATTGCATTTATTGTCTCTTTTGGATTTCTTTCAGTATCAGCAGGGAGCGTTCCTGGAACCCTCTCAGACAATAGAGTAGCTAGTTTCCCAACCTGTCATTCCAGGTTTCGAAAAGTCGTGCCTAGTTCTTTGATAGCTACACCATGTTCTTGTATAGCTGAGTTGTGGGTTTCAAGCCTCTCATATGTCTTAATAATAAAGGCCTTCATCAGATCTTCCATGCTAGACCGATTGGACTGTGGAGGTTGATATTGCTGCCTCTTCTGATTTTGAAAACCCGGAGCTCCTTGACCCTGAGGTCTAGAGCTATACTACTGCCATGAGTTCAAGCTACCACTTGGTGAGTTCCAAGAAAAGCTTGGGTGCCGCTATCCCATAGAATTGAAATTATTACCACTCTGGTAGTTGCCTATATCAAAGCTTCCTACATTATTTACCACTTCATATACATCTAAGGCCTAATACTCATGCGTTGGATGACCCACTCCACAGAAATCATAAAATGATGAGGGTTGGCTCTAGACCTCTGCTAAGGTCAACTTTCTTATCTCTTTGGCCATGGCGTCTAGTTGGGCTTGCACTGCGGTGTTAGAATCTACTTAATGAACCCCAACTGATCTTCTTCTATCATTACTCTCAGCAGGCCACTAGTTAATATCTTCAGAGAGCTCATCAAGAATTGCCACAATCTTCTCAAGAGTCTTCTTCATTAAAAGACCTTCAACTGCAGTGTTCAGAGTTCTTCATGAGGGAGGTGTCAGTCCATCTCAAAAATCCTGGAGTTGCATCCATAATTCAATCCCATTATGCTGACACTTGCTCACTATCTCCTTGAATCTTTCCCAAGCCTCGAAAACTATTTCAGTGTTCGTATGGCGGAAGTTGTGAATTTCCCATCTGAATTTCACTATTTTTGCAGCTGGGAAGTATGTGTCAAGAAACTTTCTAGTCATATCTTCCCATGTCTTGATCGACTCCGTTGGTAAGCTACGAAGCCAGTGCTTCGCGTCATCCTTCAGTGAAAAGGGGAATGCCCTTAAGTAGACTGCATCTTTCGATACTCCGTTGTACTGGAAGGTGTTCATGATTTCCTCAAAATCTATCAAGTGAGTGTTAGGATCTTCATTCACCTTCCCTGTGAAGACACAGTTGTTCTGGATAGTCTGAAGCAAGCCTTGCTTCAACTCGAAATTGTTCATTGCTACTGGTGGAGGTTTGACACTGGACAGTCCCTGATTATAGACTGGTATGGCGTAATCACACAATGCTCTACCAGGCCTGGGTATCGCGTTCTCGAACTGATATTCAATTAAAGGGATCTTCGACCCCTATCATCTTTGATGGTATCCTCAGCAGCTCTATGGGCTACCTCGGCTGCTATCCTTGCAGCTTCTTCTCTATGTTGTACTGCCTCTCTTACAGCTAAATCTACCTCGTCTTCATCGTTATTAGCCATGTGTTCTTGGGTTGAAGGTTGCCCCAAGAACTTTTTGGTGAACTCTTTCTCATTGTTCAGTTTCTGTAGGTATTTTTCCAACTCTGATTTGTAGGGTATTACTTCTTTTGAAGAAGATCGAGTCATACACCACGAACTTAACTTGTTGCCTGTACACGGAAGAGAAACCCGTGAAGAATAAAATAAAAATAAATTCCTGAATTAGAACCAAAAACTATTTTGAACACTATTGATTACCAATCCCCGGGAATGCGGCGACAAAATTTGACAAGCGTAAAACACAACACAAAATTGATGTTCGCTAATCAAAGATAGTGTAGTAAAATAACATCTCCACAAGGATTGGATTTAAATAATGTTCGAATAATTTCTGGTTAAATTGTTATTCAAGAGGATCAAAACTAGAGTTAAATGATTATGAACTATGTTTAACTACTAAAATAAAAAAAATTGACAATTGAGTGCAAAAAACTAGAGATTAGCATAGTTGGTTTCTTATAAATGTGAGAAACAAGGGTTTGGACATGATAGGTGCAAGATAGCTATTTGGGATTTAACTCTAGTTTAATTCACTCTAATGTTCTAATGATTCTCATGAATTCACTCGATGATTAGTTCAAATGTGTAGTCAAGACTCCTCTCCCGATTAAACCTTAAATCTACGAGGTGAACTAATATAAGCATTGTGAATGTATGAAAGCATGTGTAAATGGATTAGTCTTTAGGAAAGCGTCTCTCGAATATTCCCCTAACTTGATTTAATCAACAATTCAACAAGCTATTTAGATTACTTAAGAGAATCAATGAATCAAATCCAACAAAATAATGCAAAGATAATCACCAAAATATTCCTCTTTCGATTAAATAGACCGGTGAATAAAGTTGCAACAATTCAAAATCCATAAACAAATTCAAGCAAGAACTAGAGTTAAAATCCACAAATATTTATAAAAATACCATATCCGTCAAACCCTAAGGTAAACTACTCCATAATCATGGAGGAAGTCATCACAAATATAATTAAAGAATAAGGAAGTATCAATCTAATGTTACAATCCAAACTCCCGTATTGAATTGATGGAAAGATGATGAAATCCTGAGTCTTGTAGCCTCCAATGCTCTCCCAAAGCTTCCAAGGTCAAAAGTCCTCTAAAAAAGCATTTTTTTCACTCTTTCATATACTAGGGGATTTCACTTGGAAAAGAAAATGGTCCATACTAACGGATTCGGGTCCATAACAATGGGTTCCAACTGCCTCACCTTCTGAAAGGGGTGTGCCTGTGGAGAAGTTCAGAGAGTTGATTTTTACACTCTGCATGAATTTTGCACTAGCGCCCCGCTACACATGGCGCGGCGCGGTAGTGCAATTTTCTCAGAGTAATTTTTATTTTCTTACTTTTTGACATCCAAACTTGGTCTTCGACCCTCGAACATGATCCGGGCTTAATTTTTTGGGCTTTTACTCAGACTTCAAAGCTCCAACTTATTCAAATTAGCTCCAAAGTATCTTAATAGCTCGGAATCATTTCCTACAAGGCATAAAATACGTAGTAATTGCAATACACTAACATTTAAGCTCAAACACAAGTAAAATATAGTACTTGGAGTGCAAACTACGACTAAAATACAGGTTTCTAGCCTACCATCAATACCACACTTCATATTCAATTTTTAGCAAGTCATAATCACAATCTTTTCTTATATCGCCGCGTGAGCCTTCCATTAATTTTCTAAAAATATTTTTCCTGAAATAGCTTTACGTGCTTTAGCCCCTTATCTCACCGCGTGACTTCAAGGAATTTCCTTACTAGCAACACACATATCAATCCTACCTTATCTGACCGCATGCGTTTCGATACCCAAATGTATATCATGCGTATCAATAACACAACACAATAATCAAATCGCACCACACGTGCCAATATGCCACAACATTGTCAAAAGCAAGAATACCAATGTCACCACAACACATAGCCCACGACTCAGTTACAATATGTACGAGAATCTCAACATCAAAAAAATGAACGGGAAATAACTCAACAAGGAGAGGTGCTCCAATAACTAACAATTTCAACCACAAATGTGTTGATAGCTTCCAACAACTACAACTTCAATAACTCATAAATGAAGATATTTTTCACTGGATGGCAACTTCAAATTCTAATGCATAATATAGGCTTAATAATGAAAAACATAGCATGAAATAGCAATTATGACTAAATGCATGAGAATAATTCAACAATGAAAAGAATAGCATATAATAACAACTACTAATAAATGCATAAAAGGGAAATACTCGACGCTGAAAACTAGAACATGTAATAACAACTTCAATTAAAATATGTAAGAATAAACTTGACAACGAGAAATAGAACAATTAATAAAAACTTTAATTAAATTCTTATAAATAACCTAAGGGTCTAAAACCGATCAATCTTAACATATAACACCGTGTACACACTTGTCACCTTATGTACATATCTTTCATATCATCAAATAGTACAATCTAATCAAATCCTAAGGGGTATCCTCCCCCCTCCCCCCCCTCCCACACACACACAAAGTTAGGAAAGATACTTACTTCAAACAACCTAAATCAATCCACTAATAAACTCTTCCCGCGCAAATCCAACTCTGTACGGCTCGAGTCTAGCCAAAATAACTTAATAACATAAAGAAAAGTCATAGGAAGCAATTTCGGATAAGAAAGATTTGATCTTTAATGAAAATTAAAAAGTCAACCCCGGGCCCACACCTCGGAACCCAACCAAACTCACAAATTCCGAACATCCATTCTGATACGAGTCCAATCATACCAAAATCATCCAATTCTGACCTTCAAATCCTCATTTTTACATTAGGAAAGTTTTTTTAAAAATCCCAATTTTTCTAATTTAAATCACTAATTAAATAATAAAAACAAAAATAAAATCACGAATAATGGATAAATATTAGTCAAAAACACTTATCCCGATCTAAATCATGAAAATCTCCTCCAAAATCACCCAAAACCGAGATCTCTAACTCAAAATGTGATAAATGAAATAGAACCCTCATCCAAGCTTTAATCTGCCCAGGCATTCCGCATCTGCAAACCAACAGTCGCACCTGTAACTCCGCATCTACGGAAAAATCATCACAGATATGGCTTCCACTTAAAGCTCAGAACTTTTGCTTCTGCTGGCAATAAGGCCAATCAACCGCTTCTGCGGTGCCACACCTGCGACCCAAATATTACAAACCAGACTTCAGCAATCTTCAACAATTCTTCTAAGTTTTCAATTGGTCTGAAACATACCTAGGGCCCCTGGGACCTCGTCCGAATATACCATCAAGTTTCAAAACATAACACGAACCTACTCATGGCCTTAAATCACACCAAACAACATCAAAACCACGAATCATTCCCCAATTCAAGCCTAATGAACTAATGAACATGTCCAAATTCAAAACATGCGCCGAATAGGCCTAAACAACTTCGAATGACCCCTAATTTTACATGCAAGTCCGAAATGACACAATGGACCTATACCAACTCCCAAAATGATAATCTGAGCCCGATATCATTAAAGTCAACCCTTGGTTAAACCTCTCAACCTTTCAAACCTTTAACTTTCCAACTTTTGCCATATGTAGGTTCCATGCGGAAATATCACAAGTACCACCTCGCCCTTGGCCATCGCACGGAAAAGCATCAAATCAACCTACATATATCTGAATCAACATCCGGACATACGCCTAAGTCAAAAATAATTATACAAAACTATTTGAACCATCAAAACTCCATTCCAGAGTAGTATACACACAAGTCAAACTCCGGTCAATTTTTTTAACTTAAGCTTCCAACCTTGGGACTAAGTGTCTGAATTCACTCTGAAACTTTTTCGAAATCAATCCAACCACCCCGGCAAGTCACATAACCACATATAAATATAGAAGAGGCAATAAAAAGGATAACGGGGCTACAATATACAAAATGACCGGCCGGGTCATTACATGACATGATTTATGAGTTTTGTCAGGTTTCGGGGTGCGGGGCTCGGGGTTGACCTTTTGGTTGACTTTGAGCATTTGATTAAATATTCGACCTTTATCGTTTGGATTTATTTCCTTTGGCACTATTTGATTTTTTTGAGTTGCTTTTGGCTAGTTTTGAGCCATTCAGATGTTGATTCGCGCTGGATGGTGTTTCTGGAGTATTGTTTGGCTTTTTCGATATTTGATTTGGCTTGATCGAGGTAAGTAAATTATCTAAACTTGGAGTTGAGGGTAATTATTCTTGAGAATTATGATATTTGAGATGGGTTGGGGGTGATGCACATGCTAGGTGGCGGGCATATATGTGTGCACCGAAGTATTCATGATCCGGGTAGTTCTTACACTGTTATATGCCTTATTAAGATATCATGCTTTCTTGATATTATGTTTTCTCCATTTATATGACTACGTGAGGTATTCATGCTAGAAATCATGTCTAGGCTATTTGCTTATTTGTTGAAACATGATAGGACTATGTCTGCCATGTTGAGCTAATTGCTTTAGCCGTGGTCATATTGTTCAGTCATGATAGTTATATCCGCATGTTATATTTCTGCCTCTTGTCACTTTGATATGTTGTCTCATATGTTATGGGTGTCCTTGTACGTGACACAAGTTTGAGCTGTATTTGTGGCACATTTTGATACTCAATGTTGTATAATTGGATTATGTTTCCGTGAGATGTGAGCCATTGAGACTTGAGAGGATTGATAACTGATGTGGGCCACAGAACCGTGTTGTGAGTAATATTTAGATCGAGTTGTACGCCGCAACAGGATTGATATTTTTATCGGGTTGTTTGCCGTAACATATTGTAATTTGGATCGGGTAGCATGCCGCAACAGATTGTATTTGGATCAGGTTGTACGCCTCAACATGCCATATTGGCTTTTGATTAGTGCTTGGGCAGGATCCGCCCCTCCGGAATCTAACATACCAGTAGTGAGAACATGCACAGTGACATATACACGTGCTTTGGTAATGGGCCTTTGAGCCAAGCACTCGTGCAGTGCTGAGTAATTGTGTGTGTAATGAAGTTGGGCATTTGAGCCAGGCACCATGAGTGTGCTGAGAGTGAGTGTATTTGATGATAGCGCTGTGAAATTATTTACTTGACATGTATATCTTACATGTAGGCATAGAGATGTATTTTTCTCATGCTAAACGGCAATGTGACATTTGATAATTTGACATTTATATTGACATGTAGGCATAGAGATGTGTCTCCTCATGCTAACTGATAAGCGGAAAGTCTTATCTCATGTTGTGAATTGGAAAACACGGTTCTTTTTTATAAACATGTGTTTAATTGATTTTAGTGGTAAGATTTAGACTTTGACCGTTATACTTGAAAAACATGTCCACAATCCTGTAACTGTGAACGAGAGCTGAGCATAATACCTTTTAAGCTATTCACTTTTACTGTCTTCATTATATCATTACGAGTTGTTATTGGCTATTGGTGTTGAACTCTAACCTTCTTCCGAGCTCGTCACTGCTTTCAACCTGAGGTTATGTTTGTTACTTATTGAGTACATGGGGTCGGTTGTACTCATACTATACTTCTGCATCTTACGTGTAGATCTTGGAGTTGATGCTGCTGTGTATGGCGGGAGCTGGCATTGAAGATGTACCTGCCTTTCGGATATAGCTACCACTTGTCCATGATAGTTTTAGATTTTACATTCTGTTTATGTATATCCCAAACATATGTTATATTATTTCATACCAACTTTATAAATCTAAGTCGTAGTGGCTCGTAACTTGTACTACCAATCCTTGGGTTAATGTATAGAAGTTAAGTTATTTCACTTAAATGAGTTCTTATTTATCTTCATTGGAATTGTGTAATTGTTGTTTGGCTTACCTAGCGGGTTGGGTTAGGTGCCATCACGACTAGTAGATTTTTGGTCGTGACAAGTTTTGGTTCTTTCCCGTATAAAAAGGTATTATATTTATGAAAAATTAAAAATACAAAGGGTAAAAAGAATTTGATGGAAGGAGGAGAATAACAACGGTTCATAATTGAAGAATGAGTTTGATTTTTAAAATAAATTTGGGAATATAAATGACTTTCCCTTTATTTATCAATCTCCTATATTATATTTTATCGACCTCATGTGGAAAGAATCTTATAACGAAAAGAACATTTATAATGCGCCATAATCTCGATCTTTCCATAGGAAGCAATGCAAGAAAGTTTCATTGACATCCCTAATTACACTCCTAAAGTGAGCTAGTTTTTCTTTTTATTAACATAATACATGGCTTAGTACTTTACCTATCATCAAAGAACCCATTTTTGAGTTTTGTGACATCAACTGTTCTAAATAGCATAGCATGTGAAACATTTATGAGAAGATTGATTAGCTTTCTTCTTTTTCTACCTTCTTTAGGATAAGGTTGGGTTCCGACAAAAGTAGTGGCCTCCATTTCTTGAAAGATCTTTCGCAACAAAAATGTTTAGCAGTACATTCTTGAGACCATCATTAGTTTCTATTTGACCTCTTCTTTTAACAGTTGCATTATGCCTTTTCTAAACATCAGTTCTTTTGGATAAGCATCATGGATGATATGACACAAACTGCACGCCTGTCCGGGACAGAGCTAGAGTGTCGGAAATGGATTCGGTTGAACCCAATATCTTTGGTTCAAACTCTATATTTATTTTTAAAAATTTATTAAATATCTATGAATTATTAATTTTAAATTTAATGACTTAAAATGATTAAAATTCTGAATTCATAAACTTGAAATTTTGACTTCGTCTATGTATACGCCCCACTTGAAGCAAGATATAGCACCACTACTCATCAAGGGAACACAAAAGAGTTTGAAACTTCCTAGTGGGGTGTTCAACAAAATCACTATTTTTCCTTGAACTACAGCATGTATACAAGAGAAAAAATTGACAGTTGCTAGAAAAATCTTTGTAGAAATTTCATGTGCATTTTCCTTTCTTTTGTCTAATGCAACTAAAAGCCTCTCAAAACGACTCAATTGTTAATGCAAATCACGAAAACAAAAGCGAGGTTTCCTACTGAGATTGTAAGCTCATGAATTATTCCTCAATGGCTTAAATGAACTTATGCATTATATCCTCTTCTTATAGTTGTTCTTCTCTTGGGCATAATACGATAAGAAGAAAACGTGTTTGCCATTAATGTGTTCTACTAAGAGTTTGTCCGGAAAGTCACCTAGGAATTGGATTTGGGTGTAATTGAGTGTAATTATACAGTTTGATATGTTTGTCTGGTCAAGTAATTACTTGGCCATCATGGAATTGAGTGTAATTGGAGAAGTGTAATTACACTCTCAAATTCTTAAGGGGAGGTGAGAATTGGTGGTAATTACACTGTGTAGTTACAAGGTTACTTTTTAATTTCTTTCTTTTTTGTTTTTATTTTAATTTATTTCTTTATAATTTTTTGTTTCCATTATTTTAATTTTTTAATTTTATTTTTACTTTTTAATTTCTTTTTAAATTTTAAAATATATTTTCTTTGTACATTATTTATCTTTTATTTTCACTACTTTTACTTCTTATGAATCCATGTAATTGCTCGTATATTTTATTTCTTATTTGTTTTATTTTCTTCATTTGGCATAATTGCGTTATTATTCTAGTTTTTTGAACTACACCTCCTAATATTATAAATAATGAGTCACTAACAAACTTGGCATATAATGAGTGACGTCATTAAAGTAGCATTTCGTTGTTGAATGAGGTTATAAACTTATCATGTTTGCTAATCTTAAGTTGTATTGGAACTTATTTTTATTATGTTGGAATTTGACATATATTAAACTTTTTTTTTGAATTTTAAAATTGTATTATATATTTTATTTTTTGAATTTTGAAATTGTGTTATATTTATGGTTCCAATTTACATATTTTAGTAGTATTGACTTGTTATTTCACATTGTATGTTATTTACTTTTTAGTTAGAATTGATTGATTAGTTTTGTCAAACATTTGCATAATGTTATGACACTATGTTTATAAATATTATTTTATTTTATCAAACATGTATTCTATGTTGTTCTTACAAAATGTATGTTTTAATTTTTGTAATTAATTAAAACTAAATATAATTAATTTGGAAAATATATATTAATTAGTTCTATAATATTAGTTATAAATATATGATTACTAATTAGTGTATATTCAAAAAAAAAATATGCATCTTAAATACTAAATCTAATATCATTTATACTTATAAAAAATTATTTATATGCATATATTTATTATATTAACTTTTAAGTTTTGATAATTACTTCATTTAAAATTTAATTTAACTGTGTAATTACATTTGTGCAACCAAACAGTACGCTTGTAATTATACTGTAATTACGTTATGGCAAACAAACAGGCCATCGTAATTACTAGATTGTGTAATTACTACCCTAGTAATTATGTCAATTTCAATTACCGAGTGGCTCTCCAAACAGACCCTAAATGTATAAAATAAATCGATTAACTATTGAAATCACCATGCCCTACCTCCCTCCACCCACATTTGTTTTAGCTATAGAAGTTTGAATTATGAAATTTCGCTTAGTTCAATTGATATTTTTACTGTTGACTGCCCAATCGAAATAGAAAATATGGGAAATCAAAAAGAAGGGACGACAGAAGGATCTAATGTAAAATCTTATATCCTAAGATGAATTCGCTATTCAAACAACATGAAAGAATGGGCTTACTACACTGGGACCAAATATCAACCTGCAATTTACTTAATTATGCTAGATTCATATCTAAAATACAGGATATGTTACCAAGAAAATAACAATTTATCAATTGAAGTTACACATTAAGTTATCCCCTTTAGTGTCTGAAAAACATATGTTGGATATGCATCAAGCATTCTATTAAATGGTCTATTAATTATGTTAATCAATAGTTGCCTATCCTGAGGTTATATTAATACTTATTTAGGTCCACTTTAATTGATTTTTTTTTTTGTTGTTTTCACGCATATTAAGGAATTCACCTTTTATCGTTAATTAAAAATAAAATTGACTATATTAACCTTAATTTGTTCATTGAAAATGTAACAAATACTCCTAACCTCTTTACTTCAAGTGCAACTTTGGAAAAAATAAATCAACTCCTTCTTGATATTTGAAAAAATTAAATATTTTGGATCACAAAGAGAAGGTCAAAAAATTAATTAAAGTGGACAGGAGGGAGTATTATTTTTTTCATATTTTATAAAGAAAAAGATGGATAATGGAGAAGATATATATAATCCAAATAGATTGGTTATTTAACTTGACAATTAAAAGGAAAAAAGAAAAGGAAAAAAACAAACAGAAAAGGAAAGTGGGTTTGATATTCAGCTACTTGGCAAGCAGACTTCTTCAACTAGGACATCTCCTCTCTTCCTTTTAAACTCATGGGTGGGACCCTTCCTTTGACATTTTTCAATTTCTTTTCAGCACATGTTTCGTGCATATTTTCCTTTTCAAGACCAAGCAAATTCCTTCTATTAATTTCAGCTGATCAGTGATCATAATGATATTTTCTGAAATTATTCAGAAAATATACATGCATGTGGCCAGCTATAACAACAACAACAACAACAACAACAAACACAGTAGTTTCTCACAAGTGAGGTCTGGTAAGGCTAAGATGTATACAGCGTTACCCCTACCCCTAAAAGGGCAGATAGACTGTTTCTGATAGACCCTCGGCTAGAGAACGACCGAAAAGAACAGGTAGTTGCAACAAGTAAGAATAACAGCAATATGAAATAAGATTGAATCCAAGAATGCAGTAAACTCTAGATAATAATAGCTACCTATGGATGATATCATACTAACACTAATGCTAGCGAAGTGAGTAAGACAAAGAGAAATGATCGACTACCTACGAATCTTCTACCCTAAACATGTGGCAAGCTATAGCAATACAGAAATCTACCAAAGTTTTACAACATACCAGATATTACCAAACTTATTTTATGTGTGTTCCTGTGCAATACAATGAAGTTCTACACGTTAGATATTTTTAATTCCACTACCCAAACGATAGACAACTCTATTTGAAGATTGTGGAATAGATAAGAATATCACATTTTAGCGATCCCGCCTTCAGTGTGGTACAACTAATATCGTCATTTTAGTATAAAATTTATATCGATATTAACTAATATCTATAACCAAACATAGAATAAATACAATCTCTAATTCTATCCCGAGATTAGTATCCTGATCCCGATAACCAAACGATCCATGTATGTATAGTTGTTAAAAATCAGTTTCCAGGCACTTTTTAATTGATATGGAGTAAAAGCCTTAACAGAGAGAGCGTGCCATGACGCATGGTTCCAGGGGCAGATGTAGCCTTTGGGGTACTAGTTCAATTAAACTCATAATTTTCGATACGGAGTGTGAATTTATATATATAATTTCAATAAGTATTAGATTTGAACCTATAATTTTAACAGTATAATAAGTACAGTGCTAAAAATCTTAAAAGTTAAACCCATTAAATTTAAATCCTGAATCAGCCTCTACATGGTTTGCTTATGAAATTTATTGTTTCAACCTTTTTTCCTATATTGAATTTGTCAACCGACTAATAATATTTCAATCCTTTAATAGAGAACATCGTTGTCGTTTAACCTCAGTACCCAGCTATCTTTGGTTGGTAATTGGCCTAAAAGTAGTATTAATTTCAAACGTTGGTGCGCGGCTAATTCAAGTGTTATTCGAGTCACACGAAATGATCGCCTGTTGGCTGTTTTGTGGTTCACAAAAAGAAGTCCATAATTGTAGGCTATATTTAGGTTTTTAGATCAAAGTACTCAATTCTCATTTCTCATGTCTCAAGAACATAAAGGACTCTAAATTTGTAAAACTCCAAATATTATGGACCAACATGTATCTTAACAAAAATCTTGGAACCAATTCCGCAATACCTTTTTTTTTTCCTTTTTTTTTTTTTCTTTTTTTCTTCTTTGGCATGAGAATTGAGGACCTTGAGATAGACTTGGGTGGGGTATGGACGAGTGGTGGGGGTGTAACTCTATCCTTGAAGCACAAGCAAATATATATTCTTCTACTGCACTTTATAAATTAAATTACTAAATCGTCAACGAAAACTTTATTGATTCAAGCTTTGACTATTTGATAATAAATATAAGTTGGACTTCGTGATGGCAATGCTGGAAAATGAAAAATGTGTGCTAAACAATGAAAGAGAAACTTTCTTTTTCTTAGGCACGCCACAAACTTTAGGGAATCTATATTATCTAATTGTTTTTGGTTAGAAATAAATTAATTGAAAACTAATAATGGCCTACTATTGTCATACTATTTAGCTCCCACCACTCCTTTAGACGATATCTTTTTATTCGTAATATACCTATATTAAATTAAAAAATAATGGCGTATTTAATGATTTTCAATCATGCCGTTTTATGGACTGGCCTACGACATTCTAAAGCCAGGCCAGGAGTATTGAATCTGTTATCTTTGCAGATTACAGTAGACTGCACGGAGGAAATAGCTTTTACTAAACATTATGTATACCGAATATTATTAATGATTGCAGGTTTTTTTCGTGAAGAAAAAAAATATTACTCCATCCGTTTCAATTTAGATGAGGTAATTTGACTCGGCAGGGAATTTAACAAAAAAAAAGACTTTTGAAACTTGTGGTCTTAAAAACTTAAGGAGTAAAAACATGATATTTGTGTAGTTACAAAAATTTCTCGTTAAGGGTAAAATGAGTGAAATGAAGAGTTTAAAGTTAAATTATTTCCAATTGTACAAATATGTAATTCTTTTTGAAACGGATTAATAAGGAAAGTGTGTCATTTAAATTGAAACAGATAAAGTATTAATCCCGAACAAAATACAATATAAGACTCCTCCGTCCTCATGACTTGCACATCTCAACCAGTAGTGGATCCAAAATTTTATATAAGCGGGTTCATAATGATACGACGATAGCCGACAATAAGATAAACATCAAGCATAGCAAGCAAGATTTGCTAGCTACTCTATTTTTCTTCTTTTTATTCTCTGCCTCAAAATGAGTCATCATTTTAAAGTCGGCACTCTTTATTTTTCTAACAAGTACTGCATTTTTTAATAAAGAAATTACAAAATCTATTTAAATTTATCTTTAATAGAATTTATCTACTTAATTTGACAAATTTTGCTTTGAATTTTTAAGATTGGTTAACAAATTAAAAATATATTAAACTCTACAACGTATAACAAAATCTGAATTTCGTTTCCTTGTCATATAACCAAAAAAATAGTTTCGTTTACCAAAAAAAAAAACACTTGGACGAAAGAGTTGTGGAACAAACTAAACTAATACAATAATTGGATAAGGAGAGGTTATAAGTCAAAAATAATTACAAATAAAGAAGAAGACAACATAGAACAAATAAACAGTTTCAATATAGACAAAATTAAATTAAATTACAAAATTATACTCTTGCATGTTTTACTGGAAGTCATGTGAGAGAAAAACAAATTAACTTTGAATTAAGTTTTAAGTATTAGGAGCAAAATAACGTTGAGCGCCATTCAAAAATAAAGTCAAAAACTATCCAAAAGCAAGGGAAAGTGTTGTGCTTAAATATCGAACATCCTTTCGATAATTTTGAACCCACTTGACCATCACTTCACAATAATTTTAATGTCAAGTGAGTTCAATTTATTTATTTATAACAATTTGTTCTGTTTTTTTATGACATTTATATTTATACATGGTATAAATTTTCGATTGTTGGTGGTATTGAAAGAAACATGTCATTTATACACTGCATAGGCCCCTCTATTTTGGAGAACTATATAATTTTCACGGATACTCGTCCTCAATCCTTTCGCTATCTCTATAGCTCTGCCTTCTCTTTCAAATCAGAAGCAGATATATAATCATTTTGTTTATCTAGCAGAATTTTTCTGTGTGTGCGTTAAAACTGTTTAAAACAGACAAATCAGAAGTTACTTTTATTAAACTGACTACGAATAGTTGTGTTTTGACCAATCTCATTGCTACTCGTAGCACTAACTACATCTTCTAATGATGCATATCATATAGCATATTAATATATAGTAATAAGTATTATTCTCGTTCCAACCAAAAAAAAGGAAGTATTGAATCATTACATAGCATGTTTATGATGGTTGAATTTCAGTTATGTAATTCGCATGTTGTAAAATTTATTATTCTTGTCCAACCAAAAAAGAAAAGAAGAAGCGTGATGGCTGTAAGATTACTTATTATCTTAGAAATTACAATAATTATTTATCATTAATGAAATAACAAATTATTATAAATATTACGTAAACTTTACATGTATAGGAAGAAAAGGACCACTTACAAGTATATAGTTTCTTATATATCTTTATGCCCCAAAGTGACTTTCGGAAATAATGTGCATTTCTGTATTTATTTATTTTTTTAGAAGAGTTAGTTTTGGGAAAGTTGAATAGCTGACAAAAGAAGAAAAAAATATAGATTCAAATAATCAAAAAATAGCCACAAAAGGTGAAAGTCTCCTACAGTATGTGTAGGTTCAACTCCCGCCGTCCCAATTTGATCCCTTTCCTCTTTCTTGATTCATAGTGTAATAAAAACTCTTTTTTTTGGGGGGGGGGGGGGGGGGTGGGGTGGGGACGAAAATTTTGAGAAAGATAAAAGCTTGTAACGACCCGATCGGTCGTTTTGAGTTTTAGCGATCCGTTCAGTGGTTCGGGACATTGAATGACTTCATATTGTGTATTATGACATGTGTGCATGGTCGGATTTGATTTTCGAATGTTTCAAGATGAATTTGGATGAGTGATTCTCACTTTAGAAGCTTAAGTTGAAAATATTGACCGATGTTTGACTTTTGTGAAAACGACCCCGGAACGGTGTTTTGATGGCTCCGATAGGTTCGTATCGTGATTTTGGACTTGGGAGTATACCCGAAATCGAATTCGGAGGTCCGTAGGTTGATTTGTGTTATTTTGCCGAAAGCTGGCAATTTAAAGGCCTAGAAGTTTGATAAGTTTGACCGTAGGCTGACTTCATAGCTATCATATTCAGATTTCTGTTTCGGGACTTGGAATAGGCCCGTTTTGTCATTTAGAACTTGTCTGCAAAGTTTGGCATCATTCTGAGTTGATTTGATAGGAATCAGACGCGTGGTTGTGTTTTTAGAAGTTCTTGAGTTTCATGTTGATTTCATGTGTTTTGGAGATCCGATTCATGGTTTTGGATGTTATTTTGATGATTTGATTCCGCGAGCGAGTTCGTGTTATGTTTTTGACATGTGTTGATATTTGGTTTGGAGCCCCGAGGGCTCGGGTGAGTTTCGGACGCATTCCAAAGTGTTTGAAAGAGTTTTAGTTGCTGGTTTTGATCAGGCATTGCAGGCCTCGCATTTGCGAGATATAGGGTGCATTTGCGATATTAGACTGAAGTCTGCTAGGTTCGCATTTGCGAACCAAGAGTTCGCATTTGCGATGGGGGGCTGGGTAAGCTTGTTCGCATTTACGATCAGACATGTCGCAGTTGCGAGGTGTCTATGGTTCGCATTTGCGAACATAATATCGCATTTGCCACTATACCAGGGATGTGAGGTGTTTCGTTTTTGAGATATTTTTTCACATTTGCGATCTCCGGGTCGCATTTACGACTGGACATATAAGTTGAGGGACGGGATTTTCATCTCATTTTTTATATTTTGGAACCCTAGACTCGGTAGGAGACGATTTTGAAGAGGAATTTTCATCTACAATCATTGGGTAAGTGATTTTGATCAATTTTCAACTATTTTACATGTTTATATATGAGATTTAACATCAAAATTCTGAAAATCAAAGTGAAATTTTGGGAAATTTTGTCTCCGTCTTGAAAAATGAGAATTTGAGTTTTGAAAGTGATTTTGGACTCGGATTTTAAAATAAAACACATATATATGAACTCGTGGAGTTATGGTCGGAATCTACCCTTGGACCCAGGTTTTGACCGGGCAAGTCCAGGGTTGACTTTTGAGGAATTATATAAAGATAATAAATTTATTTATTGGAATTGATTTCTCTTGCATTATTTGATGTTATTAAGTCCATTTTGGTTATATGTGAGCCGGGCGGAGGTGAATTGTAAATGGAAAGCTATTATATGTCGCATTTGCGAGGTGTCTATGGTTCGCATTTGCGAACATAATATCGCAATTTCCATTGTACAAGGGATGTGAGGTGTTTCGGTTTTGAGATTTTTTTCACATTTGCGATCCCTAGCTTGCATTTGCGACTGGACATAAAAGCTGAGGGACGGGATTCTCATCTCATTTTTCATATTTTGGAACCCTAGACTCGGTAGGAGATGATTTTGAAGAGGGATTTTCATCTACAGCCATTGGGTAAGTGATTTTGATCAATTTCAACTATTTTACATGTTTATATATGAGATTTAACATCAAAATTATGAGAATCAAAGTGAAATTTTTGAAAATTTTGTCTCTATCTTGAAAAATGAGAATCTGAGTTTTGAGAGTGAGTTTGGACTCGAATTTTGAAATAAAACACATATATATGGACTCGTGAGGTTATGGGTAATCAGAATCTACCCTTGGACCCGGATTGTGACCGGGCAAGCCCGGGGTTGACTTTTGAGGAATTGTGTAAAGATCATAGCTTTATTTATTGGAATTAATTTCTCTTCCATTATTTGATATTATTAAGTTGATTTTGGTTAGATTTGAGTCGAGCAGAGGTGAATTGTAAATGGAAAGCTATTATATGTCGCATTTGCGAGGTGTTTATGGTTTGCATTTGCGAACATAATATTGCATTTGCCACTGTACCAAGGATGTGAGGTGTTTCGTTTTTGAGATATTTTTTCATATTTGTGATCCCCAGGTCGCATTTGCGACTGGACATAAAAGCTGAGGGACTGGATTTTTATCTCATTTTTCATATTTTGGAACCCTAGACTCGGTAAGAGACGATTTTGAAGAGGAATTTTTATCTACAATCATTGGGTAAGTGATTTTGATCAATTTCTAACTATTTTACATTTTTATATATGAGATTTAACATCAAAATTATGAGAATCAAAGTGAAATTTGGGAAAATTTTGTTTATGTCTTGAAAAATGAAAATTTGAGTTTTGAGAGTTAGTTTGGACTCGAATTTTGAAACAAAACACATATATAGACTCATGGGATTATGGGTAGTCGGAATCTACCCTTGGACCCGGGTTTTGACCGTGCAAGCTCGGGGTTGACTTTTGTTGACTTTTGAGGAATTTTGTAAAGATCATAGCTTTATTTATTGGAATTGATTTCTCTTGCATTATTTGATGCTATTAAGTCGATTTTGGTTAGATTTGAGTCGAGCGTAGGTGAATTATAAAGGTAAAGCTATTTTAGAGTATTGATTGAGGGCTTTTGAGGTAAGTATCTTGTCTAACGTTGTGTGGGGGAACTACCCCGTAGTGGTTAGTTTGTTTGCACTATTTGAACTACGTGAAAGACGTGTACACAAGATGACGAGTGTGTACACAGCTTATATGTGGAAATTTGACCTATTTAGACTCTTAGGTTCTTATGTACATTAAAATGAAGTTGTCTTATCATGTTATATCCTCCATTGCTAAATTTACCTTTACATCTCTTATTTGAAGTTGATTGGTTCATGTTCTACCCTTTATTGCCAGATATATTCTTATATGCCTTAATTGAAGTTGTTGCCTCTTCTATTGTCATGTTATCTCTTCCGTAGTTGATTATCCTTATTGAAATTATTGTTATCTCTTCCATTGTTGATTTATCCTTATTTGAAGTCATTGTTATATGTTCCTCTTCCATTATTGACTTATCCTTATTTGAGTTCATTGTTACATGTAATCTCTCTTATTGTTGAGTTATTCTTATTTTAAATCATTGTTACATGTTATCTCTCCTATTGTTGAGTTACTCTTATGTGGTATCGATGTTACACACTATCTCCCTCATTGTTGAGTTATTCTTGTTTGAAACTATTATTACTTGCTATGTCTTTCATTGTGAGCTTGTTCTTACATTCTTTGTGTTTTGTAATTCTTGTGTTGATTTACTTGCCGTACTCCCGTGTTATTTTTTTTGTTGTACTCAGTGTTGTTGAGTCGAGGGCTATGTGTTGTTGTGGTATTGGAATTGTTTTGAGGAAATATTGTGGCATATGGGCACATGTTATGCGAGTTGATATATTGTATTGTTATATTTTTGGCACACGTGATATTGTTGAGAGGATTGTTGGGGTGTTCGCACGTGAGTTGCCCGTGCTATTGTTATTATTGATATTTTCACATGCGGCGTGACAATGCAACCTATATATATAGGATTGCGCATGTGGCAAGACAAGGTGGGATGATTATATGCGTATGTGGCGAGACAAGGTGGACATTTAATTTATTGTTGCGCACGCGGCAAGAAAAATGGGGCTATGTCGGGGATGATTTGTGTTGATTTGTGATGGCCTGGGAACATTGTTATTTATGATATTTGTGTAGTGGTGTGCCTACCTTATGTGAGTCATGCATATTACAGTTTTTTATGCTGTTTACTATGTGCCATTCATTGTCTTTGATTTTACTTGATTGATTCGAGCTGTGATAGTACACTTGCATAAGCTTATACCGTAATCGATCACTTATGTTAGTCCAGGAATTTGAACCTTGATGTTTGATGATCATTTACATGTATTCTTGTATACCTGCCTTCTGTGTGAGAGTTGTATTATTGGCACATGAGTTGTCTGTGTAGATATGAGATATTGTCACTCTCTTGGCACGTGAGTTGTCCGTGCAATTATGAGGTATTGACATTGCTAGCACGTGAGTTGTTCGCGCAAGTATGAGATATTATCACTCTCTTAGCATGTGAGTTGTCCGTGCATATATAAGGTATTAATGGTATTGGCACGTGAGTTGTCCGTGCAGCACGTGAGTTGTCCGTACGATGATGATTTGTAATATGGGCACAAGATGCCAAGTGATTATGGTTCGTGACTTGGGACCCGTGACTTGTGGTTATGAGGTGTGGTACCTCGGGGAAATTCTTTTATAAACCTTATGTGAAAGCGGTTGTTTTATTGGGATGTTACTTGTGTTCCCTTACTTGGTTTCACCGGACTTTATCTATATTCTGCTTACTTTACGGCGTATTTACCTGTTGGCTCGTTGTTGTTAATTGTTTTTCTAGTTCTTAATGCAAGTATTGTAACATTATTCTTACCATGTTTATCTTATATTGTTCCTTGTTAGTTTGATATTCATACTTGCACATGTATTTATGTCTAGTAGGTGTTATGACTGTTCCTCGTCACTACTCCACCGAGGTTAGTCTTGATACATATTGGGTACCGCTATGGTGTACTCATGCTACGCTTTTTGAATATTTTGTGTAGATCCAGGTACTTCGGAGCGTGTTGGTCGTTAGATAGCTGATCGAGTTTTGCCGTGGAGACTTCAAGGTATACATGCCGCCACGTTATCAGGCCTCAAAGTCACCTTCTAAAATTTTACTTTGTACTGTTTATTCCTATTATGGAACAGTTGTACTAAGAGATTTTCTAGTAAACTCAGTAGAGATTATGACTTGTACTACTGGTTTTGGGATATTGTATATGTACTTAGGAAAGTTGGCTTTATATATATAATTCTAGTTCATGTTTGATAGTTGATTGGTTAAAAATCTGTTATTAATTCAGTAAGTGTTCGGCTTACCTAGTCTTAGAGACTAGGTGCCATCACGACTCCTAAGAAGGGATTTTTGTTCGTGTAAAGTTGTATCATAGATCTAGGTTCATAGGTGCTACGAGTCATAAGAAAGTTTAGTAGAGTCTTGTAGATCGGTACAGAGACGTCTGCACTTATCTTCAAGTGGCTACGAAACTGTTAGGAAACTTCACTTCTTTCATTCCTATCGTGCGAGTTTATTGATTTAGGAGTTTGAGCCTTTGTCATTCTATTCTCTCACAGATGGTGAGAACACGAGCTGCAGTTACTGATGACGCTGCCCCCAGAGCGGTGATGCTAGGGGCCGGGGCAGAGGTTGAGGAAGAGCACGTACTACAGCTGGAGCACCTGAATCACCATTATTTAAGCTCAACCACAAGTAAAATGCAGTGATTAGAGTGCAAACTAGGACTAAAATACGGGCTTGTAGCCTACCATCAACACCCCACACTTAAACCATTGCTCATCCTCGAGCAATTTAATTGCACTTCACATAGCGATGACCTTCTTATCAGACAACTTCCCTAATGCATCATGCCAATAATTTTTAAAGCAGACTAAGCACCTTATCATAAAATCTTAGCCTCAAGACTCGACTCAAAAGCACCACGTATTTTTCAAAAACCTGCTCACTTACTCTAACACAGAGGCCAAAGACATTACCTTTTCTTCGCAAATCATGTGTCCTCACACCAAAGATAGATAGTAGTTCCACACACAATAAAATTCAAGAACAAATAGGAACTCAAGATAGAAATAATTAACTCACTCTCAGAAATAAAATTCATGCACCACAGAAAACGTACCATAAGCTTGCCCGTAGTATAGTAATCTACTAATTTGAGCCCATTCAGTCAAGGATCAATTAGGACTTTTTGTGGTAGTAATGTAGGCTGTAGGACGGGTAGGATACATTTGGATATAGTGACTACATCTCTCTAAGCACTTTAATACATACAATTTCATTATTTAAACCCCACACTTGTGTTGAACCAAACCCCAACCTTCATACATAATAACATCAAGCTTTCAATATCTTTAAGCAGAAACAAGATGAGAACTACCACTAGCATGGAATCCATTTTTTTTCCTTTCTAAGTACTTATTTTTTTCTTTTCTAGCGCACTCACTCTTTTTTTCCTTTCAATTCCCTACAAGTGGCTCTCATATTTATTTTTCAAATAATGCACCTTTCTCCTTTTTCAATAGTTCCACTCAAAAACCTGACTATACCTCAACTTTAGCTTTCACAAGCTCATAACAATTTCAAGTGCTCAAAAGAGGTAAAATATTCGAACAGATAGTCAATTCAAACAAAATGGATTAGGCTTGCAGTATGGTTGCCAAAGAAGTAGGATTAAAGGCTCAAAGGGGCTAACTAAGATACACAACAATTAGGCGGGTCACAGACATATAATTGGCTCAACAAAGAAATACCTATATCACTTCCTAGACTGAACAAGACTGTTATTTGACTTTACAAATACACGGGGCAAGTTCTAGACATCAACTGACACGCACATAATATCACAACAACCTCACACACACATTGGCACATAACTCACTCAGGATCGGATCTATCCCGACTCTCTAGTCAAAGAAGTTAAGAAAAGTCAAAATCAAACAATTTAAGGCACTTATCTATGAGTCAAGAACTGAGTCTAGGTGTCACAACGAAGGCACTCACTACTCTCAGGGCACAACAACGTCAAGAATAGTCATCTCCATTTAATAAACAACACAAGACTTTACTATTCCTAACCAAAAAAAATTAACTACACCTGGTTAACAAAACCCTTGGAAAAGAGCCACGACATAAAGAAAAACCAAGGGGGAATTGTTACACTACCTAAAAAAACTAAACAACAATAAACGGCTAAAATGTTTTTTTCGTTCTTCGACTTTAATCCCTTAAGAAGACAGTCGAGGACATCCATCATCGGGAAAAGTCAATAAACATGAAAACAAACACACATGTACATATTTACATCCCCACCCCACACTTTAAATTGTGTCATATCCACATAACACACAAATAAAAAGTAAGAGGTAAAGGAAACTTCCCTGATTCATCTAGTCAGGATCTGAATCGAAGTCGGGATCACCTTTGCATGCCCGACCTAGTGCATACCTCCAAGACGAGAGCTTCTTTTCTTCCTTCTTTGGGTACACCCCACACTAATCAGTTTTACTCTCTCCAGTTTGCGCTCTAGGGCCCTTATTGCTCCTTCCATCTTGAAGATCACCCTTTCTTCCCCCACTCTGAGCATGAGTTGCCTTTCCTGAATGTCCAGAATTGCTCTGCCAGTATCCAAGAAGGGTCTTCCTAAAATCAGAGGCACCTCCCTATTCTCCTCTATTTTCACCACAATGAAGTCCACAGGGAACACAAATTTGTCCATCTAAACTAGCACATCTTCTACTATTCCTTCAAGTATGAATGTGGTCTGATCCGCCAGCTACAAGGACACAGGTATCGACCTGATTTCTCCAATCTCTCCCTCTAATTTCCTGAAAATAGATAAATGCATAAGATTAATAGATACACCTGAATCACACAAAGATTTTTTCAATTTAGTACTTCCTAAAGAGAAAGGTATAGTAAAACTCCCTGGATCTCCACACTTTTGAGGGAGCTTATTTTGCAGAATAGCACTACGATGCTCCATGAGCTTGACTACCAATGTCTCCTCTACTTTTCGCTTGTTGGACAATATTTCCTTTAAGAACTTGGTATATGCTGACATCTGTGAAAGCACCTCTATGAAATGTTCATTAACATGCACCTACTTGAGTACTTCTAAAAAATGCCAAAATTGTTTGTCCAGCTTCTCTCTTCTTTGCTTCTGAGGGAAAGGTAGAGCTGACATATAGTTACTCTCTTCGATCTCATCATTACTTCTTTTCTTGTCTTTCTTCTTCCTTGTTGGAACTTTTGATTTGTTCTTCTTCTTTAGGTCATCCTCTTGCTCTGTTGTCACTTTATTCCTATGATGCTCATCACTTTTCTACTCTCCTTCATTCTTAACTTGATTTCCCATCAACTCATTCTTTTCTGCTACCAACGGATCTTGCAATACTTTTCCATTCCTCAAGGACACTACATTTATTATTTCATTTGGATTCCTTTCGGTGTCCATAGGGAGGGTTCCTGGAACACTCTCAGACAATAGATTAGCTAGTTGTCCCACTTGTCTTTCCAAGTTTCAAAAAGCCGTGCCCAATTCTCTGATAGTTGTGCCATGGGTTTCAAGTCCTCTCATCTTCTTAATAATAAAGGCCTTCATCAGATCTTCCATGCTAGACTGATTAGACTGTGTAGGATAATATTACTGATTCTGCTGATTTTGAAAATTTATAGCTCCCTGCCCCTGGGATCTGGAGTTATTTTGCTGCCATGCGTTTGCATTACCACCTGGTGAACTCCAAGAAAACCCTGAGTGCCTCTTCCCCAAATTGTTGTCACTTTGGTAGTTGTCTCTGTTAAAGCTCCCCACAACATTTACTACTTCATTTGAAGCTTGACACTCGTGTGTAGGGTGTCTCATTCCACAAAATTCACATGCTGCTTATGGCTCACTCTGTACATTAGTCAATGTTAACTTTCCTATCTCTCTAGCCATGTTGTCTAGCTGGGCTTGAACTGAAGTATTAGAGCTACTTGATAAACTCCAGCTGATTTTCTTATATGGTTATCATCTACAGGACATTGATTTGCATCATCAGATAATTCATTTAGAATTGCAACAATCTCATCAGGAGTTTTCTTCATAAGAGGACCTCCAACTACGTTGTTTAGCGTCCTCCTGCCAGAGGGTGTCAGACCGTCCTAGAAATCTTGAAGTTGCATCTACAAGTCTACTCCATGATGCTGACATCTTCTAACAATATCCTTAAATCTTTCCCATGCTTCAAACACCGTTTCAGTCTATTTCTGCTCTAAGTTGTGGATCTCTCTTAGAATTTTACCTATTTTTGCAGCTGAAAAATATTTTTCAAGGAACTTCCTTTTCATGTCTTCCCAAGTTTGAATTGACCCAGTCGGCAAACTCCGCCAACCAGTTCTTAGCATCTTCCCTAAGATAAAAAGGAAATGTCCTTAAGTAGATAGCATTTTTCGATACTCCGTTGTGCTGGAAGGTATTCATAATCTCATCAAAATCCATCAAATAAGTATTTGGATCTTTATTAGGTTTGCTACGGAAGACACAATTGTTCTGAATGGTCTGAAGTAGCCATTGCTTGATCTCAAAATTATTGGTTGTGATCGGAGGGGGTCGCACACTAGATACTCCTTGGTTGTAGACTGCCCTACCGTAGTCTCCCAGTGATCGTCCAGGCCTGGGCATATTATTTTCAAATTTGCCTTCAACCAAAGGTCGATTTAGGTTGAATCGTCGTCCTCCATTCCCATCAACCGTTTCATCAGCTCTGAGAGCTACTTCAGTAGTTGCTTCCTGTTGGGTTTCTTCCTCTTGGGATGCTTCCTATGTAAGCAAATCAATTATCTCCTCACCGTTCTTATCCATTTTCTCTTGGGTTGAAGATTGCCCCAAGAATATTTCGGTGAGTTCTTTCTCTTTCCTCAACTTTCGCATATGCTTCCACCTCTGGATCATATGGAATCAATTCCTTAGAAGAAGATCGAGTCATGCACCAAAGAGCTTAACCTGTTGCCTGCATACGGAAGAGAAAACCCGTGAAGCATAAAATAAAATTGGTTCCTGAATTAGCACCAAAAACTAATTGAACACTATTGATTGCCAATCCCCTACAATGGCACCAAAATTTGACGAGCACAAAACACAATACAAAATTAATGCTCGCTAGACAAAGATAGTATAGTTTACTTATCGTCTCAACAAAGATTGGATTTAAACAATGCTCAAGTAATTCCTGGTTTAACTGCTATTCAGTATGATCAAAACTTGATTGGAATGATTACGAACTAAGATTAACTACTAAAGTAAAGCAATTGATAATTGACTGCAAAGAACTAGAGATTAGCAAAGTCGGTTTCTTATCAACGCGATAAATAAGGGTCATGACAAGATAGGTGCAAGATAGCTATTTGGGACCCAACTCTAGATTAATTCACTCAAATGTTCTAATGATTCTCACAAATTCACTGGATGATTAGTTCAAATGTGTAGTCAAGACTCCTCTCTCAATTAAATCTTAACTCTACGAGGTGAACAAATATAAGTACTGTGAAAATATGCAAGCATACGTTAATGGATTAGTCTTCAGGAAAACGTCTCTCGAATATTGTCCTACCTTGATTTAATCAACAACTCAACAAGCTCATTCGATTATTTAAGAGAATCACTGAATTAAACCAAATAAAATAATGCAAAGATAATCACCAACATATTCCTCTTTCCATTATATAAACTGGTGAATAAAGTTACAACAATTCAAAGCTCCATAAACGAATTCAAGCAAAGAACTAGAGTAGAATCTACAAATATCAATCAAAATACCATATCCATCAAACTCTAAGGGAAACTACTCCATAATCATGGAGGAAGTCATCACAAATATAATTAAAGAATAAGATAACATCAATCTAATGTTACAATCCAAACTTCCGTATTGAATTGATGGAAAGATGATAAAATCCTGTGTCTTGTAGCCTCCAATGGTCTCCCAAAGATTCCAAGGTCCAAAATCCTCTAAAATTCATGTTTTTTTTATGTATTTATACCATGTAGTAATGGGTACGGATGAAACTATCCCTTCCAAGACTAAGTGAAAACGTTTGGCGAGAAAATACACTATCGCGGCGTACCGGGCGGTGCACCATGCGTGTATTAGTGGGAAAGTTCAGAGGCCTATTTTGTTCACTTTGCAGGAATTTTGCACTAGCCCCCACTACGCATGGCGTGGCGCGGTAATGCAATTTTCTCAAAGTATTTTTTTGTTTTCTTACTTTTGGCATTCATACTTGGTCCTCGACCCCCGAACGTGATCTCAGCTTACTTTCTTGGGCTTTTACTCAGACTTCAAAGCTCCAACTTGTTAGAATTAGCTTCAAATTATCTTAATAGCTCGAAATCATTTCCTGAAAGGCATAAAACATGTAATAAGCACAAATGACCATTATTTAAGCTCAACCACAAGTAAAATGCAGTGCTTGAAGTGCAAACTATGACTAAAATACGGGTTTCTAGCCTACCATCTGTGGCTTGTTGGTTGGGTGAGTAGTTATGAGTTTCGCATATTTCTTGCATTTTTTCAGCATTGCAAAGGTTTTAAACAAGGTTCTAGTTGATATGAGTCTGTTTGCCGGTACCGGCTTGGCAATGGGAAGCTATTGTGGTTAGAGTGTTGCTATAGGCATATGGGTGATGTGTTATGTCGCATGGTTGTATCTTGTGGATGTATACATGAGCTGTTGTAGCTATTTGAGGATTTTGCAGTGTGTTTGTGTGATAGTAGGGAACTTGGTAGATGTGGGATTTTGATTCTAAGGCTTATCGGCATGAGTAGCAGGAATAATCTTCGGTTGAGATGATGTTGTCGGGCCTACATGAATTGGGGTGATGTAGGATAACCCTTGGTTACGTGTATAGTGAGTTTGTACCGTGATCTGATGGGTTGGGAAAGACTCTTGGCACGTTTGAGGACGAACGTTTTCGTAAGAGGGGGAGAATGTAATGACCCGACCGGCCGTTTTGAGCTTTAGCAATCGTTCAGTGGTCCGGGGCCTTGAATGACTTCATATTGTGTATTATGACATGTGTGCATGGTCGGTTTTGATTTTCGGATGTTTCGGGATGAATCTGGATGAGTGATTCTCACTTTAAAAGCTTAAGTTGAAAATATTGACCGAGGTTTGACTTTTATGAAAACGACCTAGTAATGGTATTTTGATGACTCCGATAGGTTTGTATCATGATTTTGGACTTGGGTGTATGCCCAAAATCGAGTTCGGAGGTCCGTAGGTTAATTTGTGCTGTTTTGCCAAAAGTTGGCAATTTAAAGGCCTAGAATTTTGATAAGTTTGACTGTAGATTGACTTCATAGCTATCGTATTTGGATTTATATTTTGGGACTTAGAATATGCCCATGTTTTCGTTTGGAACTTATCCGCAAAGTTTGGCGTCATTTCAAGTTCATTTGATAGGAATTGGACGTGCAGTTGTGTTTTTAGAAGTTCTTGAGTTTCATGTTGATTTCATATGTTTTGGAGATCCAATTCATGGTTTCGTATGTTATTAGATGATTTGATTGCACGAGCGAGTTCGTGTTATGTTTTTAGATGTGTGTTGATTTTTGGTTTGGAGCCCCGAGGGCTCAGGTGAGTTTTAGACGCATTCTGGAGTGTTTGAAAGAGTTTTAGTTGCTGGTTTTGATCAGGTGTTGCATGCCTCGCATTTGCGAGATATAGCTCACATTTGCGATATTAGAATGAAGTCTGCTAGGTTCGCATTTGCGATACAGGGCTGGGTAAGCTTGTTTGCATTTGCAATCAAACAGGTCCCATTTGCGAAGTGTCTATGGTTCGCCTTTGTGAACATAATGTCGCATTTGCAACTGTAGCAGGGATGTGAGGTGTTTTGCTTTTGTGATAATTTCCTCCCATTTGCAGGGGTCTGCATTTGTGAACTCCAGGTCGCATTTGCTACTGGACATAAAAGATGAGGGATGGGATTTTGGTCTCATTTTTCATATTTTAGAACCCTAGACTCGGTAGGAGGTGATTTTGAAGAGGGATTTTCCTCTACAATCATTGGGTAAGTGATTTTGATCAATTTCCAACTACTTTGCATGTTTATATATGAGATTTCACATCAAAATTATGAGAATCAAAGTAAAATTTTGGGAGACTTTTTCTATGTTTTGAAAAATGAGAATTTGAGTTTGGAGAGTAAATTTGGACTTGGATTTTGAAACAAAATATATATATAGACTCATGGGGTTATGGGTAATCGGAATTTACCCTTGGACCCGGGTTTTGACCGGGCGGGCCCGGGATTGACTTTTGTTGACTTTTGAGGAATTGCATAAAGATCATAGATTTATTTATTGGAATTAATTTTTCTTGCATTATTTGATGTTATTAAGTCGATTTTGGTTAGATTTGAGCCGAGCGGAGGTGAATTGTAAAAGGAAAGATATTTTAGAGTATTGATTGAGGGCTTTTGATGTAAGTATCATGTCTAACGTTGTGTGGGAGAACTACCCAAGGGATTGGTTTGTTTGCACTAATTGAACTACGTGAAAGATGTGTACACGAGGTGACGAGTATGTACACAACTTATATGTGGAAATTTGATCGATTTAGACTCTTAGGTTCTTATGTACATTAAAATTAAGTAGTCTTATCATGTTATATCCTCCATTGCTAAATTTACCCTTTCATGTCTTATTTGAAGTTGATTGGTTTATGTTCTACTCTTTATTGCCAGATATACTCTTATATGCCTTAATTGTAGTTGTTGCCTTTTTTATTACCTTGTTATCTCTTTCGTAGTCGATTATCCTTAATTGAAGTTATTTTTATATCTTTCATTGTTGACTTATCCTTATTTGAAGTCATTGTTTTATATTACCTCTTTCATTGTTGACTTATCCTTATTTGAGGTCGTTGTTACATGTTATCTCTCTTATTGTTGAGTTACTCTTATTTGAAATCATTGTTACATGTTATCTCTCCTATTGTTGAGTTACTCTTACTTGATATCCTTGTTATACACTTTCTCTCTCATCATTGAGTTATTCTTGTTTGAAACTATTATTACTTGTTATATCTGTCATTGTGAGCTCGTTCTTCCATTCTTTGTATTTTGTAATTCTTGTGTTGATTTACTTGCCGTACTCCTGTGTTATTCTTGTTGTTGTTGTACTCAGTGTTGTTGAGCCGAGGGCTATGTGTGGTTGTGGTATTGCAAGTATTTTGAGGAAATGTTGTTGCATATGGGCACATGTGGTGCGAGTTGTTATATTGTATTGTTATGTTTTTGGCACACATCATATTGTTAAGAGGATTGTCGGGTTGTTCGCATGTGAGTTATCCATGCTATTATTATTATTGATATTTTCTCATGCGGCATGACAAGGTAGGCTATATATGTGATATTGCGCATGTGGCAAGAGAAGGTGGGATAATTATATGCACGTGTAGTGAGACAAGGTAGGCATTTACTTTATTGTTGCACACACGACGAGACAAGGGGCTATATCGTGGATGATTTCTGATGATTTGTGATGGTTTGTGGGCATTTTTATGATTATATTTGTGTAGTGATTGTGCCTACCTTGTGTGATTCATTCATATTATGGTTTTGTTGTGTTGTTTCCTATGTGCCATTCGTTGTCTCTGATCTTACTTGAATTACTCGAGCTGTGATAGTACATTTGCACAAGTATACACCATAATCTATCACTTATGTTAGTCCAAGAATATGAACCTTGATGTTTGATTATCATTACATGTATTCTTGTATACCTGCCTAATGTGTGAGAGTTGTACTATTGGCACGTGAGTTGTCCGTGTGGATATGAGATATTGTCACTCTCTTGGCACGTGAGTTATCAGTGCGGTTATGAGGTATTGTCATTGCTAGCACGTGAGTTGTTCGTGCGGATATGAGATATTGTCACTCTCTTAGCACGTGAGTTGTCTGTGCAGATATGAGGTATTAATGGTATTGGTACGTGAGTTATCCATGCAGCACATGAGTTGTCTATGCGGTTGTGATTTGTAATGTGGGCACAAGATGCCAAGTGATTAGGGTTCGTGACTTGGGACCTGTGAGGTGTGGTACCTCGGGAAAATTCTTTTATAAACCTTGTGTGAAAGCAGTTGTTTTATTGGGATGTTACTTGTGTTTCCTTACTTGGTTTCACGGACTTTATCTGTATTCTGCTTATTTTATGGCGTATTTACTTATTGGCTCCTTGTTGTTTCTAGTTCTTAATGCAAGTATTATAACATTATTCTTACCACGTTTAGCTTATATTATTCCATGTTATTTTTATATTCATATTTGCACAGGTATTTATGTCTAGTAGGTGTCTTAACAGTTCCTCGTCACTACTCCACCGAGGTTAGTCTTGATACTTACTGGGTACTGTTGTGGTGTACTCATGCTATGCTTTCTGTATATTTTTGTGCATATCCACGTACTCCGTAGCGCACCGGTCATTAGATAGTTGATCGAGTATTGATGTGGAGACTTCAAGGTATATTTGTCGTCGCGTTCGCATGTCTCAGAGTCACCTTCTGAAATTTTACTTTGCACTATTTATTTCTTTTCTGAAATAGTTGTACTTAAAGATTTTCTAGTAAACTCAGTAGAGCTTATGACTTGTACTACCGGTTTTGGGATATTGTATATGTACTTGTGAAAGTTGGATTTATATAGATAATTCTGGTTCATGTTTAATAGTTGATTGGTTAAAAATCTTTTAATAATTCAGTAGGCGTTAGGCTTACCTAGTCTTAGAGACTAGGTGGTATCACGACTCCTAAGGAGGGATTTTGGGTCGTGACAAAGGTCTAAAGGAAATGAAGATTATGTTTATCTTGGCTAATAGAAACAAAGTTGTTTGGATTCTGTTAAGTATTAGGGTTTTGGTGACTAACAAAGTTTGTCCAGAGAATATACGCTAACCAGGTCCTCAAGGTAGCTGATGAAGTACTTTAAGAACCAGGTCCTCAAGGTCGTTGTTGAAGGTTCTTACAAGGCAGGAACTTTTTCCCAAAGTTACTTGAGTCTGAGTTTGCTGGAAGAAGGTTGTTAATGTGATAAGTGTCGTTGTCCAAGAAGATATGCTTGGATAAGTGATAGACAAGAGTCACGAGATTTGTGGAGTTCTTGGAACTGTTGGAGTCCTATCGAATGAGAAGTTGATTGTGCATAGGTCTCCTAAAAGATCTCGCAGCCCAGCCAACTTAAATACTTGTTGGATGGACTGAGGACGATAATCCTTTTGCACATCAACTGTGGAACTACATTTTCAACACTTAAGTAGATTACTAGTCTGAGTGTTTTTCTTGAGTCAGTTAGTGAATGTGTTTAAGGAAATCGAGTTGTAATCAAGTGTCATACATAATCTGTGAGTTGAAGTAATTGTTTGAGTTTGCAAGTTAGAATAACTTGTAAGTCAAATAGTTGAAGTAGGAGAACTTGTGGGTATAAGTTATAGGTCTTGTAATCGATACATTTGGCTCATTTGTTCCCAAAGACTCCTTTGAATTTGTGGCAGCAGAATTCAGAATAATGGAGAAGAATACAAAGGCCAAGAAGATCCTCATATGTGGACTTGGTCCTGATGAGTATAACAGGATATCTGCATGCTCTAATGCAAAAGAGATCTGGAATGCACTTCAAATTGCTCATGAAGGAACAAATCAAGTGAAGAGATCAAGGATTGAACTGCTTATAAGGAATTATTAGCTCTTATCCATGAAGGAGTCTGAACCCATCTAGGAGATGATGACCAGGTTTACCATAATAACAAATGAGCTGAAATCACTTGGAAAGGTATTCACCTCTAAAGAGTTGGTCAGCAAGGTACAAAAGATCCTCCCAGCCTCGTGAGAATCAAAAGTCACAACCATCCAAAAAGCAAAGGAGTTAGATAAGATTTCACTAGATTAGCTAGTTGGAAACTTAAAGACTCATGAGGTCAGAAAGCTGGAACTGCACAAGGAGGAACCGAAGAGGGATAAGGCCTTGGTTAAGGCATCTGAAGAAGATGAATCTGGAAATGATAAACTCGAACTAGCAATATTTGCTAAGTTCAAGAGGTTCATGAAGAATTCCAAAAATGCATCTAAGAGAAAAACGGTGGCAAACCTAAGCAAATTGACAAAGCCTCATACGATGGGTGCTACAAGTGCAACAAGATATACCACATGGTCAAAGACTGCCCAATGTGGGAAATTGAATAGAAGAAAGAAAGAGCTGAAAAAGAGAAAAGAGAAAAAATAAAAGAGAAGGGCCTAAACAAAGGCAAAATCTTAGGCAAAGGATTCACCGAAGCCATGAAACAAGCTTTTCTAGCAGCATATAAGGACATTGAAAGTGATAAAGAGGAAGAGAAAGAGGATGAGGATATAAGTCTTTATGATGTGATAGATGCACACCAAGCAGTGGAGACTGATCCTCCGATACAGCTAGGAATACACATTGGAAGACCTCCTCTATTTGATGGATATCACTATGATGAATGGAAAATGAGTATCGAAATGTTCCTTCAGGCCACTGACTTTTACCTATGGATAATTGTCAATCATGGACCAATTATCCCTACCAAAGTGGATAGTGATAGAAACAAAAATATCAAGAGAGAGGAGGATTATGATGCTGAGGATCGTCAGATGATTCAGAAAAATGCTAAGGCAAATGATCTGCGCTATAGGAACTACGAAGGAGTTTTCTCTTCAAGGTGTCCTCTTGCATTTATGCTCATGATATGTGGAGAACATTGGAAGTTGATTTTGGAAATGAAAACATTGAAGTTGCTCCAATGGTAATTGAAGAAAGCCAAATAGAAGATGAAGTGATAGGGATGATGGCCATGAGCGACTTAGAGGCTGAGGATGAAACAAACCATGTAAGTATTTCCAACTTGAAAGAAAATATCCATGAGATGTCTAAAAAATAGCTAATGGCCATAATAGTGACCAAGATGAGTAAATTGATAGGTTGTCATGACCCAAAATCCACTAAAGGTCGCGATGCCGCCTAACGCCGCCGTCAGGCAAGCCAACGATGATTGATCAAATTAATTACCTATTTTAGTATTATGAAATTATAATTTTCATTAATTAAATGGTATGAAATAGAATTTACTAGGGTAAATTATAACATTTGCACGAACTACAATAGTGAACAACCCGTAAGAACCCCCAAAATCCCGTGTCCCAAGTGCATGAGCATTAACTAGGAATTATAATAAAATACAAAATCCGCATGGAATACAAATTAGATAGGAAAATATAAATAACTCTGATGGAGACTTTGCAGACTTCGGATAGTAACATGGAATACAGCTCACGGTGAAGTCCCTGCAATAGCCGCACCTTTGCGCCCAAAAGGCCACCAGACATATGTACCTGCACAATAAATACAAGAAGTGTAGCATGAGTACGTAAATCAACGCGTACCCAGTAAGTATCTAGCCTAACCCCAGAGAAGTAGTGATGAGAGGTTGACATCGACACTTACTAGTTGTCCATAAGTCAGATATAGTAGAAGTAAATAGATGTGCGTCAGAGTAGATTAAAGAAATAGCAAGTATAAATACGTGGTACAATTCTCCTCTCAGCAATAACTCAAGCTCTTGTCTAGTAACTACCTTCTCAATCGGAGTATATATATAATGGACCTCACCAGATAGGTCGTCACAGTTCAAATCAGGAAAACTCACAGATATACTAGCTTATCGTCAATTCTCACGCACGATTTCATAAGAGCATTTTATAGAAATGCCGAGGCGTACGGCCCGATCCCATCATAATACGTGCACTACCGAGGGTCGAACGGCCCTATCCCATTATAATACGAAGTTTTAATGGGTCCTTGACCTCACACACGAATAGACGTGTGAGTTATAAATTTTAAGGGGAAATTCATAAGAGAAGTACAATTATTTCGCGACTAATCATGAAACCTGTCGAATCTCTACAATATCAAGTCTATCACTCTACACAAGTCTAGTCTCAAGTCGCAGCGTAAAATAAAGGAATTTAATAGGCAGGAGAACTCAAATAGTACAGTTATAGCATGGTGGGAACCTAAGTCTACCCGGACATAGCATGAATCTAGCTACGTACGGACTCTCGTTACCTCGTGCGTATGTAGCCCCCGCAACAAGTAACACATATCAAATATATCACATAGGGGTAATTTCCCCCTCACAGAGCTAGACATGAGACTTACCTCGCTCCGAAGTTCCATAACCGGCTCCAACGCCACTCAAACACCTCAAATCGATGCCCGTCTTACCAAAACTAGTCAAACAAATATGCAAATCCATAAATATATACTCTATTACCCATAATTAATAAATTTATAACAAATTCCAACTCCGCTGGAAAAGTCAATAAAGTCACCCTTCGGTCCCACGTGCCTGGATTCCGAAAATCTTCGAAGATAATTATTACCCATAACATTACGAACTCAAATACATAATTTATTCCTAATTCCATGTCCAATTTTGTGGTCAAAATCCAAAAATACCAAATTCTAGGTTTTCTACCAAAAGCCCACAATTTCTACTAATTTTCATGTTTAAATCCTTGTAGAATCCATGTATTTAACTTACAATAGGTGGAAATAACTTACCTTGTCATAGATGACGAAAACTCTCCCCTTGAAGCTATCCTAAAAATGCCCCAACCAAGTGAAAATGAAAGAAAATGGGCCAAATCCCATATAAAACCAAGTCCTCTGCCCAGCGATCACCGCACCTGCGGTCACTTGATCGCTTCTGCGGTTCCACAGATGCGGCCAGAAACTTTACTTCTGCTATTCCCTTAAGGCCACTCAACCTCCGCATCTGCGGCCCCTCTAGCGCTTCTGCGCCTTCACTTTTGCGATGCTTCATCCGCAGGTACGGTTCCGCTTATGCGGAATTCGACCGCATCTGCGGTCCTAGCCTTCCCAGCAAAATCTGTTTCTGCGCTCTAGTGGTCACATCTGCGATCATGCAGGTGTGGGAATTTCTTCGCACCTGCGACCTCTGCCCAGTTCACTCCCAGCTGCTTCTGCGGCTCACTGCCTCGCTTCTGTGAGGTCGCTTCTGCGATAAAGCTTCCGCAGAAGCGGTTGCACCAGCAACCAGAATCCCACACCTCTTTTCTTATGTCCAAAATATGATCCGTTAACCATCCAGAATCTACCCGAGGCCCTCGGGACCTTGACCTATTATACCAACGAGTCCCAAAAACATTACAAACTTAGTCGAGGCCTCCAATCATGCCAAACAATATCGAAACTATGAATCAACGATCGAAATCCTTCTTTAAACTTTCAAACTTTCAAACTTCGACAAACGCGTCTTAACCATACCAAAATATTCCGGAATGACGCCAAACTTTGCGTACAAGCCATGAATCACACTATGAACCCATTCCAAGGCTTGAAATACCAAATGGACATCAATAACACCAAAGCCCACTTCAAATCAAACTTAGGAAATTCTTAAACCTTCAAAATGCCAACCTTCCATAATAAGCGCCGAAATGCTCCCGGGTGATCCGATACTCAACCTGAACATATGCCCAAGTACAAAATCATCATACGAACCTATTAGAACCTTCAAATCATAATTCTGATGTCGTTTACTCAAAAGTCAAACCTTAGTCAATTCTTCCAACTTAAAGTTTCTGAAATTAGAATTTTCTATCCGGATCAACTATAAACTTCTTGAAATTCAATTCCAACCACACGTATAAGTCATAAAACATGAAGTGAAGCTACCCAAGGCCTCAAACTACTTAACAACGTGCTAGAGCTCAAAACGACCGATCGGGTCGTTACATAGGTTGAGTGCTGGAATTGATCAGTTAATAAGCAATCTCTTATGTGTTAAACTTTACCTAAAAAATCTTGAATCTAACAATGTTGATCTTGAAAGGCAGGTCAAAGATCTTAAGAACCAGGTTCTTGAGCTCACATATAAAAATGAGCAGCTACCTGATGTACATGGCAATGGAATAATGAGTGATCTGCAAGTAATCTTGAAAAGGAATTAAAAGGGCTTAAAGATAGTCTTTGTGATGCTGACTGTAGGAATAAAGTATTGCAAGAAAATCTTTAAAATGCAAAGTATGAAATATCTAGGCTAAGCAAGTAGCATAGATCCTTAGATGCACTAAATTGGCTAAATGAAAACTACGGCACTAACAAATCAGAAATTGGCTATAGAAAACCTGTACCCAGGTTTGATCCAAAGTATATTGGATTTTCTGATAATAAGATGTGCACTCACGGTGGGAAGGTAAGACACTTAAGGTATACTTGCCTTGCTTTAATTCATGCTTAGTTTAAGAACACATTTGGGATTTTTGAACATGTGAAGATGGAAGAAGAACCCATAGTCAAGTCCTTTGTCCAGATTAAATGGATTAAGGTTAATAAGAAAAGAACTGTTAATACTCTTCCCTTCTGGACAAGAAGAGATTTGATTCATCCTTTTTCAAATAAAAAGGGACCAATCTTATCTAGGTTACCAAGACTAACTTATGACTTCTGGTGTAGGCTAAAGTGAGAGAAAACAACCAAGACTGGTATCCGGACTATAGATGCTCAAGACATATAACTAGTGAAAAGAAAAACTTCCTCTCACTCACAGTTTTCCAAGGAGGGAGTGTGCCATTTGGAAATGGGAAAAAGGGACAATAACAGGTATTGGTAAGGTCGGTAAGTCACTCTCTCATGCTATAGAAGATGTGTACTATGTAGTTGGTCTTAAAAATAATCTTCTCAGCATTTCTCAAATGTGTGATAAAGGCAATGAGTTAAAGTTAAATTCCAAAATCTGCACTGTCACTAAGCTGGATAATGATGAAATTATTTTAGAAGGTAAGAGCCATAACAATGTCTACAAGATATCTATTATGTCTTTTCCTCATAGTGAGCATACATGTTTCAGTGTAGTGGAAGATGACCCACTGTTATGGCATAGAAAACTGGGGCATGCCAGTCTATCCCAACTCAGCAAGTTGGCAGCAAAGGACCTGGTCCTTGGATTACCAAAAGTTGAGTTCACATCTTACAAAGTGTGTGATGCTTGTGTCATAGGCAAACATGTAAATTCGTCTTTTAAATCTAAGAAAAATGTCAATACTTCCAAACCCCTAGAACTCCTCCACATGGACCTATGTGGACCAATGAGAGTGAAGAGTAGGGGAGACAAAAAGTATGTATTTGTCATTGTTGATGACTTATCTAGGTTCACATGGACCTTGTTTCTAGCATCTAAGGATGAAACTTTTGATATTTTTTGTGTGTTTGTCAGAATGATTCAACAGAAACTAGGAAGTGTTGTTACAAGTATAAGAACAGACCATGGGACCGAGTTTGAAAACTCTAAATTCCTTTATTTTTGTAGCACTCATGGCATTGATCACAATTTCTCTGCACCTAGAACTCCACAACAAAATAGTATTGTGGAAAGAAAGAATAGATCTCTAGAAGATACGGGCAGGACCATGCTAATTGCTAGTGGACTGCCTAAGAGCTTTTGGATTGAAGCAGACAATACTGCATGTTACTTGTTAAATAGATGCATGGTCAGACCCATTCTTGAGAAGACTCCCTATGAGTTACTTCGGGGAAGAAAGCCCAACATCACTCACCTAAGAGCTTTTGGGTGTAAATGTTTTGTGCACAACAATGGAAAAGAAGCTCTAGGAAAGTTTGATGACAGAAGTGATGAGAGAGTTTTCTTGGGCTACTCACCACATATTAAAGCTTACAAAGTATTTAATAAAAGAACTATATGTGTAGAAGAAAATGTTCATGTTATTTTTGATGAATCTAACAACCTGGCTAAGAAAGGTCTGCATGATAAAGACCTTGACATAGGGCTCACTGATAAAGGAACTTCTAGAGAACCTAAACAACAATCTGAAGGAGGATCAGGGAATCCTGAGGAAGTTAAGAGTGACCAAGAAGAACAAGAATAATAAAGAACTACACTAACTTATACTTAGGTATATGAAGTTGTACCAACTGACACTGGTCCTTTAGGTCACTCTCTACCTGAACCATCTCTGGGTTTGCAAGTTAGGCCATGGAAACATCAAAGCTCTCACCCCCTCGAGAACATCAACTCTGATCCTAATGTTGGAGTGCAAACAAGGTCATCTCTGAGAAACCTATGTGCACTCATAACATTCCTCTTGCAGGTTGAGCCTAAAAGCATAAATGAAGCCCTAAAGGATCCAGATTGGATTATTGCCATGCAAGAGTTGCTAAACCAGTTTGGGAGAAGCAAGATCTGGCACCTAGTGCAGAGACATAAGAACAGAACTATCATAGGTACCAGATGGGTGTTCAAAAACAAACTAGATGAGCAAGGAAATATGACAAGGAACAAGGCCAGACTGGTGGTTCAAGGGTACAACCAAGAAGAAAGCATTGACTATAATGGGACATTTACTCCTGTAGCCAGAATGGAAGCTATAAGAATGCTGATTACCTTTGCTGCACACATGAAATTCACTCTGTAACAGATGGATGTGAAGAGTGCATTCTTGAATGGTTACCTGTGTCACGCCCCGAACTCGAGGAGCGTGACCGGCGCTCAATCGAGTGAACCCAGTCGAGCAAGCCTACGTTACATCAAACTCTCATCATAACTTATGCATGATTTATCAAAGCATAATTAGATCATGACTTTCATATTGAATACATTTTGCTCAATGGTCCATAAAAAAAATTTCTTTTCTTTTTTTCTCTCATAATGGGTACATAGCTTCATAAATATTTGTGAACATAAATACATGACGAAACTAAAAACTTAAGTACATGACCCATAGTATACATGGAGCTTCTATGAAAATAGATACCTAAGTACATAAAACCAACTAGACTCGAATGCCCACTGGAATTGTAGTGGGCTCACCATAATCTGATGCGTAAAAGATCACTACCAAAGATCCATATCATCCTGTAGAAGTATACATGTATCCATTAAAAGATGCAGTTCCCCTGGTGTAATGAACCGGCCGGTCATTTTACGTATTACCACCTTGTTTCCCCCAATTACTACTCAATTTGTGCTTTACAACTATTATGTCACTTGTCGGGGTAATTGGTTTGGATCCGGTGAGGTTTTGGAATGAATTGAGACACTTAGTCTTCAAGATGAAAACTTAAGTTGAAAAGGTTGATCGGATATTGAATTATGTGTAAACGACCCTCGAATAGTAATTTTGGACTTAGGATCATATCCGAAAAATTATTTGAAAGTTCGTAGTTAAATTGGGCTTGAAATGGCTAAAATAGAAATTTAAGTTTGGAAGTTTGACCGGGGAGTTGACTTTTTGATATCGGGGTCGGAATCAAATTCTGGGAATTTGAATAGGTACGTTATGTCATTTATGACTTGTGTGCAAAATTTGAGGTCAATCAAACTTGATTTGATAGGTTCTGACGTCGTTTGTAGGAATTGGAAGTTTCAAAGTTCATTAGGCTTGAATTTATGTGTGATTCGTGTTTTTAGTATTTTTTGATATGAATTGAGACTTCGACTAAGTTTGTATGATGTTTTAGGACTTATTGGTGTATTTGGTTGAGGTCCCGAGGGCCTCGAGTGAGTTTCGAACGGCTAACAGATCAATTTTAGACCTTGCATTCCAGCTGAAGAATGCTGGTTTTCTGTCACATGATTCCTTCTATGCGATCGCGTGAGAAGGTTCGCGATCGCATATGCTTGTTTGGGCAGAGGTGAGATTGTTCTATACGATCGCGTGAAGGCAATCGCGATCGTGTGGCTTTGGACAGACTGTGCTTCGCTAACGCGTTGCTAAAGTCGCGTTCGCATAGAAGAAATAGGGCAGTCGGGGGTCACATGCTTAATTCTTTGCGATCGCGCGGGCAAGTCCGCGATCACGCAGGCCTTAGAGTGATGTGCTTCACGATTGCGTGAGTGAACCTACGATCGCGTAGTGTTAAATATAGGCAGTGTAAATTTGTGCTTAGCAATCGCGTGTGGTTGTCCGCAATCGCGTATAGCAAATGACCGGGCAGAGAGTTTAAGTTCTGAAAATGGGACTTCGTCCCATTTTTTATTTTTACCGATTTGGAGCTCGGAGAGAGAATTTTCGGGAGAATTTCAAGGAAAACAACGGGGTAAGTGTTTCTAACTCAATATTGGTTAAATTACCCGAATCCATGGTTGTTTTTGATATTTAATTAGTGAATTAAGTTGGAAGATTTAGTAAACCCTCTTGGTTTAATTCGAAGATTTGAGGGTCTAGTTGATGTCGGAATTTAGTAAAATTGGTATGGGTAGACTCGTGGTTGAATAGGTTTCCAGATTTTGTAACTTTTGACGGCTTCCGAGACATGGGCCCCGCGGGCGATTTTTGGGGTGAAATTTCGAATTTTTATGGAAACATTAATATTTTGAGATGGAATAAATTCCTATAATTTATGTTGACTGAATCAAATTAATTGTGACTAGATTTGAGCTGTTCGGAAGTTTATACGCGTAGAATGGAATTTCTAGAGCATTGTTAGCTTGCTCGACATTGGATTCGGCTTGTTCGAGGTAAGTAACATCTCTAATCTTGGAGCTGAGGGTATGAACCCTGATTAAATGTGTTATGTGAATTGTTTGGAGGTGATGGGTATGTGGGTGTGCACCATGTGAATTGTAACTCTACTACTTTTGTGGTACTGTGTAATTACCTGATCTTATCTGTAACCATGAAATCTCTACGTACTAGAGCTTTTGAGCTGCGATCCATGTTAGAAACCATGTCTAGGCTACATGCCTATTCTGTTGAGACCCACTGGGGTCATTTCTGATGTTGAGTTATCTGCTTACATTGCATTTACATACTCTGATTGTGAGGATATTTATGGGACCGGGCTGCACACCGCAGCATGTTTCATTGTTATATGCCATGATTAGCTTGTTATAGCGCTTGGGCTGAAGGAGCCCCTCCGGAATCTGTAAACACCCCCAGTGAGCGCAAGTACCTACTGAGTGCGAGTGCCGAGCGATTGGGAGGATTGAGTGACAGGGAGGATTGAGTGAATGGGAGGACTGAGTGACTGGGAGGACTGAGTGACTGGGAGAACTGAGTGAAATGATACTCTGAGAGTATGCATATGATTTTATCACTGAGTTGCATCGCATTGACATGCACACTTGAGATACAGGAATAAAGATGCATTTCCTCATGTTGTACGGTATCGCATCGTTCATTACTTCTTACACATATTGGCATATGGGCATAGAGATGCACTTTCCATTGGCTATGTGAAAATAAAATGAAACATCTTATTTATTATTGAAAGGAAATGTTTGGAACATTACTGTTTTCAAACTTACTCATATTTTTGGCAACTTCGGTAAAAGACTTGAGTTTTCACTGATACACTTGAAAGGCAGAGCTATTTTCAGAAATCATGATTAAGCTGAGCATTTTATCTCTGAGTTACTTCTTTTATTACTTGCTTTACGTTGTTATGGATTGTTGATGGCTATTGGTGTTAGACCCGACCTTTGTTCCAACTTATCACTACTTTCAACCTAAGGTTAGGTTTGTTACTTATTGAGTACCTGGGATCGGTTGTAGTCATACTATACTTCTGCATATTGTGTGCAGATGTTGGCTGCTGATGTTATTGTATTCGTTGGAAGATAGATCAGAAGATGTACATGCGTTCCGGTTGTAGCTACCTCTTGTTCAAGGTAGCCTTAGATTTATAAAAATATGTTTATGTACATTTCGAACAAATAATTTATTTATTTCATTCCAACTTTGTAAATTCTACTATTAGAATCTCATGATTTATACTATCAGTCCTTGGGGAGTGTAGTAGAGTCAGTTTAATATTAATTTAATTGGATAGTTGTTAATCGACTTACCTGACGGGTTAGGTTAGGTGCCATCACGACTAGGTGGATTTTGGGTCGTGACACCTGGCAAAAGTGACATGAGTACATGTGGAATAGTACTCGCATGTAAGGCAAACGGAACAACATATGAAATCATGGTAATTCAAATAAGAGTCATATGAAGTACATTAAGAACTACGAAATATCCCATAGATTCACATTTCAAGTCTCGTTATGCTTACATCATTTTAAACTTCGTTTAGGATTAACTGAGCCATATGAACTATGCATGGAATACATAATATAAAGTTACTGAAACAACATGTACAAACAAGGCCAATGAAAATGGCACGTAATGTATGCGTTAACAATGCGTCTCACTAGACTGTCCATATCCCTCTCTTATCTTACACCTATACATTACATAGACCGTCCTTAGCGTTCACATATCATATTAAACACTTATGTGTTTTATAGACCGTTCATAGGATTCCATAGACAATACATCTATGCGTCTCATAGACCGTTCATAGGATTCACATATACCATACAATACACTTATGTGTTTCATAGACCATTCACAGTGTTTACTTACACAATACACTTGTGCGTTTCATAGACCGTTCACAGTGTTTACTTACACAATACACTTGTGTGTTTCATAGATCGTTCATAGTGTTTACTTACACAATACACATGTGCGTTTCATAGACCGTTCACAGTGTTTACTTACACAATACACCTGTGCATTTCATAGACCGTTCACAGTGTTTACTTATATAATACACATGTGCGTTTCATAGACCGTTCACAGTTTTTACTTATACACTTGTGTGTTTCATAGACCGTTCACAATGTTCACTTACACAATACACTTGTGTGTTTCATAGACCGTTCACAGTGTTTACTTACACACGGGCCCTGATCTGAATCTTGATGCTTGTTAGCCGCAGGTGTTGGTTCAATCTTCTTCAGCTTTTCAAACCAAGACGGGACATGCAGAGCTTTTGACCTCAGCCTTGTCTTGAGCAGCTCACATCTTTCATTAACTTCTGCATTTGGATTCACTTCTAATCTTTCTTTTTATGCGTTTCATAGCCCGTCCATAGAGTTCATAACACATCATTATGCATATAACCATATATAAACTCAAAGCAACATGATTAACATTACATTAAGGTCTTAAGTTCCTGGATCATTAGAACACTTCATGTTCATGCTCATCATGGAGAAACATAGCACATTACATTAGCACATGCATGGTGAATCAATAAGTCAATTTCAATGGCACATGAGCCCAATTTCTTTTCTTAAGGTTCATCATCATTTAGCATAGGACATCTCCCTTTCATCTTGTTATTCACTCACTTGACATATTGAGGTCATTAGCTAAGTTCATGATTCTTGAGGACTTAACATCGAAGTCATTTACATATATTATTTCAGAAGCATATAACTATAGTTGAAACTATTGGGAAATACAACACCTCATAATTCTCATTTAGGCAAACAACCACATTTCATGTTCATATTATCACTCCGTTAGTACTTTCAATTACTTACAACATCATTATTTCATTGGCTTCCTTTTTGCCATACATATTATTCTTCATTCATGGCACGGTGGCCGTATCTTATATTCCATACTTTCATTTCATTACTTTCAAGACTCATCATCATAAATATCAACATAGAGAATATTCTTAAAGTCCTTTCCTCAAAAAGGCAATACATAATTTCAACTCATAAATATGTAAAAGCTTAAAACACATTGAAATACTTACGAAGCGTAGCATTAGTTAGAACAACCACATTTGGACATGACTTGAGTACATAAGCTTTTGGTTAATTCTATTTTCGGAGTCAAGTTAAAATTATTGAATCGAGGCTCATTTCATAATATTTTAGACAAAAGGATTAAAACACATTGAAATACTTACGAAGCGTAGCATTAGTTAGAACAACCACATTTGGACATGACTTGAGTACATAAGCTTTTGGTTAATTCTATTTTCGGAGTCAATTTGAAATTATAGAATCAAGGCTCATTTCATAATATTTCAGACATCATTTCATTTTATTGGCTCTATTGGCCACAATCATAACTTTCATTATTGGCACAGTGTCTACACTTTATATCCCTAACTCACTACTTTCACGTTCACAGTGTCTACAAGCATCTTTATCGATTATCGACAATAAAGAATCTCTAATCACGACTTTGAGTACACCTATGAGCAATTAAGAGTCTTAAGTACATTGAGACTTCTTACACAACTTGGCATAATAGCCTTCACTTGAAACACTACTTGGAGTCATAATATTTTTATGCCCAACTCATACTTTGAACACATTCCCGAAGGATAACATCATATGATAAGAGCATCCGGAACACATGTTGAACATATACCTTTCAACACAAAGTTTATTCAGAATAGTTGATTTATAAAGAATAATTCGGGACTTACAAGAACATCATGGAATTCAATTCTAGTTAAGAAGTTTAGCCAACATGCCTTGCTTTAAGCTTTCCTTAAATTACTACAACGTTTCAAAAATTCTAACAATCCCAATCTATTTTGAGACATAACAAAATTGAACCATAATTAGGAATATATTCATGGTCTCAGCTTATTTGAGCATTTTATCAAATACTAGGTGTGCAAATTTAACTACAAGGTTCTTCTATAAGATTTTTACTTCACTCCACAACCCAATCTTTACTTATTTGAGCTCAAATATCTTCCCACAAACCTTATTAGTACAAGCATGTATAAATAACACTCTTAAACCCAAGAATCATACTCCCAATCACCCATCTTTTATCCCAAACTCGAAATTGAAGACTAGGGGTTTGAATATTACCTCTTAGATGAAGATCTTGTGAGATTTTCTTGTTGGATTTCAAAGCTTGGACAGGATCTTGATGAACAAAACACTTCATCTACTTCCTCTCTCTAGAACACTCTCACTTCTCTCTAAAAAACCTCATATAATTGTCCCAAAATAAGCCCCAAAGCCTATTTATCAAAATGGGGTCGGGTTATGAAAATAGAAAAATTAACCCTCCAAAATCAGGTCTGCGGTCACATAATAGACCACAGAATGGCTATGCGGGTCGCACAATGCACCGCAAAATTGGTGCCAAAAATTGGGCTGTACTGGTCCATTCTGCGACCAGTTTTGTAGTTGCAGAAGCAGTTTCACGATCGCATAATGATTCTGCGGTCGCACATCTGACCGCAGAATCATATTTTTTCAGCCTTTGGTAATTTAGTCATAACTTCTTGTAGGAATGTCCAAATGACAAACAGTTTAAAGAGTTGGAAACTAGACCCAAAGAGATTTTATTTGATAGGTATATCACTGCCTAAGTAGTTATAGTTTTGTAGTAGCATGCGTTTGAAGTAGGATCTTATACGAACTCACTTCAAACTTTATCCCATCATAAAATTTTCAACTTGACTTAGCCTTGGGGCTCTTCTTAGACCATAAACCAGTCTTAATGTACTTCATACATATATTATTATGATCAATTGATATCATTCTTATAATAGCCCTTGTCTATACATAAAATAATATAATTAGCGCACATCAATCTTTTTTATAGCGCTTAAGTATTTCAAAAATTTTCGGGGTGTTACAACCTGAAGGAGGAGGTGTTGTTAAACAGCCTCCTAGATTTGAGAGTGAATAATTCCATGACTGTGTGTTCAAGTTAGACAAGGCATTGTATGGACTGAAACAGGCTCCAAGAGCCTGGTATGAGAGGCTTTCAAAATTCCTCTTAACCAATAACTTTGTAAGAGAAAAGGTAGACAACACATTGTTTTTGAGGAACAAGGAAAAAATCTTCGGATTGTACAGGTGTATATGGATGATATCATCTTTGGGGCTACAAATGAAGCAATGTGCAAGGAATTTTCTGAAATAATGAGGAATGAGTTTGAAATGAGCATGATGGGTAAACTGAATTTCTTATTGGGGCTGTAGATCAAACAGACACCCACTGGAACCATGATCCGTCTGCAAAAATACATCAAAGAACTGTTGAAAAAATTCAACATGGACTCTTCTAAGTCAATTAACACTCCTATTTCCATTGCAACAAAGCTGGATCTTGATTAATAATGGAAAAGTGTGGAACAAAGGTCGTATAGAGGAATGATTGGATCACTGTTATATCTCGCAACAAGCAGGCCTGATATTATGTTCAGTATGGGACTATTTGCAAGATTTTAGGCTAACCCCAAAGAGTCTCATCTAAAGGTTGTCAAAAGAATACTCATATATCTCAAAGGGACTCCTGAGTTGTGTCTATGGTATCCAAGAGGAAATTGCTTTGATCTAGTTGGTTATGTTAATGCAGACTATGCAGAGTTCCATGTTGACAGGAAAAGCGCTTCAGGAACAACAGACTTTCTTGGTTCTTTCCTGGTGTCCTGGGGAAAAAAGAAGCATAGCTCAGTGGCTCTATCTACAACTGAAGCAGAATATGTGGCAGTAGCATCTTGTTGTGCTCAACTGCGATGGATAAAGCATCAGCTCAAGGACTATGGTATTTTTGTTGATTGTGTTCCTATTTTTCGTGACAATACTAGTGCCATAAATGTTGCTAATATTCCTTGTCAGCGTAAGAGAACAAAGCATATTGATATCAGACATCACTTTCTCAAAGATAATGTTGAAAAAAGGAAATATCTCAATCAATTTCTGTAAAACTGAAGATCAAATTGTTGACATTTTCACTAAGACACTAAGTAGGGATCACTTTGAAAGAAATACACTGGAACTAGGGTTAATCAATACCTCCAACTAGGTTGAACCCAATGACTGGATAGAAAAATTACAATTAGATATAGATAGTTCAGTATAAAATGCTTGATTCAGTCTCGTGCTTGTCCTAAGCACACACACTCGCCTAGAAAGTCTAGTTGATAACTATGCCTTATGATACTAACCTACTATGCTGAAGCTTTAATGCAAAAATTACTAAGGAGTTATTTCTTTGACTCAGGTACGTACCATCTTGTCTTAAATCATTGGGACTTAGTAACTGAAATTACTGCTATACTCAGACTTTCTAATCCTATTAGTATCACTCCTATTTGTTATCAAAGTCAAGGATCATGGGGGAATCCTAGAACAATTAGAGTCTAATTACTTTTAAAAGTCTAGCAGCCAAAAGTAACTGTTATTAGAGTCACGTTAGAACTCAAATTCAGTTACCTTCCTTCATCTATTCAAATCAGGACTACCCTCTTTAAAAACCCTCATGTGATACATCTCTCAGACCTCATTGTTCCTCTCAAACCCTAAGTAAGAACCAAAGAAAATTCCCTTGTTCTCTCATCACCATGACAAAGTCAAGACAAGCTCACTCTAAGGCAAAATCTTCATCTAAGACTGAAGCAAAACCTAAAATTATGAAGCCCAACCTAAGAAAAGTGCAAAATCAACCAGTCAATCTGCACCTACACCTGTTGCATCTCCACCCACACCCTCTACTGTACTTACATCATCGTCCCCTACTACTATTGTACCTGCAATTTCCACCTCTACTGGACCTTCATCCACAAAACCAACTGCCCATGCACCTGTATCTGCTCCCAGAATTACCTCTAAACCTACTAAGATCAAGGCTAATTTAAGAAAATCAGTTAACAATGACAAGATGGTGATTCGTGTTGTTGCTAAGGGGGAAACTGTTGTTCAGAAAGTTGTGGCTCAGAGGAAATCTACAGTTTTCACGGCTGATCAGGTAAAATCACCTCCATCAAAGCTTGATGTTCTAGTTTCTTCTATTGAGGTTGCCTATTTGGAAACTGTTGCACCCATGAGTGATAACCACATGTAGAGGATACTACTGTAGAAACTGAAGTTGTAACTCAGGGAAGAATTATGGACACCACTGATGATATACTTGTGGTTGAGGAGGAAATGGAGAAACAAACAGAGAATAAAGAGGCTTCTGGTGGTTCTTCTTATAGTTTGACTGAGGATGAGGATAATGGGGAAGTTCATGGGAAGGGATGAGAGGGAGCTAGTCATGAGGAGCCCTAGGTTCAGGAAATAGCTCATAGTATTGATGAGAAAAAGAGTGAGAATTAGGGGGAATCTGGTAAGGAAAAAGAGAGTACGGAAGAAGAACAACTAGGTGAACAAGTGGAAGACTTAGCAAAAGAAGAAAAAAAAAAGTGGGGGAGAAGGAGAGTTTGAGAGTGAGGGTAATGAAGATGAAAAAGAAAGTGATAGTGAGGGCACTGAACCTGAGAGTGAGGAGGAAAATACTAGTGGGGAGTCTGAAGGCTCTATGGCTATTGGGAACACAACCATGGCCTCTTTAGAAGAAGTTCTCGGAGAGGAAAGGGGTGAAGAAACTAGGCCTTCGTCAAATCTTTTTGTTGGAGATGAGGAGTTTGACAGTGATAAGGATGATTTGTCCTTGTCTGAGGTAGGGAAAAGGGGCAGGAAGGTCCCTGGAAGATCTACAAAACTAGTTCTCCAGGCAAGGAAAGAAGTGGCTCCTCCTGCTAGGATTCCTCTCACCAGGAGAAAATGAAGGCTGTTAATGAACAGATGATCAAGGAATCCAGGGGTGCCAAGAAAACAAGAAAGCAAATTCCTATTGTTGAACCTGTAGTTGAGCTGGATGAAGAGGATGAGTCTGATCCTTCTCTGCATGCCAAGAAAACACCAGTAAAAAGAACTGTTGTTAAACTCACCAGGGAAACTGCCATCTCTAAGAAGGCCAGCAAAGGAAAGAAGAAGAGGGTTATACCTGATGTGCTTGACAGGCTGACTGAATTTAAGAATAGAAAAGTGTTGAATGTGAAGATACTTGTAAATACAGATGAGAAGGGTATGGCCTAGTTGCCTGACAAGATTGATCTGCAGTGATGTAGATATATGTTTGCTAAGCCATTTCCCCATGTGTGTGTGCCTGTTGTAGTTGAGTTTTATGCAAACTTCCAATTTAATGGCAAGGTGGTCAAGAGTTCATTAGGAGAATTTGATATTGAGTTTGATGCTAAAGAGCTTGGGCTGCTACTGAACATTCCTTCCCTAGGATTTGACAACTATCTGAAGAAGAAGTGGCCGACTATAGACAATAATGTGGGTGCAGGCATTGTAGTCACCAGAAAATTTTCTCAAAAGTTTGAACTAGATGCTCCCCAGAAAGTGTAAAAGACTGACATGACTCATTTTCATAAATTGTTGTTTCACTTTGTGAACTCCTGCATTCTGCATAGATCTGAGAGAAGACATGAGTCCACCCTTCTTGACATGGATGTGATAGAACTATTGGATACAAGTAGAGCCATAAATCTTCCCAACCTGATGATTCAGCACATGGCAAGGGCTGCAAACACCTCCAAGCCTAAGCATGATATGCCTTATGACTTTATACTAACTGAGCTAATTGACAAGCTCAACATTGCCTTGCCTGAGCTGAAGTTTGGAGATTACAATGATGTTATGGATGTTGTTACACTCAAGCAGTGTAGTTATAAGGAGATCAAGGCTAGAAGGCTAACAGGTTCTGCTATTTTACCTGGTAGCAGCAGGGCAGCTGGGCTCTCTAAAAGGTTGAAATTGTCTCTTGAGGAGAATGCTAAGCTTAGAGAAGACAATGATGAGCTAAGGAAGGAAACCAGGCAACTTAGGGAGGAGCTTAGAAAAGATAGAGAGGCCCATGCCCAACAGATTTCCATCCTTGTGAAAGCCTTGACCCCTTCTTCTTCTCACCCATGATCCTGGTCCTTTACCCCTTGTCTCCAGTTTGTTGTTAACCCAGTGGTGCATTTCTTTTTGTTATTCTAGTTATGAGTAGGTTGCAAGATGTTTCAGTTTATTTTGTTCTAATGTTTTAGTTCAAGGCCCTAGGCTTAAATTGGCACTACTTAATATGAACTCTTTAATGTTGTTTACATGCTTCTCACATAGTTTTATCATCAACATAGTTTATTTGTCTTGATATTTCTTGAGCTTGTGATGTAGCCTCGATGGCTATGAATCTTGCATTAACCATGCTTGGACTGTCTAACATCTTTTTATTTTTTTCGATGATGCCAAAAGGGTGAAGATAGAGTTTGGGTGCTTAATTTACAAGCTTGATGTACATAAGGTCACATTGTATTGGTGTGTGTTGTTGGTGTGTGTTGTTGGTGTGTGTTGATGCTATTGTGATGAGATGATTATCTGGCTTATCCGTACAAAGTTTGTCATCATCAAAAAGGGAAAATTTATTAAGTATGGAGTTTTGATGATTAATAAAGTTTGTCCAGAGAATGTGCGCTAAGAACCAGGTCCTCAAGGTAGCTGATGAAGTACTTTAAGAACCATCTCAAGGTCACTATTGAAGGTTCTTACAAGGCAGTAACTTTTTCCCAAAGTTACTTGAATCCGAGTTTGCTGGAAGAAGGTTGTTAATGTGATAAGGGTCGTTGTCCAAGAAGATATGCTTGCATAAGTGATAGACAAGAGTCACAAGATTTGTGAAGTCCTTGAAACTGTAGGAGTCCTATCAAATTAAAAGTTGACTATGTATAGGACTCCCAAAAGATCTCAGAGCCCAGTCAACTTAAATACTTTCTGGATGGACTGAGGATGATAATCCTTTTGCACATCAACTGTGGAACTACATTTTCAACACTTAAGTAGATTACTAGTCTAAGTATTTTTCTTGAGTCAATTAGTGAATGTGTTTAAGAAAATCGAGTTGTAATCAAGTGTCATATATAATTTGTGAGTTGAAGTAATTGTTTGAGTTTGCAAGTTAGAATAACATGTAAGTCAATTAGTTGAAGTAAGAGAACTTGTGAGTATTGAGTTATAGGTCTTGTAATCGATACATTTAGCTCATTTGTTGCCAAAGACTCCTTTGAATTTGTGGCAGCAGAATTCAAAATAATAGAGAAGAATGCAAAGGCTAAGAAGATCCTCATATGTGGACTTGATCCTGATGAGTACAACAGGATATCTGCATGCTCTAATGCAAAGGAGATCTGGAATGCACTTCGAATTGCTCATGAAGGAACAAATCAAGTGAAGAGATCAAGGATTGAAGTGCTTATAAGGAACTATTAGCTTTTCTCCATGAAGGAGTGTGAACCCATTTAGGAGATAAGACCAAATAGGTAGTTAGAGCTTTGTAAATCTCAGATCTGTCAAGAGCAGCTGTTTAACTTGATAACCATAATTTTTCGAAGCTTGGGTTTCTAATATAGTACTCTCTCCGTTCACTTTTATTTGTCCATTATACTAAAAATATATTTTAACTTTGATATGTCCATTTTACCAAATCAAGATAAAGACAAAGTTTTTTCTTTGTTTTACCCCATATCACTAACCCAATCATTTCTCTATACTTTTTGATATGCTACCATTATTATGAGTAAAATTATAAAATATATATATATATTTTTTTAAAGGTAGTACAAAGTCAAAAGTGATTATTATTTTTGTGTTAAGTGCTTAATTTTGAGTTCCTTTTTGCAATGTTTGTCGGAATGAATTATGTGGGCAATCATGAAATTCAATCTCAGTGCATATGGTAAACATGTAATATCGCATGTATAGTATATTAGTATTAGAATGAGATCAAGTGCTTTCACATAGATCGTTGCCCAATTTGTTTTGATTTTTAATGGCATGCGTACTTAATTTAGTGTGCCACGACAACTGAATAACTTCGTACCATAAATTAACCATAATGCTTTATTTTGCAATATACATTTTATCTTTTTTTTCAGGCAGAGTACTATTCGAGTCAAATAAACACCGATACTTTATTCGAAAAAGGAAAAATAAAACATAAATTAAGGGCTTTGTGCCACATTCTTGAGACATACGCAAAGAAATATTCCTCTGTTCAACGGCATACTCTTCGACATCTTTAACTTTCCATCTCCACGTTTATTTACTTCCTTTTTTTCTTTCTTCTTTTGCTTTCTCTTTTATTTTATTGATTTTGTTTTCCTTGTAAAATTATCATGGGATATTAAAACCAAAAAGGATCTAATGTCTTTATTTAAATTAATATCAAAGATAATATTGATCGATTTTTTTCATGCACGTATTAGTATGAGGGACTAAATGGTATAAATATGTTTTGAAATAAATCACATTTTTCTTTTTTCCACTGTAGTTGGATCAAAGGATATAATTAACGATATGAGTTCAGTCTAATTAATGTTCAGCTCCTCCTAATAAAGAATTTCTTTATAAAAAAAAGAAGTACTGAAAATTTAAAATAAGAGGAGAATCAAAAAAAATAAAAATACGTGCGCGTTCATGTTTAGGACCTCTTAAACATTATAAGAAGAATTGTAAGATTCACATAAACTCTTGGTTTCAATATGTGACCTCGGATTTGGCACTAGACCTCGTTAACAACTTCTAAATTTATAGCAAGTAATCTTTTAACCTATATTTATTCCTTGAGTAAATTATATTGAGTTGGAGATATTTACTAAGATGTTTGTATACGGTCGAAATAGATTTCGGTCTTCCTACGTTCGATCGAATTCGAGTGTTAAGAAGTCGGAACGAGATTTTGGGGGTGAGCTCTGAGGTCGGTACTAACGAACCTCGAGCCTGAAGGTCGCTCGAGGAGGCGGCTCGATAATCCTATCGATCCCGTGACCGAATCGATCCACAAGGCACTGCTTCGAGGTCGGAAATGCGCGACACCCATCTCAAAGGTCGAACTCGATCCAAGACCGAAGGGCCCGACCCAGTAACGAGTTCGAGCTAGTATCGAGCTCACAGACAAGAGCCGTTGCAACCACACCAACAAAGAGAATCTTAGCGGGAATCAAGAAAGAGATAAATTATCATGGGTCTTCCACTACATATTTTATTTTATTATTTTTTGGTAATGACCCTCTTCTATAAAAGGGGGAATCCTTGTAAGCTAGAGGGGTGGAACATAAAAAAAAATCAGTTCCTCTAGATATTGATTGGAATCCCCTTGTGCTTGTTTTACTTATTCATTCTTTTTGCTTATTATTTTCGTTCTTATAGTCAACAATACACATATTTCCATTTCTCTACGCGATTTATATCAAATTGTATCGCATATCCTTAGAATCATCCACAAATCTAACGTTATTCGATTTTTTCGGTAAACAGTTTGGTGCCCACCGTGGGGCCAAGGGTAACAGTGATCGTTTGATATAAACCTAAAGTACACGCCAGTTTGCAACTTCAAATCAGCAATGGCTTCACCTATCGATCACGAAGCCGGCCTTCAAGATGAAACCAACAACTTGGCACCCGGGGCCGGAAGGCCACTCGATGAAGGCGTTGAGGCTCGAATCGAAGCACGCGAAATTCGAGCCGAAGAATCATTGGATGTCAATTCACAAATAGCTCTAGAGGCGAATCAGCGTTCTGAACCGGAAAGGAGCATTCATGGTGGTACTCGATCCGTAGCTCGAGACACCCATAACGTGGAGGAGATCGGAGTCAGCTTACGGATGATCTTTGAGATGTTACAAGCCCAGCAAATAGCGATAGCTCAGTTGCAGAGCCAAACTCAGGTACAAAGCAGGCCGGAGCCCAATCCGCTTCGAGAAGTCACCCATAGAACGGAACCAGCCATAGAGAAGCCAAATGAGCAAGAATCGGGGACTACTCCCGAAATTATTAAATTGCTCGAGGAACTCACAAAACGAGTCGAAGCCAACGATAAAAAAGTAGAAACATATAATTCCAGGGTCGACCAGATCTCGGGGGCTCCACCAATGATAAAAGGGCTAGATTCGAAAAAATTCATTCAAAAGCCTTTTCCCTCGAGTGCAGCCCCAAAACCAATCCCCAAAAAATTCCGTATGCCCGAAATACCCAAATATAACGGAACGACCGACCCCAACGAGCACATCACTTCTTACACGTGTGCCATCAAGGGCAATGATTTGGAAGATGATGAGATCGAATCTGTATTATTAAAAAATTTCGGTGAAACCCTGTCAAAAGGGGCAATGATATGGTATCATAATTTACCATCTAACTCCATTGATTCTTTTGCTATGCTTGCAGATTGCTTCATAAAAGCTCATGCCGGAGCCATAAAGGTCGAAACCAGAAAGTCGAACCTGTTCAAGGTAATGCAAAAGGATAACGAGATGCTAAGGGAGTTCGTAGCTCGTTTTCAAATGGAACGAATGGATCTGCCACCAGTCACAGACGATTGGGTTGTTCAAGCTTTCACTCAAGGTCTAAATGAGTGGAGCTCGAGGGCTTCGCGGCGGCTGAGGCAAAATCTAATCGAGTACCCAGCTATTACCTGGACCGATGTGCACAATCGATATCAATCCAAAATAAGAGTCGAAGATGACCAGTTGACTTCTAGGACCATTACGAAAAAGCAAAAGTTGACCAGAGATCGATACCAGCCATATAGCGGAAAGGATACTACTGCTGAGTATCTGTGGCCTCTTTAAAATCAACCTCGTACACAGGGAGGCTTTATCATTGAACGCATCTGTGATGATTATCAAGTTCGGTGCAAAGGAAATTACTTCATTATTTCATGACAAACAGTGTCTCAACTGGAAACGTTGTAAGGGCCAAACGGTCAAAACGAACCATGCTTATATAGTTGGCCCGAGCCCTGACGCAAAACATGAACCCATGTATAATGACCTGCAAAGAAAGCTCTCCTCCTTACCGATATTCTATGTTCAAGATTTATTATGCAAACAGGACAGAGTTAGAATCATTCACTCGATTGCCAAGTCTACGGTCTACCTTTATTTCGAGTTCGAGCAATCACTCACTCGACCATTAAGCCTATGGGCTACTTTAACTATTACGCCTACGGGCTACATTGCATCGAGTTCGAATCATTCACTCGATTGCCAAGCCTACGGGGTACCTTTATTTCGAGTTCGAGCAATCACTCACTCGACCATTAAGCCTACGGGCTACTTTAACTATTACGCCTACGGGCTACATTGCATCGAGTTCGAATCATTCACTCGATTGCCAAGCCTACAGGCTACATTTTTTCGAGTTCGAGCAATCACTCACTCGACCATTAAGCCTACGGGCTACTTTAACTATTACGCCTACGGGGTACATTGCATCGAGTTCGAATCATTCACTCGATTGACAAGTCTACGAGCTACCTTTATTTCGAGTTCGAGCAATCACTCACTCGACCATTAAGCCTACAAGCTACTTTAACTATTACGCCTACGGGCTACATTGCATCGAGTTCGAATCATTCACTCGATTGCCAAGCCTACGGGACTCCTTTATTTCGAGTTCGAGCAATCACTCACTCGACCATTAAGCCTGCGGGCTACTTAAACTATTATGCCTATGGGCTATATTGCATCGAGTTTGAATCATTCACTCGATTGCCAAGCCTATGGGCTACCTTTATTTCGAGTTCGAGCAATCACTCACTCGACCATTAAGCCTACGGGCTACTTTAACTATTATGCCTACGGGCTACATTGCATTGAGTTCGAATCATTCACTCGATTGCCAAGCCTACGGGCTACCTTTATTTCGAGTTTGAGCAATCACTCACTCGACCATTAAGCCTACGGGCTACTTTAACTATTACGCCTACGGGCTACATTACATCGAGTTCCAATCATTCACTCGATTGCCAAGTCTACGGGCTACCTTTATTTCGAGTTGGAGCAATCACTCACTCGACCATTAAGCCTACGGGCTACTTTAATTATTACGCCTACGGGCTACATTGCATCGAGTTAGAATCATTCACTCGATTGTCAAGCCTACGGGCCACCTTTATTTCGAGTTCGAGCAATCACTCACTCGACCATTAAGCCTACGGGCTACTTTAACTATTACGCCTACGGGCTACATTGCATCGAGTTCAAATCATTCACTCGATTGCCAAGCCTACGGGCTACCTTTATTTCGAGTTCGAGCAATCACTCACTCGACCATTAAGCCTACGGGCTACTTTAACTATTACGCCTACGGGCTACATTGCATCGAGTTCGAATCATTCACTCGATTGCCAAGCCTACGGGCTACCTTTATTTCGAGTTCGAGCAATCACTCACTCGACTATTAAGCCTACGGGCTACTTTAACTATTACGCCTACGGGCTACATTGCATCGAGTTCGAATCATTCGCTCGATTGCCAAGCCTACGGGCCACCTTTATTTTGAATTCGTGCAATCACTTACTCGACCATTAAGCCTACGGGCTACTTTAACTATTACGCCTGCGGGCTACATTACATCAAGTTCGAATCATTCACTCGACTGCTAAGCCTACGGGCTACCTTTATTTTGAGTTCGAGCCATCACTCGCTCTACTATTACGCCTATGGGCTACATTATTTCGAGCAAAACTACTCATTTCTTCGAATTAAAACAAACACTTGATTATTTAAGCTGAAGGACGCTCGAGCCCGATAAAGCAAATGGGACTACCCACGAGGCCCGAAGGCAACAGAGATTTAAATTCAAACTATCTATTTAGTTTGAAAGGCCATTTTTCTTCAAAAAAGAAGAAGAAAGATTTGCATTTGCAAAATGTTTTGTACAGAAGCGGCGAAAACGCCATCAGAAGTTATCTGATTCAAAGCATGTTGGGCCTCATTGAAAAGACAAGAAGTCCCTCCGCATTCATCACTGATTGATCTTCTCCGGTCACCAAAGACCTAAGGTAACTGGCAATTCCCACCGGGGAAGAAAATATTCGGGTATCCTAGATAAAGTCGGGGATTATAAATACACATAAGATGATCGAGCATTACATACGTCATGGTCGGGATCGATAAAAATATCAGTGTATATCTGATCGAGCTGCTGGGAAATCATATCGTTTCTCGCCACATCCTTTTCCGAGAAACGAGGGGACTATCTGTATACGGTCGAAATAGATTTCGGCCTTCCTACGTTCGATCGAGTTCGAGTGTTAAGAAGTCGAAATGAGATTTTGGGAGTGAGCTCTGAGGTCGGTACTAACAAACCTCGAGCCTGAAGGTCGCTCGAGGAGGCGGCTCGATAATTCTATCGAGCCCGTGACCGAATCGATCCGCAAGACACTGCTTCGAGGTCGGAAATGCGCGACACCCATCTCGAAGGTCGAACTCGATCCAAGACCGAAGGGCCCGACCCAGTAACGAGTTCGAGCTAGTATCGAGCTCACAGACAAGAGCCGTTGCAACCACACCAACAAAGAGAATCTTGGCGGGAATCAAGGAAGAGACAAGTCATCATGGGTCTTCCACTACATATTTTATTTTATTATTTTTTGATAATGACCCTCTTCTATAAAAGGGGGAATCCTTGTAAGCTAGAGGGGTGGAACATAAAAAAAAAAGCAGTTCCTCTAGATATTGATTGTAATCCCCTTGTGCTTGTTTTACTTATTCATTCTTTTTGCTTATTATTTTCGTTTTTATAGTCAACAATACACATATTTCCATTTCTCTACGCGATTTATATCAAATTGTATCGCATATCCTTAGAACCATCCACAAATCTAACGTTATCCGATTTTTTCGATAAACAATGTCGTTTGGTTATAAGAATTAGGTATAACAATCTCGTAATAAAATATGAGTACTTTATTTCGTATTTGGTTGAATTTTATTTTTTGTTATAAGCAATTCTGAAATTATTTATACCACAATTGTATGCATATACATGGAACAATCCCAAGATTACTAGTCATTGGATAAAACAACAAAAATAATAAAGATGTCCTTCTCCCCAGGTTTTGTTAAGAAAATCAAACCTAAATTGAAAATAAAAATTTATTCAAATTTATCTAGTATAAAATCAAACACATACTCCATATATCACATTTTCAGTCCAATGGACTATCTGCAAATAATAATATATTCACTAAATAATCTCATGATTAGTTAATCCTGTTATTATAATTTCGATGTTATAATTGTTCACATATCAAGCGAATTTTAATAATTCAAAGCCCCTTAAATTTTCAAAAAGTACACGAAGTTAATTGTTATTTCTTGAGAATTGGGCGTAAGTTAAAACGCCAAACTCAGATGGGTGAAACAAACTTTTTAATAAATAATTTTTTTACTTTTTTGAAGATCATTTTAACTGTTTTTTTGGTGGATAGCTGTCATTAAATTCTCTTCAAATAAAACTGGATCTCAAACAATAACTATTGCAGTATAATTTCAGCTGCTCAACATAACCTCATTCAATTTTCTCCTACTTTTGTTTCCTTAAAATATATTCTCTCCGTTTCAATTTATGTGAATATATTTTTTTTTAGTCCGTGCCAAAAAGAATGACATATTTCTCTATTTGGAAACAATTTATATTTGTGCAATGATTTATAACCAGACAAAATATATGTGCCTCATTTTGCATCACAAGTTCAAAAGTCTTTTCTCTTTTCTTAAATTTCGTGTCCGATCAAATGAATTCACATAAATTGAAACAGAGTTAGTAGCCTAACTTGATACATTGTGATATAACAAAAATGTCACTTCACATATTATGAGTGATACATACATATAATTGTGCATGAACTTGCAGTATGCTTTTGTATACTTTCTCCTAATTTCTTTAGTTTCCCCGCCCACACCACAATATTTGCTAAGACTATTCTATTACACAAATTTTAGCCAAAAAATGAAAATACATATATGAATAAATGAACGTGCACCTCTCTCCGAAGAATGTGCCAAAAGAGAAATACACTAAAAGGGGAGTAGTAAAAAGCATGGGTTTCCAAATCTTTTAAAATCATTAGCGGCTTGATTTCGTTCAAACCTTTGATTTTCCCTGGAGAAGTTCTCTCTCGCTCTCTTTTTTGTTTATAACCATTTTTATCGAATTATCAATTAGGTATACTTTTCATAAAGATTTATTTGTAGTTACCTTATCAGTAATTGATATGATTATATAAATATGTTTACATTGTTAGCACATAGAAATTAAATTCACAAATTAATTGGTTTAACTTATATAAATAACAACGTAAGAATTATTATAGTACCATGTTTGATAATATAATGACCCGATAGATCATCTTTGAATTTAATAATTAATTCTCTGTTCTATAACCTCAAATAGCACCATTCAGCTTTCCTCGACTTGTGTGCGCAGTCGGTAAATTTTTTCGAAAAGTTTTTAAGTGAAAAATTGATTAAAATGTGAAATGGAACTTCAAAACTTATTTGAGTTCACTTCAGTCAACATTTTGAGCAAACAAACTCGGATCAGTATTTTGACAGTTCCGGTAGGTCCGTATCGTGATTTGGGACTTGGGCGTATGCCCGGAATTTAAGATTTGAAGGTCCATTTGACATCGGAATTTGATAATTTTTGTATGGTTGGACTCGTCTCGGAACGGGTGTTCGGATTTCGTGAGTTTTTTGAGATTCGAGACGTGGGCCCCACTGTGAATTGTTTAGATGAATTTCGGATTTTAATTCGAAAAATTAGTAATTTTATATGAAATTAATTCCTACGATTCGTGTTAAGTATATTGAATTGTTTGTAACTAGATTTGAAGCTTTCAGACACTAATTCGCGAGGCAAAGGTTTATTAGAATCTTGAATTTAGTTGCGAAGCAAGGTATGTGTCGTGGTTAACATTGACTTGAGTGAGTAGGACTTATTTGTCTATTTGCTACATGATTTAATGTGCGGGTACAACGTATATTTGAGGTAACGAATACTTATGCGTTGTAGTTGAGTCAAAGCATGCTAGTAAAATTTGTTTATTGTGAATAATTGCCTATTTAATTAAGATATTCATGTTTAAGTTATTATTGTTTATTTGATAATTTTTCATGAAATAATTGTTGAATATTTTGGAAGGTGAAGTTAGTATTCTGGTATTGAATTGATTGATAAGTATATATCCCCATATTTTAATACTCTTCCGAATTTATATTATTATTTTCATGGTAAGGATGAGTGTAAAAGCACGAAGGATGATGCCGTGCCAATTTCTCATTATTATTTATTGACTTATGAAGTGAGGAAGAGAGTTAAAGCATGAAGGGTGATGCCGTTCCATTTTCAAAGTGTGTAAAAGCACGAAGGGTAATGCCGTGCCAGAAGAGAGTTAAAGCACGAAGGGTGATGCTGTGCCAATCTTATTATTTATTTTTCAATTTATGGAAAGAATGAGAGTAAAAGTACGAAGGGTGGTGCCATGCCATTTTCATATTATCAGCTGCTCATTTTATTATTGATGAATTAATTGGCTACTACGTGACACTTCTCCTACTAAAATTTCTATATCATTCCCCTTCGCATGTTCCCTCCCAAATTTATAAATTGTTATTTATTGTGTTATTGTTGCTTCGTATTTATATATACTTGTACAGGTTGTTTACGTACGTGTCTTGTCATAGCATCGTTACTAGTTCGTCGAGGTTAGGCTCGATACTTACGAAGTACATGGTGTCAGTTGTACTCATACTACACTCTGCACTTCTCGTGCAGAATTTGGAGTTGGTCCCAACGGCGTACCATAGACTTGCTCGGATTCAACTACTCAGAGGCGACTTAAGGTATAACTCTACAACGTTCGTAGTTCTGAAGTCCCCTTCTATCTTATCTTAGCTGCGTATTATCTTTCAATCAGCTTCAATTTTATTCAGACCTTTATTTGTATTATTCTAGTAGCTCGTGCATTTGTGACACCAGATTCGGGGATGTATTTGGATGGTTCGATTGTTATGGTCTTTCGCACTTTATTTTAGTAATTGACTTCCGTTTAATTTGATTTGTTTAAAAATAGTTAAGATTATTTTAACGTTGGCTTGCCTAGCAAGTGAAATTTTAGGCGCCATCACAGCCGTGAAGGTGGGAGTCACGATCAAGCTTAGTAGAATCTGGAGGATCGGTATGGAAACATCTGTACTTATCTTTCAGAGGCTATGAAGTTTAGGAACAATATCACTTATTTCTTATTCTGTCATGCGATTCTAATTCTATCACGAATGATTGAACCATTCTATTCTTATTCTCTCGCAGATGGTGAGAAACGTAATACATCTACCGACGGACATGGACCAGAACCTCCGGTGGCAACTATGACCAGGGGTATAGGCCGAGGCCGAGGTCGTTCCAGAAGCCATGACAGAGGCAGAGGCAGGCTCAATCTAGAGCTCGAACAACAGTACCAGTAGTGGAGCCTCATGTGGATCTTCAGGAGGAGGGTCCAGTTCAGACTGTACCCGTTGGACCAGTTCAGGTCCCGGGAGGATTCATAGCTACTCTAGTGCTCCAGGACGCTCTAGTCCGTTTGGTGAGTCTTATGGAGGGCGTGGCTCAAAATGGTACATTTCCAGTGGCACCAGCCGTCTCATAGGCTGGGGGAGGAGCACATACTCCTACTACTCCCCCTCCGGAGCAGATGGCTCCCTAGTATCAGGCTCCAGCAGCCCCGCCACTTGGGGTAGTTCTACCAGTTGTTGCGGCACTGGCCGATGATAGACCCGCCATGTCTTCTAAGGCTTTATTGAGGTTGGACAAGTTTACTAAGCTGTTTCTAGTTCACTTCAGTGGTACACCTTCTGAGGACCCACATGATTATCTTCACCGCTGCCATAAGGTGTTGCGGAACATGGGTATAATTGAGACCAATGGGGTTGATTTTGCTGTATTTCAGATGACGGGTTCCGCCAAGAGGTGGTGGAAAGATTTTATGTTGACCAGACCAGCTGGGTCACCTGCACTGACTTGGGAGCAATTCTCACGGCTATTTCTAGAGAAGTTCCTCCCTATTACATTGAGAGAGGATTACCGCAGGCAATTTGAGCGTCTCCAGCAGGGCAGTATGACTGTTACTCAGTACGAGACCCATTTTGTGGATCTAGCCCGTCATGCTCTCCTCTTACTTCCTACTGAGGGAGAGAGGGTGAGGAGGTTTATTGATGGACTCACTCACCCTATAAGGCTACAGATGGCCAAGAAACCGGAAGTGAGATTCCCTTTCAAGCAACTGCTAATGTTGATAGGAGGATCGAGATGGTTCTTGCACAGGAGAGGGGACATGGGTCTGATAAGAGGCCTCGTCAGTTCGGTAGGTTCAGTGGTTCCTCGTCTGGAGGCAGGGGTAATTTTGGTAGAGGCCATCCTCCTAGGCCTTTTCATTCAGCGCTCCAGGCATCCCACAGTGCTTCAGGTGGTCCCGACTCTCATATGCCTCATTTAGGCCAGCTAGCTTATAGTGCACCACCAACTCCTATTAGTATACCTCTGACCCAGAGTCATCAGGGTGGTTATCTAGGTCGACATGGCCAGTTCCAGGGTCAGCAGTCACAACAGCCGAGATCTAGTTATACTTGTGGTAATCTGAGGCACATTGCTAGATTTTGCCCCAACTCTCAGGGTAGCATGCAGCAGTAGGGTTCTCGTGCTATGATTCCAGCGCTAGCTATTCCGCCACCCGCCCAGCCAGCTAGGGGCAGGGGTCAGACAGCTAGAGGTGAAGGTCAGGTCATTAAAGGTGGAGGCCAGCCAGTTAGAGGTCGTCCCACGGACGCGGTTCAGAGTGGTGGGGCCCAGCCCCAATTTTATTATTTTCCAGCTAGGCCTGAGGCCGAGTCATCTAATGCCACAATCACAAGTATTGTTCCAGTTTGCCATATAGATGCTTCAGTTCTATTTGATCTAGGATCTACTTATTCTTATGTGTCCTCCTACTTTGCTTCATATCTGGTTGTGCCTCGTGATTATCTAAGTGTTTCTATTTGTGTGTCCACACCGGTGGGAGATTCTGTTGTGGTAGATCATGTCTATCGTTCGTGTGTGGTTATTATTGGGAGTCTTGAGACCAGCTTGGATCTCCTACTTCTTGATATGGTAGATTTTGATGTTATATTGGAAATAGATTGGCTATCACCTTATCATACTATATTAGATTGTCACACCAAAATGGTGACCTAGCCATGCCAGGATTGCCTCAATTAGAGTGGAAAGGGATTTCTGGCCATTCTATCAGCAAGGTTATCTCTTATGTAAAAGCTCGGTGTATGGTCGAGTAGAGGTGTCTAGCTTATTTAGCTTATATTCGCGATCCTAGTGCGGATGTTCCTTCTATAGATTCAGTCCTAGTCGTCCGTGAGTTTCCAGATATATTTCCTGCAGATTTGCCGGTGATGCCAACCGACAGAGATATTAATTTTTGTATTGATTTGGCTCCGGGCACCCAGCCTATTTCTATTCCACCATACCGTTTGGCCCCGCCGGAGATGAAGAAATTGAAGGAGAAGTTACAAGACTTGCTTGATCAGGGATTTATTAGACCTAGCGTCTCGCCCTAGGGTGCACCAGTGTTATTTGTGAAGAAGAAAGATTGTTCAATGCGAATGTGTATAGATTATCGGCGGTTGAACAAGGCTACTATCAAGAATAAGTATTCGTTGCCAAGAATTGAAGACTTATTCGATCAGCTTCTGGATGCCAAGGTGTTTTCGAAGATTGATTTGAGGTCTGGTTACCATCAGTTGAAGATTAGGGCATCTGATGTCCCTAAGAAAGCCTTTCGGACTCGGTATGGGCATTACGAATTCCTAGTGATGTCATTTGGGCTAACAAATTCCCCAGCAGCATTTATGGATTTAATGAACCGGGTATTCAAACCCCATTTGGATTCTTTTGTGGCTGTATTCATTGATGATATCTTGATTTACTCCAGCAGTCGAGAGAAGCATGAGCAACATCTTCGAATTGTGCTTCAGACTTTGAAAAATAATCAGTTATATGCCAAATTCTCAAAATGTGAATTTTGGTTAGACTCAGTTGCCTTTTTGGGACATGTAGTATCGACTGAAGGCATAAAAGTGGATCATAAGAACATTGAGGCAGTTCAGAATTGGCCTAGACCTACTTTAGCTACAGAGATCCGGAGTTTTCTGGGTTTGGCAGGTTATTATCGCTGGTTTGTGGAGGGGTTTTCTTCCACAGCATTCCCACTGACCAAATTTACCCAGAAGGGTGCCCTATTCAGATGGTCAGACGAGTGTGAGTTGAGCTTTCAGAAGCTCAAGACCGCTTTGACTACGATACCAGTGTTGGTATTTCCCACAGGTTCAGGATCTTATATGGTGTATTGTGATGCATATATCATTAGGCTTGGTGAAGTATTAATGCAAGATGGCAGAGTTATTGCATATGCGTCATGACAGTTGAAGGTTCATGAAAAGAATTATCTTGTTCATGACTTAGAATTGGCAGCCATTGTTCATGCGCTGAAGATTTGGAGGCATTACCTTTACGGTGTCTCATGTGAGGTCTTTACTGATCATCGTAGCCTACGGTATCTGTTCAAATAAAAAGATCTCAATTTGAGGCAGAGAAGATGGTTGGAGTTGTTGAAAGACTATGATATCACCTTTTTGTATCACCCTGGAAAGGCTAATGTGGTGGTCGATGCTTTGAGTAGAAAGGCTGTGAGTATGGGCATCCTTGTGCATATTTCGGTTGGTGAGAGGCCGTTAGCTGCAGATGTTCAAACTTTGGCCAATCAGTTCGTGAGGTTAGATATTTTAGAGCCCAGTCAGGTTCTAGCTTGCACAGTCACTCGGTCTTCTTTATATGAGCGTATCAGAGAGCGACAGTATTAAGATCCTTATTTGCTTGTCCTTAAGGACATGGTGCAGCACGGTGATGCCAAACATGTTGCTGTGGGGGAAGATGGAGTTCTGCGGATGCAAGTTCGTATTTGTGTGCCTAATATGGATGGGCTTCGTGAATTAATTCTTGAATAGGCCCACAGTTCCCGGTATTCCCTTCATCTAGGTGCCGCCAAAATGTATCAAGATTTGCGGCAACATTATTGGCGGAGGAGAATGAATAAGTATATAATGGTATATGTAGCTCGGTGTTTAAATTGTCAACAAGTCAAGTATGAGCATCAGAGACCTGGTGGTTTGCTTCAGAAGTTAGAAATTCCTAAGTTGAAGTGGCAGCGTATCACTATGGATTTTGTTTTGGGCTCCCACGGAGTCAGAGAAAGTTTGACGTAGTATGGGTCATTGTGGACAAGTTGACCAAGTCAGCACATTTCATTCCAGTTACAGTTACCTATTCTTCAGAGCGGTTCGCGAAGATTTACAACCGTGAGATTGTCCGCCTTCACGGTGTGCCCGTGTCTATCATTTCTGATCAAGGTACGTAGTTCACCTCGCACTTTTGGAGAGTTGTACAGCGTGAGTTAGGCACATGGGTTGAGTTGAGTACAACATTTCATCCACAGACAGACGGACAGTCAGAGCGCACTATTCAGATATTGGAAGATATGCTTCGCGCTTGTGTTATAGACTTTGGAGGTTCTTGGGATCAGTTTTTGCCACTTGCATAGTTTGCGTATAATAACAGCTACAAGTCGAGCATTCAGATGGCTCCATATGAAGCATTATACAGGAGGCGATGTCGTTCATCCGTTGGCTTGTTTGAACCGGGAGAGGCTCGATTGTTGGGTACTGATTCGGTATAGGTTGCCTTGGATAAGGTCAAGGTCATTCAGGATCGACTTCGCACAGCTTAGTCTAGGAAAAAGAGTTATGTCAACCGTAATGTTCGTGATGCTGCATTCATGGTTGGATAAAGAGTATTGCTCCAGGTTTCACCTATGAAAGGTGTAATGAGATTCGGAAAGAAGGGCAAGTTTAGCCCTAGGTATATCGGACCCTTTGAAATTCTTGAAAGGGTGGGTGATGTAGCCTACAGGCTTGTACTACCACCTAGTTTATCAGTAGTTTACCCGGTGTTCCATGTGTCTATGCTCCAGAAATATCATGGTGATCCGTCCATGTGTTAGATTTCAGCTCAGTCCAATTGGACAAGGATTTGACTTATGAGGAGAAGCCGGTAGCTATTTTAGCCCGACAAGTCCGATAGTTGAGGTCTAGAGTTATCCATCAGTTCGAGTGCAATGGAGAGGCCAGCCGGTAGAAGCATATACCTGGGAGTCTGAGTCGGACATGCGGAGTAGATATCCACACCTTTTTACCAGCTCAGGTATATTTCTAATTTCGTTCGAGGACGAACGTTTGTTTTAGAGGTGGATAATGTGATGACCCGATAGGCCATCTTTAAATTTAATAATTAATTCTGTAATCTATAACCTCAAATAGTACCATTCAGCTTTCCACGACTTACGTGCGCAGTCCGTAAATTTTTTCGGAAAGTTTTTATGTGAAAAATTGATTAAAATGTGAAATGGAGCTTCAAAACTTATTTGAGTTGACTTCGGTCAACATTTTGAGCAAACAGACTCGGATCAGTATTTTGATAGTTCCGGTAGGTCCGTATCGTGATTTGGGACTTGGGCGTATACCCAGAATTTAAGATTTGAAGGTCCATTTGATATCGGAATTTGATAATTTTTATATGGTTGGACTCCTCTCGGAACGGGTGTTCGGATTTTTTGAGTTTTTCGAGATTCGAGATGCGGGCCCCACTGTGAATTGTTTAGATGAATTTCGGATTTTAATTCGGAAAATTAGTAATTTCATATGGAATTAATTCCTACGATTCGTGTTGAGTATATTGAATTGTTTATGACTAGATTTGAAGCTTTCAGACACTAATTCGCGAGGCAAAGGTTTATTGGAATCTTGAATTTGGTTGCGAAGTGAGGTAAGTGTCATGGTTAACCTTGACTTGAGGGAGTAGGACTTATTTGTCTGTTTGCTACGTGATTTAATGTGCGGGTATAACGTATATGTGAGGTGACGAGTACTTATGCGTTGTAATTGAGTCAAAGCATGTGGGTAAAATTTATTTATTGTGAATAATTGCCTATTTAATTAAGATATTCCTGCTTAAGTTATTATTATTTATATGATCATTTTTTATGAAATAATTGTTGAATATTTTGGAAGGTGAGGTCGGTATTCTAGTATTGAATTAATTGATAAGTATATATCCCCGTATTTTAATACTCTTCCGAATTTATATTATTATTTTTATGATAAAAAAGAGTGTAAAAGCACGAAGGGTGATGCCGTGCCAATTTCACATTATTATTTATTGAATTATGAAGTGAGGAAGAGAGTTAAAGCACGAAGGGTGATGCCGTGCCATTTTCAAAAAGTGTAAAAGCATGAAGGGTGATGCCGTGCCAGAAGAGAGTTAAAGCACGAAGGGTGATGCCGTGCCAGAAGAGAGTTAAAGCACGAAGGGTGATGCCGTGTCAATCTTATTATTTATTTATCAATTTATGGAAAGAAAGAGAGTAAAAGCACGAAGGGTGGTGTCGTGATATTTTCATATTATTATATGCTCATTTTATTGTTGATCCCAAATTTATAAATTATTATTTATTGTGTTATTGTTTCTTCGTATTTATATATACTTGTACATGTTGTTTACGTACGTGTCTTGTCATAGCATTGTCACTACTTCGTCGAGGTTAGGCTCGATACTTACGAAGTACATGTGGTCGGTTGTACTCATACTACACTCTCCACTTCTCGTGCATATTTTGGAGTTGGTCCCAGCGGCGTACCATAGACTTACTCGGATTCAGCTACCCAGAGGAGACTTGAGGTATAACTACACAGCATCCGCAGTTTTGAAGTCCCCTTCTATATTATCTTAGCTGCGTATTATCTTTCAAATAACTTGAATTTTATTCAGACCTTTATTTGTATTATTCTAGTAGCTCGTGCACTTGTGACACTAGATTCGGGGATGTATTTGGATGGTTCGATTGTTATGGTCTTCTGCACTTTATTTCAGTAATTGAATTCCGTTTAATTTGATTTGTTTAAAAATGGTTAAGATTATTTTAACGTTGGCTTGCCTAGCAAATGAAATGTTAGGCGTCATCACGGTCCTGAAGGTAAAAATTTCGGTTCGTGACAGGTAATTGACCGTATAACAAGAAACATTATTAATCATCGCATAATTTTAATTGACTTTATTTAACTCCGCATTCATGATATACCCGCATAATTTATACTCCTTCCATCTCAATTTATATGGCGGTTAACTTCGAGAGTCAAACAAGTTAACTTTAACCGTGAATTCGGACATAGAATCTTTAAGTTTTTTTTAAATAAAATTTAAATATTTAAAAACTATTTAAAAGTACTATAAATCACAATAATTATTACATAATATAAAATATGTAAAAGACATATTAAAAATTTTACGACAAAAATACTCATTTGACTCTCTTAATCCGAGACAATTAAAGTACTTACTATATATAACAATAACTAAAAACTAAAAGGCCAATTTACATTAAATTTTCACATAATAATTCTTGCATTATTATTCATCATATAACAACTCATTTAATATTAATCATTATAATTCAGAGTATATATACAACAACTAGTCTTAAACCAAAGGAGCCCTATAAATAAATAAGCTCGTGAGCCGACTGATACACGTGCATGAACATGATACGCATTACTTATTACTTAATAAATAAGACGCAAAATAGAAATTGTAGGCCACAAGTGGCGGGTGCATAGGACTGAAAATGACGGAAATAACAAAAATAAAACGAGGAAAATCTTCATTTATCACGTGCTTTAGTTAGCATAGCGCAGCTGTTTAATTTGTGTTTGTGGGGAACGCCATCTTTCTAGACATATGTCCCTTTACACCTTCTTTAACGAAGTGTCCGTTTCGTGTTCAAAACGTCTATTTTTATCAACTGTATTAAAAACGTTGCTTTTACTTTTTCTAATACCCTAATGGACCCCCCCCCCCCCCAAACTCCCACTATCCAAGAAAACCAACTTGTATATATATTCATTCAAATTTCCCTTTCTTCTTCATTAATTCTCTACTGTAATATCACAACTTTTCCAACTTCAATATCTTTATTCACTAATACTCTATATTTCTTGATTCCTTATCTCCCTCTTCTCATCTCTCTCTCTCTCTCTCTCTCTCTCTCTCTCTCTCTCTCTCTCTCTCTCTCTCTCTCTATACATAAAAGAAAAGCTCCATTCATTCGCAGCTAGCTTTGATCAGTAGAGTTTGTGGCTGAAGTTAAAAGAAGATGAGAAGAAACTGTAACTTGGAGCTCAGGCTTATGCCTCCTTCTTTTTCCTTTTCTCCTAAGAATTGCACTACCCCCTACTTCTCAATGTAAGTCTCTTTCTCTCTCTCTCTCTCTCTCTCTCTCTCTCTCTCTCTCTCTCTCTCTCATGTTTGAGGTTTTATAAGTTTTTAAGTCTTTTCCCTTCTTGAATAGCAAGACAAAGGCATAGAGATACTACTAATCTTGTCTCCTTGTAAATTCCAATATGCATAATGTATTGAATATTTGCTTTTCTTTCATTTTTTTCTTCTATATATAGGGATAGGGAGGAAAAAGAAAGCACAGAAGAGAAGCAACAACAGCTAACCATATTTTACAATGGAAAACTTGTGGTTTCTGATGCTACTGAGTTTCAGGTATGTACTGTATTTGCAATTTTTTCTCTTTTTAATTTCTTTATATTTCTTCTTCTATTTTTTCCGGGTAGAAAGAAGTTAATTGTATGGACCCTTTGTGCACCCTTTGGTCAATCTATCATGACTTTGCATGTGTTGTTAAATGAAGGAAATCATCTTACCGTGTCGGCTGAATTGGAATTGTAATATTTGTACAATTTTTGTCGTTTTATAAGTATTATTTTCATGGAAGGTGGTCTCATTTGTTAAAGAATACTGAAATGAAATTTCATGAAAATTCTCATAAATCATTCGAATCCAATAAAGGAAAGAGATGGTGTCCTGCCCACTCCCCCCCCTTTGGGCAGGGGTAGGTGGTCAAGAGTTAACAAAAAACTGGAAGTATTTGGTTTAAAAAGATACTACTCCTACTATACTATGTTTTTATTATTCATTAAATACTAAAGGATCTAATTCTATATTTTGATCCAAAGAAATTGAGACCGTAAAAAGAATCATACTTTCATTAAACGTGTTTGTTCAAAATTAAGATAAGAGATTAATACTATTTCATAAATCCAAAGAAATTAAGTGTTATTTTTGTCATACTTATTGGATTTATTATCATTTTTCTGTATTCCTTTATATTATGTAGTCTTACCCCAATTCTTAGAGGAAATTAAAAGAGATATTCAGCACATTTCTTTGTAACAAATGAGTTGTTTGTTAATAAATCCTAGTAATTTATTTGTTTTCGTTTATTCAAATGCAGGCTAAAGCAATAATATATCTCGCAAGTAGAGAAATGGAGGAGAAAACAAAAATTCGGTCATCAATTTCAGAGTCATCATCACCAATTTCAGAGCCTTCGTCACCATTTTTACAATCTCCAGCTACTAATATTTCCATGAAGAGATCTCTACAAAGGTTTCTGCAGAAGAGAAAAAATAGAATTCAAGCAACTTCTCCTTATCATCACTAGTTTAGTTCCATTTGTACATATATTTTGTAATTTGCGGGGAGAAAATTGGATAGGTGGATTACTAAGCATAACACTAGTGTATCACTTAATTTTACTGTTTTAAATCAATACAATTTTTTCTCATATCTTATCTTTTTAGCTTAGAAGAACTCTCTCAAACCAGAGGTAGAGTTTGAAATCTACCATGATATCAAAGCTAGCGAATTTTAGCTTGGTCAAATATTTCTATGGCTATCCACTTCTTCCATCTTCTTCTCTTTCATTCTACCTCTCACCCCCAAATCTCCATACGAGTGCAAGAAAGTATATCCATTATATTTTTACCAGATCCAAGAAATGAAAAAGGACAAATAGACGTGTAAATATGAAGTTCATATAGGCAACACCTATTGGGATCGAAAATAACAAGACATCAATCGGAACTAACAAACAAACATTGAGCGATGATAAATCATACAACAACAAAAATTATAGTAAAAAGGCATATTATATTATAATGCTCAATCCGTTCCAATTGACGTGAACTTGTTTGACTGGACACGGAGTTTAAGAAAAAATAAAGATTTTTGGAATTTGTGGTTCTAAACAATTCAAAAAGGGGCACACATAGTATTTGTGTGGTTATAAAAGCTTCTCTTAAGGATAGAATTATAAGTTTAAGCAAAATTATTTCCAAATTTAGAAAGGAATCATTCTTTTTGGAATGGACCAAAAAGGAAATAGGTTCACATAAACTGGAACGGAGGTACTATAGTTTTGGACAATTGACCTACATAAATCTACTAGTATAATATAAAAGAGAGAAAAAATTAATGAGAGAATAAATTTTGCCCCTAGACAAGACTCTCTTAAAGACTATATTGTAGATGCTATTATTTTTTTTGTGAGAAAATGTCTTCATAGAAGTCCAAAATCTTTTCCTCCTAGAAAGAGATTAGTCAAATATGACAAAGATCTATATTTTCCTCCTTCAAGTAAAAGAAAAATTCAAATATGATAAGAAAATCGGGACAACTCCTAATAACAACAATGAAAGCTCACCCTAGTGATCCAAGTTTAATTTCCAAGAAGATGCCCAGAGAAAAGAGAAACGGAAATAGAGAGAAATAGAAAGGGAGATAAAAATCAAGAAACACATTTATTTCACTATAAAAGATGAAGTTAGGGCTTGGAAAGGGAATTCCACGATTAAAATCTTATTTTTTTCAAAACTCTATACTTGGGGAAGGAAAAAACTTCAAAAATAATTTTTCCTTGCAGATTGGAATCTTCGGGTAGTCTCCGCCATGAATCCTTATCAAATTCATCTTCAACAAACTGAAGTTTCATATACGGAGATTGTTATTTTGTACTTCAATACCATATAAGAGAGAGTGATTGGTGTGGTGTCCAATTTTTCGCGTGCACAGATTATAGAATGACCTGGTTCTTCTACGTGTTCCTTATACTACTGTAGCGGAATAATAAATGCGAAAAGTAAAGAACACAAGTATTTTTACGTGGAAAATACCTGGCTCAAAAGGTGAAAAAACCACGACCTACGACCCAATAGGATTTTTTCCAACACTTCACTAAATCACTGAGCCAAAAATAATATTTACAAAACTCTTTGTAAACCTAAGGATTACCTCTAACCCTTTGTGGCAACCAACCTCTCTCTGTTGCGACAACTTCAAATTAACTCTAACTTGAATACTTCACTCAAAGTACCTAGTACAATTGTTTCTAGATAAAGCTGAAAGGTACAACTCAAAAGCCTTACTACAATGAAACTTGAATAAAAGACAGACACTTGGAACTAGTTCTTCTATCTGGTTCATGTAGTTTCAGGATCGCACACTTGAGCCACATAGGAATTGCTTGCAAAATGCCTTGCTATTTTGCTCTCAACTCACGTTTAACTTCAACGTTTGTACGTACCTGTAAAATAAGAACATCCTGCAATATATAGAGTTAGTAGAATAGGAAATAACTAGAGTTCTAATGATATATTCTTCCATGGTGGAAGAGTTCTAGTTATCTTTAACTTCTAACTCCTCCCTTATCTAGGATAGAGTTCTCTTCGAGTAAGGAGTCCTTCTCCTTATCACTTATGCAATCGTTTCGTTCAGGAGATATCAGATATAACTACTTAAGCTTATATCCTTCACGTGCATGCCTTGTGCTCGAATCTGTCCGTGTATATGTACACTGTGTATGAACCTGGTTCATGCTTGAGTTTCTTTGTCAATCATCAAAAAAAAATTACTCCGGCCAATAAATTCCTCCTTTTTGATTATGACAAACTATGTGCTTTTCATAGCATAAGACCTGTTTCAACTCAACTCAACATCAACATAATGTTAGAACACTTTCCATTTTTATAGTCATAAATCATCAAGGACTATGTTCATTAGGTTATAAATATCACAGTCCAAAGTAAAAATCACAACCTATCTTCTCCCTTTTGGCATCATCAAAAAGTTGCATAATTATGTTAGATAACCAGATTTTAATATATATATTACTCATAGCCACTAGGGCTACTTCAAATGCAATCATAAAGTCAAGCATCATTTATTAATCTAATGATATTAGCTATCTATGAAGCATCAACAAACAGTTAGAGCACAAAAACAGTTGATTAACATTGGTACTAGTCATCCACAAAGCATAAAGAAAAATAAAGATACTGGACGATGAGCAAAAAGAACAAAAAGAAATGCCATCCGGGTCACTGACTTGTCTAACTAGGCTAGGAAGGTTTCAAGGCTGGGAAGGACCAGGTTCTTGGTATCAGACCTGAAGTAGCTTTAACATATCATGAAGAATGCCTTCATTCTTCTCCTTTCCCTTTGCAAGCTCAGCCCTGAAAGCATCCCCCTCAGTTTCTACTTTAGCCAACCTCTTCTTTAGCCTCACAATCTCAGCATCCTTAGCCCCACTTTCTTGCACCAAAGCTCTTACTTTGTTGTTCACATGCACCTTCTTAGATGAACCAGGTTCTTTGGCCACAACATGGACTTCATAGTCACAAGCAGTCAAGGTGTTTGCTCCAAAATGATCCTTGCTTGTACTAACATCCCATTTCTTGAAGGGTACCTTGAAATGAGCAAGTACAGACGTGAGAATGAAACCATAGGGTATGACATGAGTTTTAGTGATAGTTACAACCCTATCAAAAAGCTAGATGATAAACCCAGGCCAATTGATCTGCCTCCTACTATTCAGGCATTCCATAAGGACTAGATCCATGAATGTGGCAATGTGCCTTCTTTCCTGCCTGGGCAACACAACCTTGTTAACAAATTCAAATAGCACTTTGTGGGGTGGCTTCATCTCACTTTTTTATACAGCTTTGGGATGAATCTCTTCCTCATTGTCAGTAAACTTCCTTGTAATAACAAGTGAGGTGGGGATGTTTTTTAGGCTTGTCCATTTTAACTTTTTGTAATCATTGTAACCTTCAGCAGGTACTCCCAGAATTTCTCCCAATTCCTTGTCATCAAAGCTCACAGTCACCCCCTTTACCATACTGGTGACTCTGCCATTTTTTATCTCACTATTTGCCATGAACTCCACAATCTGAGTTCTGCCAAGCCTTCCATCTAGCTGAAGGACCATATCCTTTCACCGTTGTAGCTTTTCTAGCAGCATCATCATGCCTTCCTCCTCCAAGTCCCTGAGGAGTCTACCCTTCAAGATGGTTCTTTTCCTAAACGTAACCCTCTTGTCCTACTCTTCATCAGATTCATCTTCTTCTTTACTCTCTTCTTCCTCCACTACTTTTACTTTTCTAGACTTCATGGAAGACCTGGTTCTTTTTGTCAAAGTAGAAGGCTCTGCAGACTTTGTCTTCGAAGGAGACTTCTTTTTAGAAGTCTTTATTTTCTTTGCCTTTAGAGTCACAACCTCCACCTCTTCTGCCTCCTCTTCATCATGAAGGACCAGGTCCATCTCCTCAATTTCAACTGCCTCAACAGGCTCACTCACTTTTATTTTTCCCTTTGCAACAACTTTTCTTTTACTTTGTTTCAATGCCTTTTCAAGTTCAGCCTCACTATGCTTCTTCCGACTCCTTGTAGCTCTTCCTCTTGTAGGAGGAGTCTTTATAGGGATAGAAGAGGTAGCATTTCTCTTCTTGTTTGCCCTAGCAGTTCCATGAATTTTAACTCTTGAACTCTTCTTCCTTTTTGGATTATAACTGTCAGATACTCGTTTCAATAGGTCTTCGAGGGGTTCCTTCACAGATGGAACAGGTTCTTGGAACCTCTTCCTCAACCTTACCAACCCCTCAGCAACACTTGCATATCCAGACCCACTACCCTCTTTTCCTCTCAAACTTTCTTCCTCTCCAGCAAATTTCTCACTCCACAATACCATAGCTCCTGTTTCTTCAGTCAAACCAACAGGAGTGGGTGAAGATTCAGCCACTCCTTCTTTTCCCATTCCCCTCACATCACCTTGAGCACCCTCACTCTCTTTTTCTTTTTTCTTTTTATCTTTACCACCAATTTTCCCAGATTCAGTGGTTTCAACCCCAGCCATAGTTCCTACCAAGACAAACCTATTTTCCAGATTTTCAGCAACTTCAGAGATTGTCTCAGATGTAATTTTTGGACCAGATGTTACCCGCTCTATTTTGGATGAACCAGTTTCTTTCCCCTTGATGGTAGGTTAGAAACCCATATTTTAGCAGTAGTATTGCACTCTAATTATTATATTTTATGGGTATTTGAGCTTAATTGATAGTAAATTATACTTATTACGTATTTTATGCCTTGTAGGAAATAATTTTGAGCTATTTAGGTAATTTGGAGCGAAATCGAACATGTTAGAGCTTTGAAATATGAGTAGAAGCCCAAAATATTAAGACGGGATCACGTTCGGGGGTCGAGGACCAAGTCCGTATATCAAAACGTGAACACATGAATTTACTCTGAGAAAAAGCCACTGCCGCGGCGCATGGGGCGCCGCGAGGTGCGGCGTGGCAGTGCAAAAGTTTTCTGACAAGCAAAGTGCAAGTTCTCTGGATTTCCTCACTAGTGCGCCGCATGGGGCAGCGCGGTTGTGCAAAATTATCAGAGTGATTTTCATGTTCAGCTAGGAAAGGGTAGTTTCGTCCGGGCTTATTTATACACGGTATAAATACACCAAAAATATGATTTTGAAGGGACCTTTGACTTACAGGAGATTGGAGAACCAACCAAGGCAAGAAGACTCAAGAATTCATCAATATTACAACCTGCAATAGGTGCAATGCGGGAGTTTGTATCGAATCATTAGAATTGATGTTTTCTTTGTTCTTAAACTTATTTGAGATGTATTACTCCATTGTTATGGAGTAATTTCCATTAGGGTATTGACAAATATGGTGTTTTGATAACTTGAGTAGGGATTCGATTCATGATAATTGTTAGAACTAATTGATGGAGCTTTAATTTGTATTGTGAGTTATTTATTATTTTGCTTAATCGAAAGAGGGGTTTGATATTGAATTTCTTCACATCTTATGCTCTAGTTTGAATTTGTGATTCAAATAGGTAATCGAAAGAGCCTTTTGAATTGTTAATCGAACTAGAAAATAGAGAAATATTCGTGAAAAGTTACCCTTTATATCATAACCATCATTTGATTCTTTTAGTTGTTTACTGCGCTTCAATTGGATTAATTACTAAATTAATGTTTAATCGAAATAGGAACATTAACTTCAAGTGCAATCTGATTATCGTTTAAATTCATGAGAATTAACCGTATTATAAAGTGAATTAACTCAAGACTTGGACCCCGAGTCAGTTATCTTTCACCTATTTAGTCAAATACCCTTATCCCTCTCATTGATAATTCTTTGTTTCTCGTCTACTGTCTTTTGTGATCAATTGTTATTTGCTTAATTTTTAGTAGTTAACCGTAGTAACGGTCATCAAATCAAGTATTAATGTTCTTGGATAGTTATCAACTGGAGATTATTGGAACACTATTTAAATTCAATCCCTGTGAAGACGAAAATTAAACTATACTATCTTTGATAGCTAGCAAACATTTTGTGTTGTATTTTGCGGTCGTCAAATTTTGGTGATGTTGCCGGGGATTGGCAATCAATTGTGTTTAAAATAGTTTTTAGTAGTAATTTAGGAACTAATTTTTACTCTAGTTATTCACATTTCTTACTTGTGTGCAAGATACAAGTTTGATTTCTCTGGTGTATGACTCGATCTTCTTCAAAGGAAGTGATACCCTACGAACCGGAGTTGGAGAAACATCCGCCACGACTGAGAAAAGAAAGAGAATTAACAGAAAATTTCTTGGGTCAAACTCTAACTCAAAATAACATGGCAAACAAAGAGAACGATGGAGTAGACGTAGCTACACGAGAGGCAGCACAACAAAAAGCTGCCTGGAGAATTGTTGATGAGACCGTCAACGATGATGAGGGTCGAAGATTCAATCTAAACTAACCCTTGGTTGAAGACCAGTTCGAGAATGCATCACCTAGGCCTGGAAGATCATTGGGTGACTATGCTAGGCCAGTATATAATCAAGGACTGTCAAGTGTCAGACTTCCATCCATAGCAGTAAACAACTTCGAATTGAAGCAAGGCTTGCTTCAAACTATCCAAAACAACTGCACTTTTAGAGGGAAGGTGAACGAAGATCCTAATACTCACTTGATGGACTTTGAAGATATCATGAACACCTTCCAATACATTGGAGTTTCAAAGGATGCAGTCTACTTAAGGGCATTCCCCTTTTCATTGAAAGATGACGCGAAGCAATGGCTTCGTAGCTTACCCGCAGGTTCTATCAGGACATGGGAAGCTATGACCAAGAAGTTTCTTGACAAATACTTTTCAGCTGCAAAAACGGGGAAGTTCAGAAGGGAAATCCACAATTTCTTCCAGAAGGAGACTAAAATGATTTTTGAAGCTTGGGAACGATTCAACGAGATAGTCAGAAAGTGTCAGCGCAATGGAATCAATTTGTGGATGCAACTCCGGGATTTTTGGGATGGACTGACATCGTCCTTGCGACGATCTCTGAATACTGCATGTAGAGGTCCACTAATGAAGCAAACATCATGTGACTTTTGTGGATTGGGACACCCTACACATGAGTGTCAAGCATCAGCTGAGGAAGTCAATGCTGTGGGGAACTTTAGTAGAGGAAAGTACCAAGGTGGGAACAACTATAATGCTATGGGTCAAAGACATTCAGGTTTTTCATGGAGTTCACCTAGTGGTAGCTTGAATTCATGGCAGCAAAATAATCTCAGACCCTAGAGTCAAGTACCACCAAGTTTTCAGAACCAGTAGAGGCAACAATACCAACCACAACAGTCAAATCAGTCTAGTATGGAAGATTTGATGAAGGCATTCATCAACAAATCAGATGAAAAATTTGAGACTTAGGGCACAACCATCCGAGAGCAGGGCACGGCCATCCAGAATTTAGAAATACAATTGGGACAAATTGCAAATTTGTTATCACAGAGGGCTCCTGGGGCTTTGCCCTCTGACACTGAAAAGAACCCAAAGGAAACAATCAAAGTTGTATCTTTGAGAAGTGGCAAAACATTGGCTGATCCAGTGGTTAAAGCTAGACTAGAGGTGGTGAACAAGCAGGAAAAGACACTAATAGAGAAAAAAGGTGAAGAGCAGAAAGGCCAGAGTAGTGGGGTACAAAATGAGATTGGAGAAAGTAGACATATGCCAGCTCTACCATTCCCTCAAAAAATGAAGCGGGAAAAACTTGACAAATGTTTTGGGCGATTCTTGGAGATGCTCAAACAACTCTATGTGAACATTCCTTTCACAGAGGTACTCACTCAGATGCCTGCTTGTGCAAAGTTCTTGAAGGAAATCTTGTCTAGCAAGAAAACACTGGAGGATACAACCGCGGTCAAGCTGAATGCCCACTGTAGTGCCATATTACAAAATAAAATTCTCCAAAAGTGTGGGGACCCTCTGTGATTGTTGGGGAGTGAAAATATTCATCATACCATGCTCGTTGGGGAGTGAAAAATTCGATAAGGCCCTCTGTGATTTTGGTGCGTCTTTAAATCTAATGCCTCTGTCTGTATTCAGGAAACTTGAAGCTGAGCTTGGAGTGATTAAATCAATACTAGTATCCCTACAATTGGTTGGCCAGACCACCATTTCACTTGAGGGAATCATTGAGGATATTCTAGAGCGGGTGGACAAGTTTGTGTTCCCTGGACTTTATTATGGTGGTTATGGAGGTGAACAAGGAGGTGACTCTAATTCTAGGGAGGCCATTCTTATGTATAGGAAGAGCTATCCTTGATATCTATGAAGTGCAGCTTATGCTTAGAGTGGGCAACGAAAAAGTGGTGTTCCAGATGGAGAGCATGATAAAATACCTTAGTGATGAGGCGTCCGCTTACTCGTGTTTCAAGTTGGATGTTGTTGGAGAATTGGCTAAAAAATACAAGTTTGACAAGCTTGTGAGGGATACTCGAGAGAGGTGTATTACTCAGTCAAGCACTCTAGATGATGAAGATCCTAAAATAAAGAAAGAGGCTGAAGCTATTGAAACTGAGGATCAAGTGGTTGATGAGGTGGAACTAAAAGAGGATGCTTCTAAGCCTAATGTGGAAATGAAAGTCCTCCCCACTCACTTAAAATATGCTTTATTTAAACTAACAATTTTCCTGTGATTATTTTCGCTGACTTGATAGGTACACATGAGCGACAACTAGTAGAGCCACTGAAGAAGCACAAGAAGGATATTGGCTGGAGTATAGCTGATATTCAAGGAATCAGTCCAGCCATTTTCATGCACAAAAGTCTATTGGAAGAAAATAGCAAACCAGTGGTGCAGCCCCAACACAAATAGAACAAAAATTTGGAGGAGGTAGTGCATAAGGAGATCATCAAATTGCTAGATGATGGTGTGATTTTTCCTATCTCTGATAGCCAGTGGATTAGTCCAGTACAAGTTGTACCTAAGAAGGGGGGCATGATAGTAGTGAAAAATGAAGATAATGAATTGATCCCCACTAGAACAGTCACTGGATGGAGAATGTGCATTGATTATAAAAGGCTGAATGATGCAACAAGGAAGGACCACTTCCCACTCCCCTCTATTGATCAAATGATCGAGAAAGTAGCTCGACATGGATGCTATTGCTTCTTAGATGGGTACTCAGGCTACAATCAGATACCCATTGCCCCAAAAGATATTGAGAAGACCACATTCACTTGTCTGTCAGGTAGTTTTGCTTATATGAGGATGCCGTTTGGTTATGTAATGCACCTGCCACTTTTCAGAGGTGCATGATGTCTATATTTTCTGATTTAAATGGGAAGTTTCTAGAGGTATTCATGGATGATTTCACCCTCTTTGGTGATGATTTTGAGGACTGCTTGAAGAATTTGGAGCTCGTTCTTGATCGTTGTGAAGCCACGCACCTGGTTCTTAACTGGGAGAATTGTCACTTCATAGTGAAAGAGGGAATTGTCTTGGGCCATAAAGTAACTGCACATGGAATTGAAGCTAACAGAGCCAAGGTGGATGTAATTGCTAGGCTCCCTCCACCAACTTCTATTAAGAGCATAAGGATTTTCTTAGGACATGCTGGGTTTTATAGGAGGTTCATCAAAAACTTCTCTAGCAGTACCAAACCGTTGACTGTATTACTAGCGAAAGATGTGAAGTTTGCTTTCAATGTGGAGTGCTTACGAGCATTTGAATTGATAAAGGAAAAACTTGTAAGTGTTCCTATTATGGTGACACCTGATTGGAGCCAGCCATTTGAGATAATGTGTGATGCTAGTAATGTAGCTGTGGGGGCAGTTTTGGGGCAAAGAAAAGATAAAATGTTTAGGCCCATTTACTATGCCAGCAGGACGTTGAATGATGCTCAAGTCAATTATGCCACTATTGATAAATAGTTCTTTGTTGTGGTCTTTGCTTTTGACAAGTTTAGATCATACCTGGTGGAGAGCAAAGTGATTATACACATAAATCACTCAGCCTTGAAATATCTATTGAGTAAGAAGGAGTCCAAGCCGCGTCTGATGCAGGGGGTGTTATTGCTCCAAGAGTTTGACTTAGAGATTAAAGATAGGAAGGGCAGAGAAAATCAAGTCACCGATCATCTATCTCGACTTAAAAGACCTCCAATTGAAACAATTGAGGTAAGGGAGGAGTTCCCTGATGAGCCGATATTTTCCATTGTTTCGGTCTCTGAAAGGCCGCCTTGGTATGCTGATGTAGAAAATGTAGATTTTTGGCTAGTGGATACTTGCCGCGTGATCTATCTCATGATCAAAGAAGGAAGATTCAATGTGAGGTAAAAAGTTATTTTTGGAATGACCATTTCTTGTTTAAACGGTGTGCAGATTGTGTGATTCGAAGGTGTGTGCCTGAAGGAGATATGGAAAGCATTCTTTCTCATTGCCATGACAGAACAATTGGAGGACACTATGGTGGAAATTGCACTGCAGCAAAGGTCATAAAAGCTGGTTTCTATTGGCCTACTTTGTACAAAGACACACGGGCGTAGGTAGCTGCATATGACAAGTGTCAAAGGGCAGGTAACATTTGCAAGAGGGATGAGATGCCACTAAACTCCATTTTAGTATGTGAAATGTTTTACGTTTGGGGCATTGACTTCATGGGTCCGTTTCCATCGTCTTATTCATATGAGTATATCCTAGTAGCCATTGACTATATCTCTAAATGGGTCGAAGCAATCCCTACTTGGACCAATGATACTCGGGTGGTGTGTGAGTTCCTACGAAAAAACATCTTTACCCGCTTTGGGATACCTCGAGTGATTATCAGTGAAATTGGGTCGCACTTTGTGAACAAACCGTTAGCTGCATTGTTATCTAAGTATTGGGTCACACAAAAAATAAGAACCTTGTACCATGCCCAAACTAGTGGGTGATCGTGAACTTAAGCGAATTCTTGAAAAAATGGTTAGTGCTTCTCGTAAGGATTGGTCTGCAAAAGTTGCATGAATCTCTATGGGCGTATAAAACTGCATTTAAAACAACCATAAGGACTTCACCATTCAAATTAGTGTATGAAACATCGTGTCATCTACTTGTTGAGATAGAACATAAAGCTTATTGGGAAATTAAGATGCTTAATCTTGATCTTAGTATTGCAGGTAAAAATAGGTTGGCGCAGATGAACGAATTAGAGGAGTTTAGACTGGACGTGTATGAAAATGCGCAAATCTTTAAGGAAAAGACAAAGAGGTGGCATGATCGTCTGATTAAGCCAAAGGAGTTTCATGAAGGGGACAGAGTCTTACTATAAAATAGTAGACTTAGGTTGTTCTCCAGAAAATTCAAATCAAGATGGACAGGTCCGTATGTGGTGAAACACGTCTCACCGTATGGCGTCATTGAAATACAGGATGAAGAAGGGAATGAAAATTTTAAGGTGAATGGGCACAGGTTGAAACAATACCTTGTGGGAGGATTTGACAAGCAATCCTCCAGCATCCTGATCAAAGGAGCCTAAGTGACGGAGTTAAGCTGACGACTATAACTCAGAACTACTTCTAACCCTCTTTATTGCTTTTTAGACTAGTTAGATAACAGTAATTTAGGATTATTAGAGTTTGGGAGTTTTAGTAATTGTTTTAACAGGTATGAGCATGAATCGAACACAAAATAAGTACAAAATAGAGTCATGGTGTGACCTATAGGCTAAAAAAGTGAAAAACAATCGGGACTCTGAGAAAATTGGCCTACCGCGCTGCATGGGGCTCCAAGCTAGGTCAAATGGGAAAATTCTATCAGAGATGGCTCTCTGGAAAACCCCACTACCGCGCCGCATGGAGCGTCGCGCCCACCAACGCGGTAGAGTAAAATTTTCGGCTTTTAATTTTAAAAAATTTAAAATTAAAATTTGATTTTTAAAAAAGCGGGACAGACTACTACTACCCCCCCCCCCACACACACACACACACATTTCGTTTCTCCACTTTCCACTATATCTCCCATTCTCTCCTCTCTAACTCACCCCCAAATCCCCCATTCTTCTTCTTGTTCTTCTTCTTCTTCAAAGTTCTTCACCTCCAATTCTCCCACTTCTATCACTCATCAAGGTAAGTTCTTCCCCTCCCTTTTTTAGTATTTAATTATAGATTTTAGTTAACTTTAGTTTTAGTTCTCTAACCCTAGGTATTTTATTTTGTGCTAATCTTTTAGCTATTGTTTTTCCATTTTGGCCAAAATTCTTGCATAAAAGTGTGGGGTTTTCATTGTTCTTGTGATTATGGGTGATTGTTGGTGTGTTTTGATGGTGTTTGGAATTAATTTATGTTGAAGCTTTGTGGGGGGTGCCCAAGTGGCCGAAAATTGGTGAAGTTTTGTGTGAAATAGTGCACTTTGTGCTATTGGAAAGATGTGGTAATGTTGTGGTTGTGGTGAGTGATATTTTTGATGTGGTTATATGATGATTCTAACCCACTTTGAATTGAAATAAGAAGGTGAAAGGTATGCCCACAATGTGTTTGTTGAAATGTCTTAGTGACATAAAATTATGTAGTATTGCTAATGTTGAAGGGAAGTGCTTTGTGGGATGTGATGCAAGATGATAAGTGTGGGGTGAGAGGTCATGTTCGTATGTTATGAAACACTAATTTGTTAGCCCCGAGTGATAATTAATTGACCACCCCATACTAATGTGTTGCTAGGTGCTAAATGGGGTGCCCGATTCATGCTAAGTACGTGTGTAGTGTTGTATTGTATCGTAAATTTTGTTACTAGTGGATTAGACTAACTTCTTATGTTTCTTTTCTTAATTACTAGTTTAGCTTCTTAATTTTGTCTTTTACACTAGTGTAGTCTGTGGTTATGTTGTTGTAAGGTTATGTTGGTGGTCAGGTGGGTTATGGATTACTCGTGATATGCTTTCAATGGGGTAGTCCGAGTCCCCGATATACATTGTACTTGTGAACATGATAATAACATAAGTGTGGGGGTAGTTACCTCATTCGATCTTGTTTATTATTTTCAGTGTTGTGGCTAATGTTGTTCGTTTTGTGTAGGTACAATGTCTCGCCATCCTAGCAAACGTTCTAACACAAGTACCTCAGAGGTTGCCTATAGTATCTGTCGAAGAGGTAGGCGGGAACCTCACCCCGCTCTAGTGGAGGAGGAAAAGGAGAGCATTGATCCTGATGAAGATGTAGTACCAGGCTGCAAGTATGGCATTCGGGTTGTGCCAGCTCATGCTAGGACGTGGTACCGGACCTTTGTTCCGGCGGTGAATCCCGACCCGAAGTTGGCATTGATGATGGTAAGCTAGCCAAGAAATACTCGGGGATCTACAACAACATCAGATATATGGGTTTTGAAAGCTTGTTTCATCCCAGTGAGTCGGTGAATGTGAACATGCTTAAGAAGTTTTATGCTAACTGGCAACCTGAGGCCGGTTTAGATGCAGTGTATGAAATGGAGGTGCGAGGCAAGATTGCTCCGGTGGTGATTCCATTTTTTTCTCGGGTAATAAATCAAATCCTGGGATTCACATAAGTTGTTCTTGAAGTTGTGTGGCGCGGGGTCTCTCTCCACATGGACGCAAGATGCTAATGAGTTCTACAAGGACATGAAGAAGTGCCATTTCCAGTGTGCCACCAGAGTCGTTATTCATTTGATTAATGCAAAGATCATGCCTACCCAGAACGACACTGATGTCTCCCGGTTGAAGGTGTGCCTCATTTATGCTATCTTGACTCGAATGAAGTTTGATCTGGGTAAAATTATGCTTGAGCACATGTCTTGAGTATGACCACTTGGGGCCCGACGCCTATATTTTATGAGCATGATCACGCGGCTTCTGAGGACCCACTATATGGAGGAGGAGTTGTTTTATGATCGTGAGATTCCGATTTGCCCCCTCTTAAGGCTTTTGATGTCACAGCTATGACAGAACCCCTGCTACTGTTGTTCTTGTAGATCAGAGATTTGTTCATGTTGAGGAGACACTGAATCTGCTATTTGCTGATATGCGCCTTCGCTGCTCGGAGGGGATGTTGACTTGGCAGAGCTGCAGGAGGACCATGCACTCTCCACATTCACGCAGCTGTGGTTGGGCTTAGCTGCTGGAGTACAAATGCCACTAGATGAGGACGCCAACTCTGTTCCCTCTGATGATGAAGAGTACCTGCGCACTTTTGAGGGTATTGATGAGGAGTAGGCCACGGGCCTTAGGGAGTTCCCTTTTCACTCTTATTTTACTGTTTTGCATGGGGGACAATGCAATTTCTTAAGTGTGGGGTGCTCCTATTTGATTGTATTTGTACTTGTTTTCTATTTGCCAGTTGGTTTTGTTTGATTTGTTTCTTGCTTTCTTAGACAATATGGTATGTAATCATCACTATGAATTCTATCGGCCTACAATAGTTAGTAATTAATTATTTAGTTTCGACTCTTCCCGACAATGGCTTTCGTCGACTGTCTTCTTAAGGGATTTGAAGTCGAACAAGAAAAATACAAAAAAATCTAAAAATTTGAAAATACAAAAATATGTCTTTTATTTCTATTTTACTTTCTTAGGTAGTGTTATAATTTTTCCGTGATTTTTCTTTGTGCCGTGGTTCTTTTCTAAGGGTTTCACTTAAACCGGATGTAGTTATTTTTTGTTTTATAATAATAAATAATTTTGAGTCATAGTGCTAATTTGAAGCGATTTCCTTTGACTGCATATGCCTTGAGAGTGGTGAGTGCCTTAGTCGTGACGCCTAGGCTCAGTTCTTGACTCTTAGATAAGTGCCTTAAATGGCTTGATCGTAACTCTGCTAAACTGCTTTGACTAGAGAGTCGGGAAAGATCCGATCCTAAGTGAGTTATGTGCCAATGTGTGAGTGAGGTTTTTCTTGATATTTTGTGCATTTTAGTGATGTCTAGAACTTGGCTCGTGTGTTTGCAAAGCGAAATAAAAGTCTTGTTAAGTCTAGGAAGTAATATAGGCATTTTTTTGTTAAGCCAATTATATGTCTATTACCCGCCTAATTGCCGTGCATCTTAGTTAACCTCTTTGAGCCTGTAATTCCTTTTATTTTTTTGGCAACCATACTACAAGCCTGACCCCGTTGTTTGAATTGACTATCTGTTTGAACCAGTGACCTCTCTTGAGCACTTGAATTTGGTATGAGCTTGTTAAAAGCTACAAGGAGGTATGGTTGGGTTTTAAGTGGAACTATAGAAAAGGAAAAAGGTACATTGTTGTGAGAGCCACTTGTAGGGAATTGAGAAGAAAAAAAGAAGAAGAGAAAATCAGAATCTAGAAAAATAAAAATAAAAGGTTGGTATTTGTATATATTATAAAGAAAATTAGTCCTTGCTAGTGGTAACTCTTGCTTTGTCTATGCTTAAAGAAATTGAGAGCTTGGTGTTAATATGATGTGAAGGCTGGGACTTGGCCCAACACAATTGTGGGGTTTAATGTGTTAATGTACATGTATTAAAGTGCTCAGGGAGGTGTAGTCACTATATCCATATGTAACTTACCAGCCACACAGCCTACATTACAACCAAAATTAAGTCATACTTGATCCTTGACTGAATGAGCTCAAATTAGTAGAGTATTACACTACGGGCAAGTATATGGTACGTCTTCTGTGGCGCATGAATTTTATTTCTGAGAGTGAGTGAATTCTTTCTATCTTGAGTTCCTAATTGCTCTTGAACTTTATTGTATATGGAACTACTCTCTATTATTTGTGTGAGGGCACATGACTTGTGAAGGTAAGGTAAAGTCTTTGACCTCTGTGTTAGAGTAAGTGAATAGGTTGTGAAAAATGCATGGTGCTTTTGAGTCGAGTCTTGAGGTCAGGATGTTATGATAAGGTGCTTAGTTGATTTTAAACATTCTTGGCATGATGTGTTAGGGATGCTGTTTAATGAAAAGGTCATCCCTAGGTGAAGTGCAGTTTGATTGCTCGAGGACGAGCAATGGTCTATGTGTGGGGTGTTGATGGTAGGTTAGAAACCCGTATTTTAGCCATAGTATTGCACTCTAATTATTGTATTGTACGTGTGTTTGAGCTTAATTGATAGTATATTATACTTATTATGTGTTTATACCTGGTAGGAAATGATTCTGAGCTATTTATGTAATTTAGAACGAAATTGAACAAGTTGGAGCTTTGAAGTCTGAGAAGAAGCCCAAGAAATTAAGTTGGGATCACGTTCGACGGTCAAGGACCAAGTCTGGATATCAAAAAGTGAACACATGAATTTACTCTGAGAAAAAGTCACTACCGCCCTGCATGGGGTGCCGCGAGGCGTGGTGCGGTGGTGCAAAAGTTGTCTGACAAGAAAAGTTCAAGCTCTCTGGATTTCCTCACTAGCGCGCCCCCTAGGGTGGCGCGGCGTGCGGTGCGGCTGTGCAAAATTGTCAAAGTGATTTTCAATTTCGGCTAGGAAAGGGTAGTTTCATCTGGGCTTGTTTCTACACGGTATAAATACACCAAAACACGATTTTGAAGAGACCTTTGACCTACGGGATATTGGAGAACCAACCAAGGTAAGAAGACTCAAGAATTCATCAATATTACAACCTGCAATCGGTGCAATATGGGAGTTTGTATCGAATCATTAGAATTGATGTTTTCTTTGTTCTTAAACTTATTTGAGATGCATTACTCCATTGTTACTCCATTGTTATGGAGTAATTTCCATTAGGGTATTGACAGATATGGTGTTTTGATAACTTGAGTAGGGATTCGATTCTTAATAATTGTTAGAATTAATTGATGGAGCTTTAATTTGTATTGTGAGTTATTTATTGTTTTGCTTAATCGAAAGAGGAGTTTGATATTGAATTTCTTCACATCTTATGCTCTAGTTTAAATTTGTGATTCAAATATATAATCAAAAGAGCCTTTTGAATTGTTAATCGATCTAGAAAATAGGGAATATTCGTAAGAAGTTACCCCTTAGATCATAACCATCATTTGATTGTTGCAATTATTTACCGTGCTTCAATTGGATTAATTACTGAATTAATGTTTAATCGAAATAGGAACATTAACTTCAAGTAAAATCTGATTAGCGTTTGAATTCGTGAGAATCAACCATATTATAGAGTAAATTAACTCAAGAATTGGACCATGAGTCAGTAATCTTTCAACTATCTAATCAAATACCCTTATCCCTCTCTTTGATAATTCTTTGTTGCTTGTCTACTGTATTTTGTGATCAATTGTTATTTTCTTAATTTTTAGAGTTAACCGTAGTAACGGTCATCAAATCAAGTGTTAATTTTTCTGGATAGTAATCAACTGGAGATTATTCGAATACTGTTTAAATCCAATCCATATGGAGACGATAATTAAACTATACTATCTTTGACTAGCGAGCAAACATTTTGTGTTGTGTTTTACGCTCGTCACCCCTCATTTGTAGACTTAAATGATTCTTCAAATTTTTGGGGTTTTTATGCCTGGCTTGCTTTCAATTGTTCATCTAACTTCTTGGATAATTCACTCCTTGTCACTGTCTTACGAACAATAGCCTTTACTCATCCTTTCTTGGGTGTAGGGTTTATTTAGTTGTGGGTGTGGATTCGTTTGGTGGTGATGAGGGTTTTTCAGAGATGTTAGCCATTGATGATGGTAGAAGGAATATATGTGTGTTTAGAAGATTAGAGAAGATTTAGAGTAATAGTTGGCGGCTGGAAATTAGAAGTGAAGAAACATCTAAGGCCAAATAAATATAAAGCGAGAGAATTTAATTGATAACGATAGCTTTTCAAAAGCTCAGAAGTCTAATCAAACCGGGAGGTAGTTTGAAAAGACGTTGAGGACTCTCCCTAGAATCTAGGCAATTATTGCATTTTGGGACTCTCTTTGGATGAAACTGGTTCATTTTGTAATGGATAAGCTCAAGGAATGTTAGGATTAAATGAGACTATCCTTTTGATCATAATCCAAATATAATTATTTCAAAATATACAGAGTGGAGAGTACGTACCAAGTAATCTTGATGAACTAGGTTCTTCATTGAGAAATCTCTTGTGTAAGTCTAAATTTTCTAAGAGAATAAAGATAATATCATTAGAGAATAATGAGATATTTTAGCACATGGCACAAGAGTATACTAGTGAAAGTATGAGACTGAGCAAAATCTAATCTAATTATGTACAAAATTCACAAATTATCTAACCATTCTTTTAGTTAGAACTAGTTCCTTGTAGGTGATCTTAATCATCCCTAATTCTAACTTGTTCCTTTCAAAGTGATCTCTACTTAGAGATTTTGTAAAGATGTCACCTATTTGCTTGTCCGTAGCACAAAATTCCATAGTGATCAAATCCTTTTCATAGTTGTCCCTTAAAAAGTGATGCTTAACATCTATGTGCTTAGTTTTTTTGTGAAGAACCGGGTTCTTGGTCATACTAATTGCACTAATATTATCACAAAATATGGGGATACAACCTACATCAATTCCAAAATCCATTAATTGTTGTTTGATCCACAACAATTGAGCACAACATAAAGCAACAACAACATACTAAGCTTCAGTAGTAGATAAGACCACAAAATTTTGCTTTTTGGTGGCCCGAGACACAAGACATGAGCCAAGATAATGTGCCATACCTGAGGTGCTTTTTCTATCCACAAGCAAACCTGCATAATTAGCACCTGCATATCCCACTAAGTTAAAATTACTACCTTTTGGATACCATAGACAAAGGTCAGTGGTGCCTTTTAGGTATCTTAAGATCCTCTTGATAGTAGTCAACTAGGACTCCTTTGGATTTGCATAAAATCTAGCACAAAGGCCTACACTAAAAATAATGCCAGGTCTGCTAGCAGTGAGATATAACAAGGAGCCAATCATTCTTCTATACAACTTCTGATCAACAGATAAACCAGGTTTATCTACATCTAATTTTGTGGTTGTTGCTATAGGAGTGTCAATTTCTTTGGAATCTTCCATTTTAAACCTTTTAAGCAACTCTTTTACATACTTCTGCTAATGGATCATAGTTCCATTTAAATATTATTTAATTTGTAAGCCTAAAAAGAAATCGAGCTCACCCATCATACTTATTTCAGATATACTCCCCATTAGTTTAGCAAATTCTTTAATTAACTTATCAGTAATTCCTCCAAAGATTATATCATCAACACATATCTGAACTACCAAGTGATCTTTACCTTTTTCTTTCAAGAATAAAGTATTGTCACTTTTACCTCTCTTGTAGCCATGCTCAAGCAAGAATTTTGATAATCTTTCATACCATGCTTTTGGAGCCTGTTTGAGCCCATAAAGTGCCTTGTCAAGCTTCTACACATGATCAGGACATTCCTTGCTTTCAAATCTAGGAGGTTGTTTGACAAACACTTCTTCCTTTAGATAGCCATTGAAGAAGGTACTCTTGACATCCATCTGATGGAGAGTGAATTCCATGTAGGCAGTAAAGGCTATAAGAAATCTAATTGCTTCCAATCTTGAATCTGGAGCAAACGTCTCATCATAGTCTATGCCCTCCTCTTGACTATATCCTTGAACCACCAATCTTGCCTTGTTCTTTGTAACTGTTCCATCTTTGTCAAGTTTGTTTCTAAAGACCCATTTTGTGCCAATTACTGATATGTGCTTGGTTCTTGGTACCAGATGCCAAACTAGATTTCTTTCAAATTGGTTGAGTTCATCTTGCATTGTATTCATCTAGTCCGCATCCTGCAAAGCCTTAGCAACATTTTTGCAAGCACAAATTATAGAAGGACCTGGTTCTTCTATGTGTTCCTTATACTACTGTAGCGTAATAATAAATGCTAAAAGTAAAGAACACAAGTATTTTTACGTAGAAAATACCTAGCTCAAAAGGCGAAAAAACCATGACCTACTACCCAGTAGGAGTTTTTCCAACACTTCACTAAATCACTGAGCCAAAAATAACATTTACAAAACTATTTGTAAACCAAAGGATTATCTCTAACCCTTTGTGAAAATCAACCTCTAGCTGTTGCAACAACTTCAAATTAACTCTTACTTGAATACTTCACTCGAAGTACCTAGTACAATTGCTTCTAGATAAAGATGAAAGGTACAACTCAAAAGCCCTACTACAATGAAATTAGAATAAAAGACAGACATTTGGAATTGGTTCTTCTATCTTGTTCATGTAGCTTCAGGTTCGCACACTTGAATCACACAGGAATTGCTTGCAAAATACCTTGCTATATTAGTTTCAACTCACGTTTAACTTTGGCGTCTAAAATGTGAACATCCTGCAATATATAGAGTTAATATAATAGGAAATAACTAGAGTTCTAATTCTATACTCTTCCATGGTGGAAGAGTTCTAGTTATCTTCAACTTCTTACTCCTCCCTTATCTAGGATAGAGTTCTCTTCGAGTAAGGAGTCCTTTTCCTTATCACTTATGCAATCTTTTCGTTTAGGAGATATCAAATATAACAACTTAAGCTTATCTCCTTCAAGTTCATGCCTTGTGCTCGAATTTTCTCGTGTCTGTGTACACTGTGTATGAACCTGGTTCATGCTTGAGTTCCTTTGTCAATCATCAAAACAAACTTACTTGGGCCAACAGAGATTCTTTTAATTCTCGCATTTCTTATTTATTGAGATGATGTTTATCAAATGTAGTGGGGTATATGGATGCATAAAAGGAAGAAGGGAGCTAAGACAGGGGGATACAATATCACCCCTACTTTTGTTATCTTCATGGAATATTTCACTCGAATCATGAAATTGGTAACCACCAAAACAGGCTTTGCGTTTCATACAAAATAAAAAGGGCTCAAGTTGAACCTGCTGGCCCATCTGAAGTTTGTTTTGATGATTGACAAAGGAACTCAAGCATGAACCAGGTCCATACACAATGTACACAGACACGAACAAATTCAAGCACAATGTATGCACGTGAAGGAGATGAGCTTAAGTGGTTATATCTGATATCTCTTAAACGAAAAGGTTTCATAAATGATAAGGAGAAGGACTCCTTACTCGAGAGAACTCTATCCTAGATAAGGGAGGAGTTAGAAGTTGAAGATAACTAGAACTCTTCCACCATGGAAGAGTATAGTATTAGAACTCTAGTTATTTCCTATTCTACTAACTCTATATATTGCAGGATGTTCTCATTTTACAGGCACGCACAAAAGTTGAAGTTAAACTTGAGTTGAGAACAAAATGGCAAGGGATTTTACAAGCAATTCTTGTGTGATTCAAGTGTACGAATCTGAAGCTACATGAACCAGATAGAAAAACAGTTCCAAGTGTCTGTCATTTATTCTAGTTCAATTGTAGTAGGGCTTTTTAAATTGTACCTTTCAGCTTTATCTAGAGGCAATTGTATTAGGTACACTGTGTATTCAAGTTAGAGTTAACTTGAAGTTGTCGCAACAATTAGAGGTTGGTTGCCACAACGGGATTAGAGGTAATCCTTAGGTTTATAAAGAGTTTTGTAAATGTTATTTTGACTCAGTGATTTACTGAAGTGTTGGAAAAAATTCTACTGAGTAGTAGGTCGTGGTTTTTTCACCTTTTCAACTCGGTGTTTTCCACGTAAAAATACTTGTGATTTTTACTTTTCTCATTCACTATTTCTACAACAGTAGTATAAGGAACACATAGAAGAACCAGGTCCTTCTATAATTAGTGCACGCAAAAATTGGACACCACACAAATCACCCCCTATTGTATGGCATTGAAGTATAAAACATCAGAACTACCTCTTCTTTACTAAAGATGTGCTGATATTCTGTAATGGGTATTTCCAGGCTGTAGTACAGTTGCACAGAGGGCTGCAAACTTTCTCAAATACCCCAGGCCTAACTACTAGTACAGGTAAATCTAATATCTTTAGTGCTAATATGGATGGCCAATATATGAAAGATCTTTGTGAACTAACAAGGTATAAGAAGGGAACAGTATATTATCCGTTAGATATCTGGAAGTTCCAATCTCACCTAAGACGTTAGCTTCAGTGGAATGTGAAATGCTTGTGGAAAGAATCTGCAGCAGAGTGAGAACTTGGGGGTCAAGAAACTTATTTTATGCACCTCGAGTACAATTGATCAATTCTGTGCTAATGTATGTACATAGCTACCGGGCTTCCATTTTCATGTTTGAAAGCAATCACAAGCGTCTGCCTGAATTTCTTATGGGGAGGAAAAGCAAAAACAAATAGGGGACCGCTGGTAGCTTGAGATATAGTTTGTCTACCTAAGCAAGAAGGAGGATTAGGGATAATTGATTGCACTATTTAGAATGAAGCAGTTGTGACTAAGTACGTATGGAACAACTTGTGGGTAAAGTGGGTCAACTATATTTACCTTAAAGGTAGTAACTGGTGGTAATACTCTCTACCTGTAGACACTACGTTGTTGGAATTGGAAAAATGTATACCTTATTAGAGACAAATTCAGTGCTGAATATATACAAAATGGATGGCTTTCGACAACAAAAAAATGTACTATATATAAGGAGTGGATACAAGTGACGAAAAGGCATCTCTGAAGTATGGCCGGAGATGATTGGTTTGGAACAATTCCAACACGCCAAAACATAGCTTCATATGCTGGCTTGCCATGCATAGGAGTTTACTAACTAAAGACAAATTGTTCAAATTAGGGATCGGCCAAGATAGTCTATGTCTGCTATGTGGGAACTATAATGAATTAGTGAAAAATATCTTCTTTGAATGTTGTTATGCTAGATTATGCCTAGAATAGATATTAGAGTGGCTACAAACGAGCATACAAAACAAAGAGGTGAAAGGAATTTGGAAGAGAATGATAAGATGCACAACAGGAAAGAAAAGTTGAGCACTAAGCTGGAGGTCAAGAGGAGGGCATAGACTATGATGAGACCTTTGCTTCAGTTGCAAGACTGGAAGCAATTAGACTCCTTATAGCCTTTGCTGCTTACATGTAATTCACTCTCCATTAGATGGACGTCAAGAGTTCCTTCCTCAATGTCTATCTAAAGGAAGAAGTATTTGTCAAGCAACCTCTGGGCTTTGAAAGCAAGGAATGTCATGATCATGTGTACAAACTTGAAAAAGCACTTTATGGGCTCAAGCAGGCTCCAAGAGAGTTAAAATTGACAATACTTTATTCTTGAAAGTGAAAGATAAAGATCTCTTGGTAGTTCACATATATGTTGATGATATAATATTTGGAGCAAATACTGATAAGTTAAATAAAGAATTTGCTAAACTAATGGGGAGTGAATTTGAAATCAGTATGATGGGTGAGCTTAATTTCTTTTTAGGCTTACAAATTAAACAAAATTCAAATGGAACTATAATCCATGAGTAGAAGTATGTAAAAGAGTTTCTTAAAAGCTTTAAAATGGAAGATTCCAAAGAAATTGATACTCCTATAGCAACAACCACAAAATTGGATGTAGATGAACCTGGTTATCTATTGATCAAAAGTTGTATAGGGGAATGATTTGCTCTTTGTTATATCTTACTACTAGCATACCTGACATTATTTTTCAGTGTAGGCCTATGTGCTAGATTTTAGGCAAATCCAAAGGAGTCTCACTTGAATGATGTCAAGAAGATGTTGAAATACCTAAAAGGCACCACAGACCTTTGTCTATAGTATCCAAAGGTAGTAATTTTAACTTAGTGGGATATGTTGATGCTGATTATACAGGTTTTCTTGTTGATAGAAAGAGCACCTCACGTATGGCACACTTTCTTGGATCATGACTTGTGTCTTGGGCCACCAAAAGGAAAACTTTTGTGGCTTTATCTACTGTTGAGGCTGAGTATGTTGATGCTACCTCACGTTGTGCTCAATTACTGTGGATCAAACATCAATTAATGGACTTTGGGATTGATGTAGTCTGTATTTTTATCTTTTGTGATAACACTAGTGCAATTAGTATGATCAAGAACCTGGGTTATCATAAGAGAACTAAGCACAGAGATGTTAGACATCACTTTTTAAGGGACAACTATGAAAATGGTTTGATCACTATGAAATTTTGTGCTACTGACAATCAAATAGATGACATCTTCACAAAAGATCTAAGTAGAGATCACTTTGAAAGGAACATGTTAGAATTAGGGATGATTAAGATCACCTAAAAGGAACCAGTTCTAACTCAAAAATTTGGTTAGGAAATTTGTAAATTTTGTACATAATTAGACTAGATTTTGCTCAGTCTCATACGTTCTCTAGTATACTCTTATGCCATGTGCTAAAATATCTCATTAATCTCAAATGATAATATCTTTGATTTTTTGGAAAATTCAGACTTACACAAGATATTTCTCAGTGAAGAACCCAGTTCATCAAGATTACATGGTACGTACTCTCCACTCTGTATATTTTGAAATAATTATATTTGGATTATGATCAAAAGGAGAGTCCCATTTAATCTTAACCTCCTTGAGCTTATCTGTTAAGAAATGAACCACTTTCATCCAAATAGAGTCCCAAAACGCAATAAGAGCCTAGATTCTCTGGAGTGTCTTCAACGTCTTTTCAAACTGACTCCCAGTTTAATTAGACTTCTGAGCTTCTGAAAAAGCTACTATTACCTAATTAAACTCCTCCTCTTTAAATTGATTAGGCCTTAGTTATTGCTTTAGTTCTAAATTTTTGGCAGCCAAACAATTCTCTCTATCTTCTCTCATCTTCTAAACACACACATACTCAACTTCTCTCATCCTCTAACCATCAATGGCTAACACCTCTGAAAATACCTCATCACCACCCAAAGAATACACACCCACTCCTTCAACCACACCCTCAACCACCCATATCTCTAAGAAAGGAAGAGTTAAGATGCTTTCTCACAAAGTAGTCACTGGAGGAGAACAAATCAAGAAAATCAATGAGCAACTGAAGGAAAGTCAGGAAGATGAACTTCAAAAATCTGAAGATTCTTTCAAGTCTACAACTGGGGGGAAGAAATTGTTTCATCATAAACAGAGCAGGTAACATATGGTCCAAAATTTACATCTGAAGTAATCTATGAGGTTGCTGTAAATTTGGAAAATAGATTTGTTCTGGTATGAATTGTGGCTGGGGTAGAGACCACTGAGTCTGGGAAAATTGGTGGTAAAAATAAAAAAAGAAAAGAAACAGAGAATAACGGTGTTCAAGGAGATGTGAGAGGAACGGGACAAGGAGTGGCCGAATCTTCACCCACTCCTATTGGTTTGACTGAAGAAACAAGAGCTGTGGTAGTATGGAGTGAGGAATATGGTAGAGAAGAAGAAAGCGTGAGAGAAAAAGAGGGAAGTAGGTCTGGAGAAGCTGCTGTGGGGTTGGTTAGGTTGAGGAAGAGGTTTCAAAAACTTGTTCCATCTATGCAGGAACCCTTTGAAGACCAATTGAGATGAGTGTCTGACAGTTACAATACTAAAAGGAAAAAGAGTTCATGAGTTAAAATTCCTGGCACTGCGAGGGCAAACAAGAAAAGAAAGGCTGCCTCTTCTATCCTTGTAGTGACTCCTCCTACAAGAGGAAGAGCTACAAGGAGTCAGAAGAAGCAGAGTGAGGTTGAATTGGAAAAGGCCCTAAAAGAAAGTAAGAGAAAAGCTGCTGCAAAGGAAAATAAGAAGATGGTTGAGCCTGTTGAGGAAGTTAAAATTGAGAGATGGAACTGGTTCTCCGTGATGAAGAGGAGACAGAAGAAATAGAGGTTGTGACTCCAAAGGCAAAGAAAATCAAGACTTTCATAAAGAAGTCTGTTTCAAAGACAAAGTCTGCAGAGCCCTCTACCTTGAAGTCTAGAAAAGTGAAAATGGTGGAAGAATAAGAGAGAGGAGAAGAAGAAGAAGAATCTGATGATGAGAAAGACAAGATGATTAAGTTTGGGAAAAGAACCATCTTGAAAGGTAGACTCCTCAGGGACTTAGAGGAGGAAGGTATGATGATGCTGATGGAAAAGTTACATCTGTAGGGTTGGAAGGACGTTGTCCTTAAGATGGATGGAAAGCTTGCCAGAACTGAGATTGTGGGGTTTATGTCAAATTGTGAGATAAAAAATGGCAGAGTCACCAGTATGGTGAAGGAAGTTACAGTGAGTTTTGATGACAAGGAACTGGAAGAGATCTTAGGTGTACCTGCTGAAGGGTACAATGATTACAAGAAACTCAAATGGCTAAGTTTATAGAATCTCCCTACCTCCCTTGCCATTAAAAGGAAGTTTGGTGACAATAAAGAAGAGCTTCAGCCCAAGGCTATATAAAAGAGTGAGATGAAGCCACCCCACAAACTGTTGCTTAAATTTGTTAACAAAGTTGTGCTGCCTAGGCAGGAAAGGAGACACATTGCCACACTCATGGACCTGGTCCTTATGGAATGTCTGGACAGTGGAAGGCAAATCAATTGGCCTGGATTTATCATCCAGCTTCTCGATAGGGTTTTGACTGGCACCAAAACTCATGCCATACCCAATGGTTTCATTCTCACGGTTGTACTCGCACACTTCAAGGTACCCATCAAGAAATGGGAAGTTGGTACAATCAAGGATTACTTTGGGGCAAACACTTTGACTGATTGTGGCTATGAAGTCCACATCACTCCCAAAGAACCCGGTTCATCAAAGAAGGTACCTGTGAACAGCAAAGTACGAGCCTTGGTGCAAGAAAGTGGGGCTAAGGATGCTGAAATTGAAAGGCTGAAGAAGAGGTTGTCAGAAGTAGAAACTGAGAGAGATGCTTTCAGAGCTGAGCTTGCAAAGGAAAACGAGAAGAATGATGGTATTCTTCATGATATGCTGAAAGTGCTTCAAGCCAAGAACCAAGAACCTGGTCCTTTCCAGCCTTCAAACCTTCCTAGCCTAGTTAGACAAACCAGTGGCCTGGATAGGATTTCTTTTCGATCTTTTTGCTCATGATCCAGTGTTTTTATTTCTCTTTATACTTTGTGAATGACTAGTATCAATGATAATTAATTATTTTTGTGCTCTAACTGTTTGTTGATGCTTCTTATTTGACTAATATCATTAGATTGATAAATGATGCTTGACTCCATGATTGCATTTGAAGTAGCCCTAGTGGCCATGAGTAATTTTTATTAAAATCTGGTATCTAACATAATTATGCAAATTTTCGATGATGCCAAAAAGGGGAAGATAGGTTGTGCTTTTTACTGTGGACTGTGATGTTTATAACATAATGAACCTGGTTCTTGATGATTTGTGACTTTAAAATAGAAAGTGTTATAACATTATGTTGATGTTGAGCTGAGATGATACAGGGCCTATGCTTATCAAAAGCACAGAGTTTGTCATCATCAAAAAGGGGGAATATGTTGGCTCAATTGAAGTTTGTTTTGATGATTGATAAAGGAACTCAAGCATGAACCAGCTACATAAACAGTGTACAGAGACACGGACAGATTCAAGCACAAGGCATGCACGCGAAGGAGATAATCTTAAGTGGTTATATATAATATCTCCTGAACGAAAAGGTTGCATAAATGATAAGGATAAGAACTCCTTACTCGAGAGAACTCTATCCTGGATAAGGGAGGAGTTAGAAGTTGAAAATAACTAGAACTCTTCCACCATGGAAGAGTAAAGTATTAGAACTCTAGTTATTTCCTATTCTACTAACTCTATATATTGCAGGATGTTCTCATTTTACAGGCACGCGCAAAAGATGAAGTTAAACTTGAGTTGAGAATAAAATAGCAAGGGATTTTGCAAGCAATTCTTGTGTGATTCAAATGTGCGAATCTGAGGCTACATGAACCAGATAGAAAACCAGTTCCAAGTATCTGTCTTTTATTCTAGTTCAATTGTAGTAGGGCTTTTTAAATTATACCTTTCAGCTTTATCTAGAGGCAATTGTATTAGGTAAACTGAGTATTCAAGTTAGAGTTAACTTGAAGTTGTCGCAACAATTAGAGGTTGGTTGACACAACGTGATTAGATGTAATCTTAGGTTTACAAAGAGTTTTATAAATGTTGTTCTGACTCAGTGATTTAGTAAAGTGTTGGGAAAAATTCTACTAAGTAGTAGGTCGTGATTTTTTCACCTTTTGAGCCGGGTGTTTTTCACGAAAAAATACTTGTGTTCTTTACTTTCCGCATTTACTATTTCCGCAACAGTAGTATAACGAACACATAGAAGAACCAGGTCCTTCTATAATTAGTACACGCGAAAATTGAACACCACACAAATCACCCCCTCTTGTGTGGCATTGAAGTATAAAACATCAGAACCACCTCTTCTTTGCGAAAGATGTGCTGATATTCTGTAATGGGTATTTCCAGGCTGTAGTACTGTTGCACAGAGGGCTGCAAACTTTCTCAAATACCCCAGGCCTAATTACCAGTACAGGTAAATCTAATATCTTTAGTGCTAATATGGATGACCAATGTATGAAAGATCTTTGTGAACTAACAAGGTATAAGAAGCGAACAGTATATTATCTGTTAGATATCTGGAAGTTCCAATCTCACCTAAGACGTTAACTTTAGTGGAATGTAAAATGCTTGTGGAAAGAATCTGCAGCAGAGTGAGAACTTGGGGGTCAAGAAACTTATTTTATGCAGCTCGAATATAATTGATCAATTCTGTGCTAATGCGTGTACATAGCTACCGGGCTTCCATTTTCATATTTGAAAGCAATCACAAGTGTCTGCCTGAATTTCTTATGGGGAGGAAAAGCAAAAACAAATAAGGGACCACTGGTAGCTTGGGATATAGTTTGTCTACCTAAGCAAGAAGGAGGATTGGGGATAATTGATTGCACTATTTAGAATGAAGCTGTTGTGACTAAGTACGTATGGAACAACTTGTGGGTAAGGTGGGTCAACCATATTTACCTTAAAGGTAGTAACTGGTGATAATACTCTATGCCTATCGACAGTACATTGTTGGTATTGGAAAAATGTATACCTTATTAGAGACAGATTCAATGCTGAATATATACAAAATAGATGGCTTTCGACAACAAAAAAATACACTATATATAAAGAGTGGATACAGGTGACGAAAAGGCATCTCTGAAGTATGGTCGGAGATGATTGGTTTGGAACAATTCCAACACGCCAAAACATAGCTTCATATGCTGGCTTGCCATGCACAGGAGTTTACTGACTAAAGACAAATTGTTCAGATTAGGGATCGGCCAAGACAGTCTATGTCTGCTATGTGGGAAGTGTAATGAATTAGTGAAAATATCTTCTTTGAATGTTGTTATGCCAGATTATGCCTAGAACGGATATTAGAGTGGCTACAAATGAGCATACAAAACAAAGAGGTTAAGGGAATTTGGAAGAGAATGATAAGATGCACAGCAAGAAAGCAAAGTTGAGCACTAAGCTGGAGGTCAAGAAACGAAGCTTTATGGCATTTTAGAATTCCACACCCTCTGGTGATTTGTACACAAATCAAGCTGGATTGCAAGTATTGTTTCCTGGTAGGACTGACTGCAAGACAAAGTAAGAAAGATAGAGTGTGGATTGAAAAATTTTATAAATAGAAGAGGAGAGAATATGAAGGTTGAATAGAAAGATTTGTGCAGATAGAGAAAAATATTATAGATAGATATGAGTAGGTAGTAGTGAGAGTACACTGTATTTCCTTTGTGGTGATTAATAAAAATATTTCTTTCCACCAAAAAAAGGTATAGTGGTGGGTTAGTGATCTAATGGTGCTCAGATAGTGTCGCTAAGATAGTATACATGTACATATGTGTGTCATATACAAAATATATGCTTGTGATATACAGTGTAACAGTGAATTTTTTCAACTTGATTTCAGCTCGATTTCAGTTCTGATATTTTGACACCAAATCACCTCAAATCTTCCTCAAATTTTACATATAGAATCTTCCAGGAGTTTCTAAATTAATTTCAACCACTCCCGCTAAAAAAAATACTATGAGTAATAAATTTTAAATTTTGTATTCAAGATTCAAATGAGTCTTTAAGGGTATTTATTCAAATCTTTCTTCAACTAGATCACCAAATCCTAGGGTGTTCATCAAAGGTACACTTTTAATTTGATGAAATAATATGGCGGGAGAAGCAGTGGTCTAGTGGACGCACGAAATAAGTTCATGCCAGAAAAAGAAAAAGAAATCTAAAAGAACCTTGGGTTAGGCGATGGGGCTAATCTAATCAATTGATGATCAGAAATGGTGGGGGTGAAGGGAGAAAAACATTCGGTTGGCAAACAAAAGTGTAAGAATTTGATCAAAGAGATGTACATTTATGTAAGTTTCCTTAAAACATGCCCATGCAAAATTTGCAGCTATTAACATGCATTTGTAATTGTTCGAGAAAGAAAATTAGTCTTTGAACGAATTTTAAACTTGTCAAGAATGTTCAATGCAGAACTAGAAAAATTCCATGGATTATATATGGCTTGATTTAGTAAATATTTTTTAGAATGGCCAGAAAAGGTAAATAACTTACTATTTGTTTAAACAAGCAAATAATATTGTCTCCTCTGCTAATTAGCGGATACTCCGAATACGTTGTGATAATTTGAAGATTACTTTATGTAGAGGGTAATTTAGAGATTTTTTGTAACGACACAATCGGTTATTTTGTGTAATTGCGCCTCGTTACACCTTTTATTACTTCACACTTATGTGCTTATACTTTTATGACTTGCGGGGTTGATTAGTTTCGTTCTGGGAAGCTTTCGGGTTGATTTGGACCCTTCAGTCTAGACTTAGAAGCTTTAATTTGAAAATGTTGACCACACTTTGACTTTTGTGAAAACGACCTGGAACTGTATTTTTATGACTCCGATAGCTTCATATCGTGATTTCGGACTTGGGAGTATGCCCGAAATTGATTTTAAAAGTTCGTAGGTAGATTTGTGTTGATTTGCCGAAACTTGGAATAGGTGGCCTTCAGAACTTGTATGCAAAATTTGGTGTCGTTTGGACTTGGTTTGATAGGTTTCGGATACTTAGTTGTAATTCTAGAAGTTCTTGAAAATTTCCTTTGAGGAAAATGTCTTGCCTAACTTCGTGTGAGGGAACTACCCTTAGGATTGGTATTGTTTGATTCAATTGTGCTAAGTGAAATCCGTTTATACAAGGTGACGAGTGGGTACACGGGTTATATGTAGTATTTGACCTTTTTATGCTACTTAGACTAATTTCATGCTTTAATTGAAATGCCATATTATGTTCTAAATTCTCATAGTTAAATTATCTTTATTTGTGTTAGATTATCATTAAATGCCTTAGTTTACTTGTTTAGTATTTGTTCTACATCATGCTTGCTAAATTGCTCCCATACTTTAGTTGAACCCGTTGCTCCTTCATTGTTACATGCTATCTCTTTATTATTAATTATCATTGATGAATTAATTGTTCGTGTTATCCTTTTACTTGTTGGTTTCCATTATTTGAGACTCACGGTTAAATATTATTTCTTTTATTGTGAATTAGTCTTATCTAATATCATAGTTATACCTTATTTTTCTCATTGTTGAGTTAATTAGAGTTGAAGTTGTGAAAGTTGTAATACGTTGAGGTGATATTGGATATTGTTGAAACATCTATCTTATTGAGCATTTTCATCAATTATTATTTTTGATATTCTTGTATACGTTCTAGTGGAGCCATGGGCTATTGTTGTTGAAATATTGATATTGTTGTTGTTGGCAAGTTGTAATATATGGGCACTTGTGGTGTGAATTGTTATTATGATATGATATTAATGTGCATGCGGCGGTATAAGGCTTGGGTTGATGTGCATGCAGCGGTATAAGACTTGGGTTGATGTGCATGCGACTGTATAAGGTGGAACTTTTGTGCGTGTTGCTTGTAGAGAAACTACGTGAAGCCATGCGGTATCATAGGGTGGGCTAAAGTGTGCGTAGCTATTTCGAAAAAACTGTTTGCAAAACCTATTTTCAAATGTAAGGCTCACGCGGCGGTATAAGAAAAGATTGTGATTGAAATTGAGAAATGTAAATGCGATATGGTACCTCGGTTGTGATTCTTGATTGTTCCGGTTATTTCGAGCTGTCAGGTTGCACACTTTGCTCACCCACTTTCTAGTGCACCTCCTACACAGGGTGCCTTCAGCGGTCAGTCCAGCCGGCCAGGCTCGAGCCAATCCCAGCCGCCACGTCTACCAAGATCTTATTTTGAGTGTGGGGATACCCGCCATATGGTCAGAGACTACCCAGACTCAAAAGGGGTGCACCTTCTCAGACTACTCAGGTTTCACGGATTGAGTCAGGTCCGTAAACTTCTCAGGCCATGATTGCTGCCCTACTTGCCTCTCTACCTGCTCAGCCAGCTAGGTGTGGTGGATGTGCGGGTAGAGGTCACCCTAGACTGCGAGGCCAAGCCAGATTCTATGCTCTTCCGAGTATGACAGAGGTAGTTGCTTTAAACTCAGTCATTACAGGTATGGTTTCGGTTTTCTATAGAGATGCATCAGTCTTGTTTGATCCGGGATCCACTTATTCATATGTGTCATCTTACTTTGCTCTATATTTGGATATATCTCGTGATTCTTTGAGTTCTCATGTTTATGTGTTCACTCCTATGGGAGATTCTATTGTTGTGGACCATGTGTATCGGTCGTGTTTAGATGTTATTGGTGGTTTTGAGACAAGAGTTGATATGTTGTTACTTAGTATGGTTGACTTTTATGTTATCTTGGGTATGGTCCGGTTGTCGCCCTATCATGCTATTTTTTATTTTCACACCAAGACCATTACACTGGCTATGCCAGGTTTACCATGGTTCGAGTGGAGGGGTGCATTAGATTATGTTTCTAGCAGGGTTTTCTCATTTCTAAAAGCTCAACGGATGGTTGAGAAGGGGTGTAATGTTTATCTAGCCTTTGTTTGGGATGTCAGTGCTGATACTCCTACCGTGGAGTCAGTTCCGATAGTGAGAGACTTTCCAGATATATTTCCAGCAGATCTTTAGGCCATGCCGCCCGACAAGGATATCGTTTTTGGTATTGACTTGTTGCCGAGAAGTCAACCCATTTCTATTCCACCATATCGTATGGCCTTAGCGGAGCTGAAAGAGTTAAAGGAGCAGTTTCAAGAGTTGCTTGATAAGGGATTCATGCGGCCTAATGTGTCGTAATGGGGTGCTCCGGACTTTTTTGTAAAGAAGAAGGATGGTTCTATGCACATGTGTATTGATTATCCTCAATTGAAAAAGGTTACAGGGAAGAACATGTATCTGTTGACATGCATTGATGACCTATTTGATCAGCTACAGGGTGCTAAAGTGTTCTCCAAGATTGATTTCCGGTCAGGTTATCATCAGTTGAAGGTTCGGGATCCGGATATTCCGAAGACTGCCTTTAGGACTCGGTATGGTCACTACGAGTTCCTCGTGATGTCATTTGGGCTGACCAACACCCCATCAACATTTATGCACCTGATTAACAGTGTGTTCCAGCCTTATCTTGATTCATTCATCATTGTGTTTATTAACGACATCTTGGGGTACTCCCACAGTAGGAAATATCATAAGCAGCATTTGAGGATCATTCTCCAGACCTTCCGGGAGAAGAAGTTATATACGAAGTTCTCAAAGCGTGAATTTTAGCTTGAATCGGTGGCACTTTTGGGTCATGTTTAGTCGAGTGAGGGGATCAAGGTAGATCCAAAGAATATTGAGGTGGTGCAGAGTTAGCCAAGAGCGTCTTCAGCTACTAAGATCTCGAGTTGTCTTATTCTGGTCGGGTATTATCGTCTTTTCGTAGAGGGCTTCTCATCTATCGATGCACCTATGACTAGATTAACCCAAAAGGGTGATCCTTTCAGATAGACTGAGGAGTGTGAGGCAAGCTTTCAAAAGCTCAAGACTGCTTTGACTACAGTCTTAATGTTAGTGTTTCCTACTGGCTCGGGGTCTTATATTATGTATTGTGATGCGTCACGTGTTGGCCTTGGCGCGATGCTGATGCAGGATGGTAAGGTGAATGCCTACACATCGCAACAGATGAAGAATCATGAGAAGAATTATCCAGTCTAGGATTTGGAGTTGGCAGCCATTGTTCATCCATTGAAGATCTAGTGGAATTATTTATACAGTGTTCCTTGTGAGGTCTTTACCGACTACCGAAGTTTACAACATCTGTTCAAATAGAAGGATCTTAACTTGTGGCAGCGGAGGTGGTTAGAGTTACTTAAGGACTATGATATCACCATTCTATATCATCCCGGGAAGGCCAATGTGGTGGCCAATGCCTTGAGTCGCAAGGCGGAGAGTTTGGGTAGTTTAGCATAGCTACTGGTAACCAAGAGACCATTACCATTGGATGTTTCGGAGCCCAGTCGAGTTCTTGCTTGTGTGGTTTCTCGGTCTTCTCTATAGGACCGAATTAGAGAGCGTCAGTATGACGATCCCCATCTGCTTGTCCTTAAGGACACGGTTCAAAAAGGAGATGCCAATGAGATTACTATTAGGGATGACGGTGTGTTACGGATGTAGGGCCGGTTATGTGTGCCCAATGTGGATGGTTTATGTGAGTTGATTTTTCAAGAGGCCCACAGTTCGCGGTATTCCATTCATCCGGGTGCCACTAAGATGTATCAGGACTTAAGGAAGAACTATTGCTGGAGGAGGATGATGAAGGACATAGTTGAGTATGTAGATCGGTGCCTAAATTCTAAACAGGTGAAGTATGAGCATCAGCGACCGGGTAGTTTATTTCAGCGGCTTGAGATTCCTGAGTGGAAATGGGAGCGCGTAACCATGGACTTCTTTGTTGGTCTGCCACAGACTCCGAGGAAGTTTGATGCAGTATGGGTGATTATGGATAGGTTGATCAAGTCGGCTCATTTCATTCCGGTAGTGACTACCTATTATTCAGAGCAGCTGGCTCAGGTTTATATCAGCGAGATTGTCCGAAATCATGGCGTATCAGTATCTATCATCTTTGACTAGGGTATGCAGTTCACATCGCATTTTTGGAAGGCTATACAATGTGAGCTAGGCACATGGGTTGAGTTGAGTACAACATTTCACCCTCAGACAGATAGATAGTCCAAGCGCACTATTCAGATATTGGAGGGCATATTTCGCGTATGTGTTATGGATTTTGGGGGCGCTTGGGATCCGTTTCTGCCACTTGTGGAGTTTGCCTACAACAACAACTACCAGTCGAGTATCCAGATGGCTCTATATAAGGCTCTATATGGGAGATGATGATGTTATCCAATTGGGTTATTTGAGCATGGAGAGGCTAAGTTATTAGGCACGGATCTGGTCCAAGATGCTTTGGAGAAGGTAAGGATGATCCAGGATCGGCTTCATACAACCCAATCGAGGCAGAAGATTTATGCGGATCGGAAGGTTCGTGATGTTTCATTCATGATTGGAGAAAGAGTTTTGCTTCGGGTTTCACCCATGAAGGGTGTAATGAGGTTCGGAAAGAAGGGAAAGTTGAGCCATAGGTATGTCAGACCTTTTGAGATCCTTGAGAGGAATGGAGAGGTGGCATACAAGCTTGCATTGCCACCTAGTTTATCAGCGATTCATCTAGTGTTCCATGTCTCTATGCTCCAGAAGTACTATGGGATGTCTCATGTTCTAGATTTCAGCACAGTCCAGTTGGATGAGGATTTGACTTACATTGAGGAGCATGTGGCTATCTTGGACCGGCAAGTCTGGAAGTTGAGATCAAAGGATATTGCTTCAGTGAAGGTTCAATAGAGGGGTCATGTGAAATCGTTACCCTCATCTATTCACCACTTTAGGTATGTTCTTATGCACGTTCGAGGAAGAACGTTTGATTTAAGATAGGGAGAATGTAACGACCCGATCGGTCATTTTGTCTAATTGTGCCTCGTTACCCTTTTTATTGCTTCACACTTATGCGTTTATGCTTTTATGACTTGGTTGATTAGTTTCGTTACGGGAAGCTTTCGGGTTGATTTGGACCCTTGATTCTACACTTAGAAGCTTTAATTTGAAATTGTTGACCAAATTTTGACTTTTGTGAAAACGACCCCGAAGCTATATTTTTATGACTCGGATAGCTTCGTATAGTGATTTCGGACTTGGGCATATGCGCAGAATTGATTTTGGAAGTCTGTAGGTTGATTTGTATTGATTTGCCGAAATTTGGCAATTTAAAGTTGAAACGTTTGCCCGAAGGTTGACTTTTAGCTATCGAACTCGAAATTTGATTTTGGGACTTCAAATAGGTTCGTCATGGCATTTAGAACTTGTCTGCAAAATTTGGTGTCGTTTGGAGTTGGTTTGAAAGGTTTTCGGATGCTTAGTTGTAATTATAGAAGTTCTTGAAATTTTCCTTTGAATTCTATGCATTTTAGAGCTCAATTCGTACTTTTAGATGTTATTTTTGTGTTTTGATCACGCGAACGAGTTTGTATGGTATTTTAAGACTTTTGTGAATTTCTGGTTTGAACCCTGGAGGGCTCTAATGAGTTTCGGACACGTTCTGAAAGTGTTTTGGACCGAAAATAGCAGTTGGTGTCTGGTGCCCTCTAGTGTCGAATTGCGAACACCAAGGTCGCATTTGCGACTATAGCAGGAATCCTAGTTATCGCAAATGCAATGCCTTGGTCGCATTTGCGAAGAGCTTCTGGACTGGGCTATGTTCGCTTTTGCGAGGGCAGCAGGGGTCACAAATATGATCCCATCTTCGCATTTGTGAAGAGCTTCCCAAGCCTTAAGTGCCGCATTTGCGAGGCTTTCTTGGCAATTGTGAACCCATATCATAATTGCGATATCTGCAGCTGAACATAAGGGCTGTAAGTTAGGATTTATCTCTCATTGTCTCATTTTTTAACCCTAGACTTGGCAGAAAGCGATTTGGAGAGGGGATTTTCACCTACAAACCCTAGGTAAGTAATTCTAATCTATTTCTAATCATATTCCATCATCATATCTTAGATTTTAACATAAATATCATGTGAATCAAATTAGAAATTTATGAAACTTTGTCAAGTTTTTGAAAAATAAGAATTTGAGTTTTGAGAGTCGATTTGGACACGAATTTTGAAAATTCTCACATATATAAACTCGTGGGGTCATGGGTAGACGGAATCTACCATTGGACCCAGGTTTTGATCGGGCGGGCCCCGAGTTAACTTTTGTTGACTTTTTAAAAAAAGTATAAAGATCTTAACTTTATCTATTGCAATTGAACTCTCTAGTATTGTTCGATAAAATTGAGTCGATTTTGGTTAGATTTGGGCAGTGTGGAGACGTATTTAAGGGAAAAGCTATTTTCAAGTGTTGAATTGGCCTAGGTGAAGTAAGTATCTTGCCTAACTTCATGTGGGGGAACTATCCCTTATGATTGGTATTGTTTGATTCGATTGTGCTAAGTGAAATCCTTGTACGCAAGGTGACGAGTGGGTACACGGGTTGTACGTAGTATTTGACCGATTTAGGCTACTTAGACTAATTCCATGCTTTAATTGAAATGCCATATTATGTTCTAAACTCTCATAGTCAAATTATTCTTAATTATGTTAGACTATCCTTAAATGCCTTAGTTGACTTGTTTAGTATTTGTTCTACATCTTGATTGTTAAATTGCTCCCATGCTTTAGTTGAACATATTGCTCCTTTATTGTTACATGTTATCTCTTCATTGTTAATTATCATTGATGAATTAACTGGTCATGTTATCCCTTTACTTGTTGATTTCCATGATTTGAGACTCACTGTTGAATATTATTTCTTTTATTATGAGTTAGTCTTATCTAATATCGTGGTTATACCTTATTTTTCTCATTGTTGAGTTAATTGGTGTTGAAGTTGTTACAATCGTCATATATTGAGGCGATATTGGCTATTGTTGAAACATCTATCTTATTGAGCATTTTCATCCATTGTTGTTGTTGATATTCTTGTATACGTTGTGGTGGAGCCATGGACTATCGTTGTGGAAATATTGATATTGTTGTTGTTGGCAAGTTATGATATGTGGGCACTTTTAGTACGAATTGTTATTGTGATATGATATTGATGAGCATGCAGCGGTATAAGGCTTGGGTTGATGTGCATGTGGCGGTATAAGGTGGTACTTATATGCGTGTTGCTTGTATGGGAACTACGTGAAGCCACGCGGCATTATAAAGTGGGCTAAAGTGCGTGTAGCTATTTCGGAAAAACTTTTTTCAAAACCTATATTCAAATATAAGGCTCACGCGGCGGTATAAGAAAAGATTGTGATTGAAATTGAGAAATGTGAATACGAGGCGGTAACTCAGTTATGATTCTTTATTGTACGAGGTGGTACCTCAGTTTGATTTCATTATACACGAGGTGGTGCCTCGTTGTGTTTCTTGTTCTTTGTTTCATGTTGCAAAGTGTTGTGGAAGGAATATTTCGTGTTGCTTCATTCTTTATTATTCTAGTTGTTGTAGTCCGTACATGATCATTGTAGCACTTTATTTTTTTTTTTATGTTGTTTCTATTGTTAACTTCCGGTACTAGTTCTTGCTATTATCTTGTTCCGTATCAGTTATTTTGCACTTTTCGTTACTTATCTGTATTACACTTTTATACTGTTTATTTCATATCCTAGTAGGTGTCTTGACCTGGCCTCATCACTACTCTACTGAGGTTAGGCTCGATACTTATTGGGTACCGTTGTGGTGTACTCATACTACGCTTCTGCACATCATTTTGTACAAATCCAGGTATGTCTGCTCTTGCCGGTCGTTAGAGGTTATTGTAGCTGCTGCTTGGGAGATTTCAAGGTATACCCGCTCCACATCCGCAGGCCTCGAAGTTACCTTCCCTATTTTACTTCTTGTTGAATTTTTCTTTCGAACAGTGATGTAGTAGTACTCTAGTTATATTCTGTAGAGTTTATGTCTCAGTTCCACCAGTTTTGGGGTGTGTATTGTGAGATTTTGTTTTCGGAAGGATTTATCTATTATTCAGTTGTTTTCAGTAACTTGTTAATTTATATATGTTCAGTTATAATTATTTGTTAGGCTTACCTAGTCGTAGAGACTAGGTGTCATCACGACATCCTTCGACACTTTTTACTTGTTCTATTTTAGCACCTATTAATCTTTGTACAGAAATTTGTTGATGTGATGAGTTGTAGCTGGAAGTCTAAATTCAAAGCATCGGATGACGGCCCACAACTGTAGCATAATTTATGTGCTTTTATAGTTTTCTTGTATTAGAGGGCCAAAAGTATATTCTTTTATTGGTTGACTTGTTTCGGTCATGCTCAATTGTATATATAGCAGTAGTCCTATGTGATCAGACAACAATTTATTTATTTTGACCCGAATTGAAAATGTTGTAGATCTTTCTCTCTCAACAGAAGTTCTTCTACACCTAAACCTAATGAATTTTCTCCGATCCCGATCAATGTTTTGCACTTTTACATAGTATCTGAACATCGATCTAGCTAATTAGCGTACCAGGTATGACTTTGGTTACTATTCCTTTCTCCCGATCCAGTTTTAGAGGTTGGAGAAGGAGTATTATTTTGTTTTTGTCGGCTAGAAATAAAATTGAGTTTATTGACGTTACTCTTTAAATTATCTCCCACTTCACCAGAGTGCAAATAGTAGGATCATTGCAATAATATGGTTATTTTTTGGTTGACTAGTTCCTTGTCTCCCATTATTGTTATTAGGGTATAGTACTCCAAGACAATTGAGAACATTTGGAAACTATTAAATTGGAGGCATGCGATTGTAAATTGGGACTAAGAGCTTCGAGATTAAGAAGGAATTAGCCTCCACCAACTAGGGCTCTCTTGCAAGTGTTGCGGGAGGAGCATAGGGACTAAAGCTGGTATTTGAAGGGAAGGGAGGAGGAGGACAAACTTCACCAGTTCCTTATGGGGTTAAATGAGATTTATATATGTGTAAGAAATAGCTTTTGCATGATGTAACCACCTCCATCATTAGACAGTGTTTATAATATTATTCTTGAGGATGAGATGTAGACACATGTCAATCCCCCTCCCTAGTGCAGTCCTGAGTTAGCTTCCTTTAATGCAACCTCTGTCAATCTTCCTCAAACGTTTTCCTTTTAGAGGAAACACCCTCAAAGAGAGTCTTTTGATCATAATAGAGAAAGTGAGATGGGCAAATACTGTAAAACAGATGTCACGACGCCAAATCCCCTCCGTAGAATATCGTGACGACACCTAGTCTCTAAGACTAGGTAAGCCGAACAATATGCGAAAACATCAAATAAAATCTTAAAATTTTAAAACTTCAACAATTTCACCAATGACTACAAGCTCAATACGTACTATTTTTTCAAAACCCGGTGAGATATAAGTCACAAGATTTGAATACGATACTGAATAATTCTATACATCATTGCCTGTCAAAAAAATAAGGAAATAAGGAAAAACATACTAGAAGGTGTCACGAACCAATTTAGGATCATGATCGGCGCTTAGGAGCAAGTACTCCCAAGTAAGTCTCATCGGTATTTTACAGAAAATCGGACAGAATTTTTCCTGTTTTAGGACTTTTCAAAAAGTTTTCCTGTCTCATAAACAAATAACAACCAACCAATATTCACCTAAACCAGTCACAGTCTTCATCAACTAACTGAAAACGAGTTTTCACTAATACTACCAACCTTACCAATATAATAATACTAATCCCATCTCAAAAATACGGAAAAAAAGTGCAATACTACTAACTAGTCCAACATAACGAATGAATACTCATGACACTAATAAAAATAACTATGGAGCGGCTCTAAGAGTTCAAAAGAAAAGACGATAACAATAAATAAACTTTTTTCCCACGCGAACTAGTATGGGACTCATGAGGGACTGTCAACTCGTATACTCTAATTAATGAAATTCTCGCTAGCGTCAATTGCTGTCTCTGTAAAAAAAATAGCGGGGAGTGAGTCGCTAGCTCAGTGAATAATAATACTTAACCACAACCGTTTTTAATTGGGGACAAGTCAGAAATACATGGATGTATAATAGTAATAAAAACTTATTAAAAAAATTAAATGTACTTTCAAAACGGTAACAATAATCAGTCTCATCATGTGTTTCCTGTAGAAAAAAATCAATTAAACAATTCAGTAATAAACTCAGTAAGCACTATGTCATATCAATTCTTTATGTTTGGGAGGTTTCCAAGAAATGATCATGTGATCTGTATCACTGTGGGGACCCCTTCGTAAAAGGAGTCAAATATAATTGTAGGTCCCTATTCGAGGGAAAACTATAAATGTATGCTAGTTCTACCTTCCCACTAGCGAGGGTTATAACTGTAATCGGTAATCTGTACATACAAGGTGCACCAGGTCTAACGAACCCACCGTTAGGTACGGGATCCTTCAAAGTCTCCTCCCATTTATACTTTTCTTTGTAAGTAGTAAATATTCATAGGAAAGTATTTTCAAAATAGTACTGGGCATTTCAATTCTTATCAAATAATGTAATCTCATTTTCGGTAATAGTAATCATATCTCAAATAATAGTAAAACGTGTCTAGTAGCAGTGAAAACATTTTAAATAACTGTAAATATCTCAAGTAAACTGTTTAGTACCATATCAAGTAAACGATTTGTCCCACAGGCAAATTTCAAACATTCGATAACAATTACTATTTGCAAAATCATGTATAAACTATGGAAATTATAAAAACACAAGTTACGGTAAGATTACTAATCACAGTACTCGTATCGAAATACCAAACGCGCCACTTCGAGCACTTAGTTCGATTTCTGCCACTACCTATATTATTGCATAACCAATAGACAAATCAACATTGTGAACTACCTGTAAAGCCAAATGAATCCAGTCAAATTTTCTTTCCTCAAAGTGTGACCACTTACTCGCTATTAATCAAATGGAAAAGAAGCTATATCATATTCTCTGTTTGTTCTTATACTTGGACTAATAGTATTATATGTAGAGGATCAAAAAAGGAAACTGATTTGTTGGACCAAAATAGTTAACAATACTCTTGTCTTCACTTGATGTTTCACAAGCACTCATAATCTCTGCACTAAAGTGCTTGCTAATGGACTTATATAATCTTTATTCATCCAATAGAAAATTCATAACCGTGTTATCTTGAAAAAACTTCAAATTCCTTTTCCTTGTTTCTACCCTTAGTAAAACAATAACTAGTAATAGGCTAAGTATTGGGTTAAGGAAGAGAATCTCAAAGAAATCTACCAAGGAAATAGATAGTTCATATTACCTTCGTTCTTCCACACGTCAACTCAAGATTGGCCTTGTAGATTTCTCAAATCTACAATCACTTTAATTGGCTTCTAGTTAAGAGAAACTAGCACCTTCTATGTTTGCTCTTCTTCCGTCTCACCTTTTTCTCTCAAAAAAATATTCCTTCCTGATGGTGTTAGTTTACGCCGAAGCTCTAGTGCTTCGTTCCCAATCCCTAATTTTCCGACGATCATTGTGTCTGCAGAGAATACAATGTCTCTAAATCTCTTGTTAGTTGGGTTACGATTACTTTATCTTAAATTTCTTTTCTTTTTTAATTTGCTAATGACTAATATGCCCTCAATTAGTCAGGGGTGTTACAGAAGGGGACTCTGAGGCCTGCGGACGCAGGTATATGTACCTTGAAGTCTCCAAGTAATAACACAACACACTAATACCGAGGCTGATAGGATGTATTTGGATCTACACAAAATATGTGCAGAAGCGTAGTATGAGTACACCACAACAGTACCCAATAAGTGTCAAGCTTAACCTCGGTAGTGTAGTGACGAAGTCTGGTCAAGGCCTTACTAGAGATAATAAGAAACAAGACAGAGATAATATGATATAATGAAAATGACAGGGAAGTGAACAATAAAGAATTTACGGGAAATAACAACATAGAATCAAGGAAAGCTAATACAATACGAAAGAAAAACAAAAATTTTACATATTAAGAAAAACAAGAACCAAACAATACAGCAAATAAAGAATATCAACAGGGGCACTCCTGAGGTACCGCCTCGTTGTCCCAAACCATTAAAACAAATCACAGTCTTTCCTTATATCATCACGGGAGCCTTTATATTTGGTTTATAAAAATTATTTTCCCGAAATAGCATCTCGTGTTTTATCCCACCTATCATACCTCATGGCTTCTAGTAGTTCCTCTACTAGCTATGCATATCAAGACCACCTTATCTCACCGCATGCGTTTTAACACCCAGACCTTATACCGCCGCATGCATATCAATAATCACAACGGCACGGCAGAAACCTCGTGCAATAATAATAACCGCACAGCAGTAACCTCGTGCAAACAATAACAACCGCACGACAGAAATCTCGTGCAACAATAACAACAGTACGACAGGAACCTCGTGCAAACAATCAAATAATCACCTCAATAATAACAGGAAAGGCAAAAAGCAACAACCAAATAAATGATATTTCTAGGATCGCAATTTCAAGTAAAGAATTTTCATATTTAAGTAATGAATATGAAAATCAAGAAAAGCAAAACATTCAACTAAACATGTGACATAAGTTGCAAATAGGAGATAAGACAAGTAGACATGTAAAATTAGGCTAAACATGATGACTATAACGTGCTAAAGTAACTCAATTAAGGCATAAAAAGGAAACTACGTAGAAAAAATTGGAATTTCGACATTTAGCCCGTGTACGCACTCGTCACCTTGTGTACACGACCTTTACATATCACAAATTATCACCAAAATAACAAATCCTAAGGAAAATTTCCCTCACATAACGTTAGACAAGTCACTTACCTCAAACCACGCTCAATCAATCAATTAGAAGGCCTTTCCCTCGATTTTTCAACTCCAAACGGCTCGAATCTAGCCAAAATAATTTCATACTATAAATATAACTATAGAAAACTAATTTAAATAATGAAATAATGATCTTAGCTAAGAATTAAAAAATCACTCCAAAAAGTCGATCCATACCCATGTCTCAGAACCCGACCAAAATCATAAAATTTGAACACCCATTCGATATCGAGTCTAACCATATAAGAATTATTCAAATACGACCTCATTTAACCTTTCAAAACCCAAAAACTTGGTCTAAGAACTTCTATACTATTTTTTCAATTTTAAACTCCAAGACCATAATTAAAAGAAGTAATTAATAGTAGATTCATGGGAATTAACAAAAAATGAGTCAAGAATCCTTACCTAAATGCTTCTTCTAAAAATCCCTTAAAATATCGCCTTAATCCGATCTCTCAAAGTCCCAATAATAAAAATGAAGCAAACCCTCGAAAAAATCTCTTTTCTACCCAGTTATGTTGCACCTACGACCTTGCCGCCACATCTGCGGAAAAGCCCACAGAGTCCGCTTCTGCGAGCCAAGGGCCGCACCTGCACGCCTGCGACAAAATGCGTCGCATCTGCGACCGCAGTCGCTCCTCTATACCTGCGGAAAAATAATCGCAGGTGCGGATTTCACTAAAGTCAACAGAGTCCGCTTCTGTGAGCCACGGGCCGCACCTGCGCGTGCGCACCTGTGGCAAAATGTGCCGCACCTTCGACTACAGTCGCTCCTGCAACCACAGTCGCTCCTGCGCATCTCCTCATCACAGAAGCGATGCCGCTTTGATGTAACCTTTTTCGCACCTGTGAGCCCTGGCCTGAGAAGCCTTCTCCGACTCTGTGTTCCCTTAGTCGCACATGCGGGTCCGTACCTGCAGTCATAACCTCCTAAGGTGCAATGACAACAGAAGCTATGATTTTTCAAAAAAAACACAAATCCAACAATTGATTTGATATCGATCTGAATCACCCCCGAGGCCCCCGGGACCTCAACCAAATATACCAACAAGCGCTAAAACACGATACGAACTTAGTAGATGCCTCAAATCACCTCAAACAACGTCAAAAATATGAATCGCAATCCAATTCACACCTAATGAACTTATAGACTTTTAAATTCTACATTTGATGTTGAACCCTATCAAATCAAGTCCGATTGATCTCAAATTTTGTACACAAGTCATAATTCACATCACGGACGCATTACAACTTCCGGAATAAGAATACAACCCTAATATAAAAAATTACACTCCCGGTCAAACTTTTCAATATCTTCCAACTGTCTAACTTTCGCCAATTAACGCCAAAATGACCTACGGACCTCCAAATCAACATCCAGCAATGCTCCTGTTACCAAAATACCCTACCGAGCTATTGGAACTGTCAAAACTTTATTCCAGAGTCGTCTTCACACAAGTCAAACTACGGACAACTCCTAGGACTTAATCTTCCAATTCAGGGACTATGTATCCCATTTCACTCTGAAACTCTCCCGAACCTGACACCAAGCACCCCGGCAAGTCACATAACTACAAAATAAAATATAGAGAGCAATAAATAGGGTATTGGGGCTAATATTCTCAAAACAACCGGCCGAGTCGTTACGAAAAAACTAGTCCTCTAAATGATAAGAGTTACAAGCTGTATCGCTATTTGCATAATTTCAAGTTCATTAAGGGTAGAAAGGTTGCTGCAAATGTTGAGGTCGACATGCCTTCTTCCAGTTCTGAGCCCTCTACTTCTGTGCACACCCCAGTTTGATAGCGGTTCTTTGGTTCCTGGTCTAACTAAGGAGCACTACATGTAGCTGATGCCCATGCTATAATAGACTCATGTGTCAGGAGTTTACTATATAGATAGATATTTTTAAAGAATATTCTAAGAAAAGATATTAATATATATCGGTAATTATCTGATCGTACCCAGGACAGTCTCAATCCAGCCTTGTGGCATCTATTAATTTTCCTGGTAATCTTTTTCTGGTTGCATGTGTTGAATTATTTTATAGTGCATCTTTGTTGAGTATAGTAGCTGAATACAGTTGTATTTAAGGTTCTGGGGCTATACATCATATGAATTATCATAAAGACCTTCTTTCTAATGTAATATATTGTCAGCTCTTATTACCTTGTTACCCTTCCTAATCGGTACAAGGTAAAGGTGACTTGTGTAGACTTTAAATTGTGTAAATCTCAGTTTCTTTCCTTTTACTTTAAATTGTGTACTTTATGCTCCTTTATTTCAGTATAACCTTATTTTTTGTCTGTCAATTAACTATTCAACTTCAAGGCATTGTTCAATTTACTTTAATTCTTGTACCTTACATTCCCCTTCACTGAAGAGGCTACTAAAAGTTGGTAAATTAGAGCATGGGCACTACAGTCTACTGATGTCTCCCTCTCCCTTTGCTGATTCTAAATACTATTTTTCAAAGTCAATTATTTTACCTTCTAAATCAATTGCTCTTCTGTATTGTACATATTCTACTGCTATTTTTGAGTCTTCCTCTATCCCAATTTCTCCTATTTTGTATTGTAAAAATCATTCTGACAATAAGAAAGAGGAAGTGTTATGGCATCAATGATTGGGTCATATTCTCTTTGTTAGGATAAAAGATATCACTAACATTTCTTGCACATTTTCTTATACGAAGCCTTTCACTTGTATTATTTGTCCTATGGCTAGGTAATCCAGGTTGCCTTTTCCTTATAGCAGTATTAAGTCTTCCCATCGTTTTTTTACTTATTCATGTTGACACTTGGTGACCTTGCTCTACTCTTACCTACAACGGTTTTAAATATATTTTCAGCATTGTTGATGTTTTAACTATAGCTACTTGGACACACCTTATGGTTTCAAAAGTAATGTATTTTCTTTAGTTCAAGCATTTGTATCCATCGGTCACACCCAACTGAAGATCATTGTTCAATCTATTAGAAGTGATAATACTCTAGAGCATGGTTCTAGTAACCTTGTTTCTCAGTTTTGCAAGGATCATGGGATCATACACAAAATCATTTTGCTCACATACTCCTCAGCGGAATGGCGTAGTAGAAAAAAAGCATAAATATTTGCTTGAAATATCTGGAGCCCTCCTTTTCTATCCAAGCCCATTAGATTTTGGGGTGAATGTGTACTAACTGCCATCTACCTTATCAATAAGTTTTCCTTTTAACTATTGCAAGATAAATCCCCATTTGAATTGCTTCATAGACATGTACCTTCCTTTACATACATTAAAATTTTTTGTTGCCTTTGATTTGGCATTGTTTCTAAGAGTCACATCAATAAACTTTAACCTAGGGCTGAATCTTATGTGTTTCTTGGATATTCTCTTGCCATGAAGTGCTACAAGCTATTTAGCTTGTCCACTCACCAGCTTCGCTCATCTTTCTTTTTTATTTATTTACTTGTTACCCTTTTATGTCCTCATCCCTTATTTCTACAACCTACTCTGAAATTTTTGTTTCCGATCCTCTTCTCTTCTCTACTTTCCATTCTCCTATTTTTTTCCTTTTCTCCTATATCCTCTCATATTGCTCCAACCTTTACATCTGATCATGTACCTCCTTCTTTTTCTACCCCGTCTTCTTCTGCTTCCTCTTCTTGTTATTCTTCATCTCTTCAGGTTCCCAGAAGATTCTCTAGAATTTCATCATTTTCTTCACATCTTATTGATTTTGATTGTGATCTCCCTCCTTCTTTAGCCGGCTACAGTTCCTTGTCTTATGTGGTTCAATATCCTACTAATCGTGTTGTCTTTGAGCCAGAATTCTATCATCATATCACCTAAATTCCAACTTGGTAAGAGGCCATGAGAAAGGAATTTGAGGCCCTTGATACCAATAATACTTGTAGTTTTTGAGTTGCTTGAAGGGAAGAAGCCAATTTGGTGCAAATATGTTTATAAGTCCAAATATAGAGTTGATGGAATCATTAAAAGATATAAGGGTAAGTTGGTTGTGAGAGGAGGCAGTCAGGTAGAAGGATAGACTTTACTGAAACCTTCACCCATGTCACATAATTCTCTATTATAAAGTATTTTGTGGTTGTTGCTCTTAAGAGGAAATGACTCCTCTTTCAACTTGATGTCAATAATACTTTTTTGCATGGCGATTTGGATAATGAGGTATACATGAGGTTACCACCTAGTCTTTCTGTTACTTCTCCTTCAGGTTCTTTTTCCCCGTTAGTATGTAAACTTCAGAAATCCTTGTATGATTTGAGGCAGGACTCCTAGCAATGGCATTACCAATTTATCACTTGCATTATCTTTCAGGGGTTAGGCACATTCTCTTAATGATTACTCTTTTGTCTTTTAAAAAGAGTTATCCTTCCATTATTTCTTTGATTGTCTATGTTGATGAAAATATTTTGGCTGGGGAGATGAAGTTGAGTTGCTTGCACTTAAGGCTTTTCTGGATGCTCAATCCAAAATCAAGCTTTTTGGCGCCCTGGATTACTTCCTTGGGATTAAAGTGACTTCTTTCTCCTTTGCCTTGCTTCTTCATCAATATAAGTTCATTTCAGATCTCTTTCAGGAGTATAATTATTCTAAAGTTACTCCTGTGGTTAGTCTTGAACTAAGTCACAAGCTCAAGGATGATGTTGTTTCTGCTTTGACTAAACCTAAATAATTTTGAAATTTGATTAGGAAGCTCAACTTTCTTACACACACTAGACCTGATTTGTATTTTGATGTTTATCACTTAAGGTAGTTCCTCTAGTCTCCTAGGGTTCCTCATATAGAGGCTTCCCTTCATCTACTCAAATAATTGAAGGGCACTCTGACTTGGATATAATTTTTGAGGATTCATCTTATTTTTCTTAACTGCATATTCTGATAGTAACTGGGATGCATTTCCAGATTTTAGGATGTCTAACTGGGTTTGTATTTTTCTAGGAGGTTCTATTTAGCTGCAAGTTGAAAAATCTCTTTCATCTGCAGAGGCTGAGTACATGGTTGTTAGCAAAGTTGTTGTTGAGTTTATGTGGGTTATTTGCTTGCTCTCTAATCTAAATACTTCAGTTTCGTTTACAGTACCTATACTCAATGACAATGAAGCAGCCATACATATTGCACGTAATTCCTTTCTTCCATGAACGTACCAAATACATAGAAGTGGAATGTCGTTTCACTCGCAACAAACTTACTGAGGGAGTCACTCAATTGTTTCATGTGCCTACCACATCTCAATTGCCTGATCTATTCGTCAAGCCTCTCATAGGTGGAGTTAATCATGGGTTGCTGTCCAAGTAGGGAGTTGTGCCACCTCCAACTTAGGTTGGTGGGAGAGGGTGTTGGTGCGATGAGTTGTACACTACTAGAAAACTGGCATATTTAGTTCAAGGCAAACCGATCGAAATCGGTCAGACAAAAAATCGACTGAAATCGGTCGGAAATTGCTAAATTGGTCGCAAAAGTAAACAAAAATATTTCTAACAACGAAAATAGTGGTCCCACAGCAAAAAAATAAAAATTCTGACCGATTTCGGACAAAAATAAGTTTTTATTAAAATGTTTCTAAATTTCCGACCGAATTCGATCTAAAAGTTTCGAATTATTATTTTCCGCCCAAGGCAATTGGTTTTTAATATAACAAAAATTATATATATTTAATTAACCAACCGGAATAAGTTTATAATAAAATATTTCCGACCGACTTCGGTCGAAAAAATAATTTTAAAATAATTTAAATATAAATTTAATAATATTACCGACCAAAGTCGGTCGGTTTTTGTCACCCTTTTATATATATATATATATATATATATATATATATATATATATATATATATATATATATATATATATATATATATATATATATATATATATATATATATATATATATATATATATATATATATATATATATATATATATATATATATATATATATATATATATATATATATATATATATATATATATATATATATATATATATATATATATATATATATATATATATATATATATATATATATATATATATATATATATATATATATATATATATATATATATATATATATATATATATATATATATACACACTTATTATATATATGTCACGACCCGAAATTTTTCACCGACGGGACCGTGATGGCGCCTAACATTTCACTTGCTAGGCAAGCCAATGTTAGAAAATCGTTAAACCAATTCCTTATTTCCATTAAGTAAATAACAATAATTAACTAAGATAAAATATAATAAGTGCGGAATATCATAAAACTCTATTAATTACTAACATCCGGATCTAGAGTCATAATTCACGAGCATTCTAAAATTTACTACAAGGAATAGTCTGAAAGAAATACAACTGTTTGAAAGAAAGAAAACAGTAGGACATAAAAGATAGACGGGGAATTCGAGATTTGTGAACGCCGACAGATCTACCTTGAGTCTCCGGACAGCGGACCAGTAAAAAATCTCGATCAACCTGAGTCGGTATCAAAATCTGCACAAAAAGTGTAGAGCGCAGCATCAGTACAACCGACCCCATGTACTGGTAAGTGTCGAACCTAACCTCGGCGAAGTAGTGACGAATCTAGGACAAGACTCCCACATATAACCTTAACAGTATAATCATGCTAGTGGCAACAACAGTAAGTAAAGAAATAACGCAGAAATAATGAGAAAGGGACATACAGTGGGGGAATACAACATAAAGAGTGAGAATAATGAAAAGACAGAATTAAACAGAAAATCCGTAAACGAATTAAGCAATTAAAACAGCAAAGGAAAATTGCACGGCATCACCCTTCGTGCTTTTACTCTCAATCTCACCAAATAAATAAATAGAATGGCACGGCATCACTCTTCGTGCTTTTACTCTCAACCTCACCCAAAAAAATAAATAGAACGGCACGGTATCACCCTTCGTGATTTTACTCTCAACCTCACCCAAATAAATAAATAGAACGGCACGGCATCACCCTTCGTGCTTTTAAACCTCTCATAATATACACGGCATCACCCTTCGTGCTTTACACTCTTTCTCACAATATAAATAATGCATGCACGACATCACCCTTCGTGCTTTACACTCCTCCTCACAAATCATAGAATCAATAACAACGGATAGATAAGAGTATCACAAAGAAACCAGTATTTCTCCCATAACCAATAGCACAATGTAATCTCAACCTCGAATCAATATTTGAAAATTACCAAATCTCAGTGAAACCAAATATGAGTCACCCAACATTTCAAATAACCCGCTAAGCATGGATAGTAGAATTTAAGGCTACAAAATAGATAAGAATAGAATTTCACTCGCATGCTATGACTCGCCAACGACGCATAGATGCTCGTCACCTCACCTATACATCGCATTTAACAACCAATCACGTAGCAAATGAACACATAATACCTATTCCCTCAAACCAAAGTTAGACACGACCCTTACCTCGCTCCGAAGGCCACTTAATTCTCAATCACAACTTTTCTTTTGGAATTCACCTCTAAACCACTCGTATCTATTCAAAAATGACTAAATAATATCAAATATTGCTAAAGGATTCAATTATATTTCATCATTTAAATTTCCCAATTTTTCCTCCAAAAAGTCGAAACAATCGACCCCGGGCCCGCTTGGTCAAAATCCGAGGTTCGGACCAAAATCCTTTTACCCATTCACCCCCGAGCCCGAATATGTAATTAGTTATGGAATCTGACCTAAAATCGAGGTCTAAATTCCCAAATTTCCAAAATCCCTAGTTTCTACCCTAACCCCTAATTCTACCATGAAAAATCTAGATTTTAGGTTGAATTCTAGTAAAATGAAGTAAAAGATTGAAAGAAACGAGTTAAGAAACACTTACCTATCATTTGGGGAAGAAAATGTCTTTGAAAAATCGCCCTAGGCCTCCTATCCTTTTGAAAACGAGAAGAAAAATGGCTGGAGTCCGAATTAAATGAACTCACTGCCCAGCAACCTTCGCACCTGCGGTGCTTTGGTCGCATCTGCGCATCCGCACGTGCGGATATGATGTGTGCTTCTGTGGAAAAGGACTGGGCCAAATGGGGCTGCACCTGCGGACAGGGTTCCGCTTCTGTGGTCCCGCTCCTGCGGAAAAAAGTCCGCATCTGCGGAAAAATTAAGTCCAGGCCTGGGTCGCACCTGCGGGGCTATTGCTCGCACCTGCGACCAAAGGCTCGTAGGTGCGGGCACACCAGATTTGGTGCACCAACAGCCTTGTTGAGGTTTGAACTCAACTAGCGCATCGTCCGAATGGCACCCGAACCCTCGAGGCTCCAAACCAAACATGCACGCAAGTCTAAAAACATCATACAAACTTGCTCCTGCGATCAAATCGCCAAAATAATCCTAGAACTACGAATTTAGCACCAAATCAAATGAAATTCTCAAGAACACTTTAAAATTCCAATCTTCTCAACTGGACGTCTGAATCATGTCAAATCAGTTGTGTTTCTCACCAAATTTCATAGACAGGTCTTAAATATCATAATAAACATGTACCGGGCTCCGAAACCAAAATACGAGCCCGATACTAACAATGCCAAATATCAATCAATTCTTAAAAATAAATAATTTCTAAACTTTTAATTTTCATAAAAAATTCATAACTCAAGCTAGGGACCTCCGAATTCGATTCCGGGCATACGCCCAGGTCCCATAATTCGATACGGACCTACCGGGACTATCAAAGCACGGATCCGGGTCCTTTTACCAAAATTGCTGATCGAAGTCAACTAAAATTAAATTTTAAGGCAAATATTCTTATTTTCATTAGTTTCCAACATAAAAGCTTTTCGGAAACCTGTCCGGACTGCGCACACAAATCGAGGAGGGTAAAAATGAGATTTTTAAGGCTTAATGGTGAAGATTCGAGTTCTAAAACATAAGATGACCTTTTGGGTCATCACATTCTCCACCTCTAAAACAACCGTTCGTCCTCGAACGGACATAGAAAAGTACCTGGGCTGGTGAAAAGGTGGGGATATCTACTCTGCATATCGGGCTCGGACTCCAAAGTAGCTGCCTCAATAGGCTGACCTCTCCACTGCACTCGAACTGAAGGGTAACTCTTTGATCTCAACTGGCGAACTTATTGGGCTAGAATTGCCATCGGCTCCTCCTCGTAAGTCAAATCTTTGTCCAACTGGACAGAGCTGAAATCTAACACATGGGACGGATCGCCGTGATACTGTCGAAGCATGGACACATGGAATACCGGATGAACAGTTGCTAAACTAGGTGGCAACACAAGCCTGTAAGCCACCTCTCCAACTCTCTCCAGAGTCTCAAAAGGTCCGATATACCTAGGGCTCAACTTGCCCTTCTTTCCGAACCTTATTACACCCTTCATGGGTGATACCCGAAGTAACACTCTCTCTCCGACCATGAATTCAACATCACCAACTCTACGATCGGCATAACTCTTCTGCCTGGACTGAGCTGTGCGAAGTCGATCCTGAATAATCTTGACCTTATCCAAGGCATCCTGTACTAAGTCTATGCCCAACAACCGGGCCTCTCCCGACTCGAACCACCCAACTGGCGACTGACACTGCCTACCATATAATGCCTCATAGGGAGCCATCTGAATGATCGACTGGTAGCTATTGTTGTAGGCGAACTCTACAAGGGGCAAGAACTGATCCCACGATCCTCCGAAGTCTATAACACAAGCACGGAGCATATTCTCCAAGATATGAATAGTACGCTCGGACTGCCCGTCCGTCTGAGGATGGAATGTTGTGCTCAACTCAACCCGCGTACCCAACTCACGCTGTACTGCCCTCCAAAAGTGCGAGGTAAACTGCATTCCTCGATCTAAAATGATAGACACTGGCACACCGTGAATACGGATAATCTCCTGAATATAAATCTCTGCTAACCGCTCCGAGGAATAGGTAATTGCCACAGGAATGAAGTGCGCTGACTTAGTCAGCCTATCCACAATAACCCAAACTGCATCGAACTTCCTCTGAGTCCGTGGGAGTCCAACAACAAAATCCATAGTGATACGTTCCCACTTCCACTCAGGAATATCTAACCTCTGAAGTAAACCACCAGGTTTCTGAGGCTCACATTTTACTTACTAGCAATTTAGGCACTGAACTACATAGACAACTATATCCTTTTTCATTCGCCTCCACTAATAATGCTGCCTCAAGTCCTGATACATCTTGGCAGTGCTCGGATGAATAGAATACCGGGAACTGTGGGACTCCTCAAGGATCAACTCACGAAGTCTATCCACATTAGGCACACAATTACGACCCTGCATCCTCAAAACTCCGTCATCTCCAACAGTAACCTGCTTGGCACCCCCGTGCCGCACTGTGTCTCTAAGGACAAGTAAATGAGGATCGTCATCATGCTGATCTCTGATGCGCTCAAATAAAGAAGACCGAGCAACTGTATAAAATAGAACACGGTTGGGCTCAGAAACATCTAACCTGACGAACTGGTTGGCCAAGACCTGAACATCCAATGCAAGCGGTCTCTCACCAACTGGAATATATGCAAGGCTACCCATACTGACTGACTTCCTACTTAAAGCATCGGCCACCACGTTGGCCTTCCCGGGATGATACAATATGGTGATATCATAGTCTTTCAATAGCTCCAGCCACCTCTTCTGCCTGAAATTGAGTTCCTTCTACTTAAACAAATACTTCAAGCTCCGATGATCAGTGAATACCTCACATGGCACGCCGTAAAGATAGTGCCTCCAAATCATCAATGTGTGAACAATGGCTGCCAGCTCTAGCTCATGAACAGGGTAATTCTTCTCGTGAACCTTTAGCTGCCGTGAAGCATATGCAATAACCTTGCCACCCTACATCAATACCGCACCCAGACCAATACGGGATGCGTCACAGTATACTGTATAAGATCCTGAACCTATGGGTAACACCGATACCGGTGCCGTAGTCAAAGCAGTCTTGAGCTTTTGAAAGCTCGCTTCACACTCGTCTGACCACCTGAACGGGGCACCCTTCTGGGTCAATCTAGTCAACGGGGCTGTTATGGATGAAAAACCCTCCACAAATCGACAGTAATAGCCCGCCAAATCCAGGAAACTACGAATCTCTGTAGTTGACGTGGGTCTAGGCCAGTCCTGAACTGCCTCAATCTTCTTAGGATCCACCTGAATACCCTCTGTTGATACAACGTGACCTAAGAAAGCAACTGAACTCAATCAAAACTCGCATTTTGAGAACTTGGCATATAACTGGCTGTCTTTCAGAGTCTGAAGAACGATCCAAAGATGATGCTCATGCTCCTCTCGACTGTGGGAGTAGATCAAGATATCATCCATAAACACAACCACAAAGGAATCCAGGTAGGGTTTGAACACCCGGTTCATCAAATCCATGAATGCTACTGGGGCATTTGTCAGCCCAAATGACATCACTAGAAACTCATAATGCCCATACCGAGTCTGAAAAGCTGTCTTAGGAACATCAGATGCCCTAATCCTCAACTGATGGTAGACAGATCTCAAATCAATCTTTGAAAAGACCTTGGCACCCTGAAGCTAATCAAATATATTATCAATCCTCGGCAATGGATACTTGTTCTTGATGGTGACTTTGTTCAACTGCCGATAATCTATACATATCCTCATCGATCCATCTTTCTTCTTCACAAACAACACAGGTGCACTCCAGGGCGAGACACTAGGTCTAATGAAGCCCTTATCAAGCAAATCTTGCAACTGCTCCTTCAATTCTTTCAACTCTGGCGGGGCCATGCGATATGGCGGAATGGAAATAGGCTGAGTGCCCGGAGCCAAATCAATGCAGAAATTAATATCCCTATCTGGTGGCATCCCCGGCAGGTCTGCAAGAAATATCTCTGGAAACTCACTAACAACCGGCACCGAATCTAGGGAAGGAACTTCCGCACTAGAATCGCGGACATAAGCCAAACAAGCTAGACACCCCTTCTCGACCATATGTCGAGCCTTCACATAAGAGATAACCCTGTTGACAGAATGGCCAAGATTTCCTCTCTACTTTAATTGAGGCAACCCCTGCAAGGCTAAGGTCATTGTCTTGGCGTGACAATCTAATATAGCATGATAAGGTGACAGCCAATCCATACCCAGTATGACATCAAAATCAACCATGTCGAGAAGTAGGAGATCTACACGAGTCTCAAGACTCCCAATGGTGACCACACACGAACGATAAACACGATCTACAATAATAGCATCTCCCACTGGTGTGGACACATACACAGGAGCACTCAAAGAATCACGGGGCACAACCAAATAGGAAGCAAAATAGGATGACACATAGGAGTAAGTAGATCCCGGATCAAATAAAACTGAAGCATCTCTACTGCAAACTGAAATAGTACTTGTGATAACAGCGTCAGATGACTCAGCCTCAGGCCTGGCTGGGAAAGCATAACATCGGGGATGGGACCCACCACCCTGAACTACGTCCCTGGGACGGCCTCTAACTGGCTGGTCTCCACCTCTAACGCTCTGGCCTCCACCTCTAATAGTCTAGCTTCTACCTCTGGCTGCCTGACCCCTACCTCTGGCTGGCTGAGCAGGTGGTGCAACAACTGGTGCCGGAACCATGGCACGAGAAATCTGATGTTGTGAGCTGCCCGTTGCCCAAGGACAAAATCTAGTAATGTGCCTTGAATTACCACAAGTATAACATAACTTTGGTTGCTGTGACTGATGACCCTAAAACTGACCATGTTGACCTGAATAACCACCCTGATAAATCTGAAGTGCTGGTGCACTAATAGGAGCTGGTGGTGCACTGTAGGCTAGCTGGTCGGAATAATGCATCTGAGGGCCACGACTACCTGAGGCACCGTGGGATGCCTGGAGCGCTGAATGAATTGTCCTGGGAGGATGGCCTCTACCAAAAGTACTCCTACCTCTAGATGAGGCACCGCTGAACTCACCGGAATGATGAGGTCTCTTGTCAGACCCCTGACCTTCCTGAGTAAGAACCATTTCGACTCGTCTAGCGACATTAGCAGCCGTCTAAAAAGAAATCTCACTCCCAATCTCCTTAGCCATCTGCAATCTGATAGGCTGAGCAAGTCCATAAATAAACCTCCTCACCCTCTCTCTCTCTCTCGGTGGGAAGCAGAAGAATAGCATGACAGGCCAAATCCACAAAACGGGTCTCATACTGAGTAAAAGTCATACTGCCCTGCTGGAGACGCTCAAACTGACGGCGACGCTCCTCTCTCAATATGATAGGCAGAAACTTCTCTATGAAGAGCTGAGAGAACTGGTCACAAGTAAGAGCAGGCGACCCAGCTGGTCTGGTCAACAAGTAATCTCTCAACCATTTCTTAGCAGAACCAGTCATCTGAAATGTAGCAAAATCGACCCCATTGGTCTCCACTATACCCATGTTCCGTAGAATCTCGTGACAGCTGTCAAGATACACCTGGGGATCCTCTGAAGGGGCACTACTGAAGTGAACAGGAAAGAGCTTGATAAACCTATTTAATCTCCATAAAGCCTCAGAAGACATAGCTGGCCCATCTCCGACCTGTGACGCAATAACCGGCTGAACTAATCTGGCTGGCTGAGCTGCTGGAGCCTGATACTGGGGAGCTATCTGCTCCGGAGCGGGAGTGGTGGGAGTCTGGGATCCTCCTCCAGCCTGAGATACTGTTGGTGCCATGGGAAATGTGCCAGTCTGGGCCACACTCTCCATAAGGCCCACCAAACGGACCAAAGCGTCCTGAAGTACTGGGTAACAATGAACCCCTCCGGAACCTGAGCTGGTCTGGCAGGAACAGTCTGGGCTGGAACCTCCTCCTCAAGCTCTATTTGAGGCTCCACTGTTGGGGCTGCTTCTCGGGCCCTAGGTTGAGCCCTGCCCCTACCTCGGCCTCTGGCACGACCTCGACCTCTGCCCCGCGTAGGATCTGTCACTGAGGCTCTGGCTGCTGCTCAGCAGAGGAAGCGGCACGTGTTCTCGCCATCCGCCGGATAATAAGAGTAGAAGAGTTCAATTAGTATTGAGAAAGCAAAATCGCACGATAGAGAAGAATAGAAGTGAAACTTGTTCCTACACTTCATAGCCTCTGGAAGATAAGCACAAACGTCTCCGTACCGATCCTCCAGACTCTACTAAGCTTGCTCGTGAATCGTGAGACCTAAGCAACCTAGTGCTCTAATACCAATTGTCACGACCCAAAATTTTCCACCGACGGGACCGTGATGGCGCCTAACATTTTACTTGCTAGGCAAGCCAACGTTAGAAAATCGTTAAACCAATTCCTTATTTCCATTCAGTAAATAACAATAATTAACTAAGATGAAATATAATAAGTGCAGAATATCATAAAACTGTATTAATTACTACCACCCAGATCTGGAGTCACAATTCGCGAGCATTCTAGAATTTACTACAAGTAATAGTATGAAAGAAATATAACTGTTTGAATGAAAGAAAACAGTAGGACATAAAATATAGACGGGGACTTCGAGGTCTGTGAACGCCGACAGATCTACCTTGAGTCTCCGGACAGCGGACCAGTAGCAAATCTCGATCAACCTGAACCGGTATCAAAATCTGCACAAAAAGTGTAGACTGCAGCATCAGTACAACCGACCCCATGTACTGGTAAGTGTCGAGCCTAACCTCGGCGAAGTAGTGACGAGGCTAGGACAAGACTCCCACATATAACCTGAACAGTATAATCATGCTAGTGGCAACAACAGTAAGTAAAGCAATAATGCAGAAATAATGGGAAGGGGATATACAGTGGGGGAATACAACATAAAGAGTGAGAATAATGAAAAGACAGAAATAAACAGAAAATCCGTAAATGAATTAAGCAATTAAAGCAGCAAAGGAAAACTGTACGGTATCACCCTTCGTGCTTTTACTCTCAATCTCACCAAATAAATAAATAGAACGGTACGGCATCACCCTTCGTGCTTTTACTCTCAACCTTACCCAAATAAATAAATAGAACGGCACAGCATCACCCTTCATATTTTTACTCTCAACCTCACCCAAATAAATAAATAGAACGGTACGGCATCACCCTTCGTGCTTTTAAACCTCTCATAATATACACGGCATCACCCTTCGTGCTTTACACTTTTCCTCACAATATAAATATTGCATGCACGGCATCACCCTTCATGCTTTACACTTCTCCTCACAAATCGCACTATGACTCGACAACGATGCATAGATGCTAGTCACCTCACCTATACATCGCATTTAACAACCAATCACGTAGCAAATGAACACAAAATACCTATTCCCTCAACCCAAAGTTAGACACGACACTTACCTCGCTCCGAAGGCCACTTAATTCTCAATCACAGCTTTTCCTTTGGAATTTACCTCTAAACCACTCGTATCTATTCAAAAATGACTCAATAATATCAAATATTGCTAAAGGATTCAATTATATTTCATAATTTAAATTTTCTAATTTTTCCTCCAAAAAGTCTAAACAATCGACCCCGGTCCCGCTTGGTCAAAATTTGATGTTCGGACCAAAATCTTTTTACCCATTCACCCCCGAACCCGAATATGTAATTAGTTTTGGAATCCAACCTCAAATCGAGGTCTAAATCCCCAAATTTTCGAAATCCCTAGTTTCTACCCTAACCCCTAATTCTACCATGAAAACTCTAGATTTTAGGTTGAATTCTAGTAAAATAAAGTAAAAGATTGAAAGAAACGAGTTAAGGAACACTTACCTATGATTTGGGGAAGAAAATGTCTTTGAAAAATCGCCCTAGGCCTCCTATCCTTTTGAAAACGAGAACAAAAATGGCTGGAGTCCGAATTAAATGAACTCATTGCCCAACGACCTTCGCACCTGCGGTGCTTTGGTCGCACCTGCGCATCCGCACATGCGGACAGGATATGCGCTTCTATGGAAAAGGACTGGGCCAACTGGGGCCGCACCTGCGGATAGGGTTCCTTTTCTGTGGTCCCGCTCCTGCGGAGAAGGTCCGAATCTGCGGAAAAATGAAGTCCAGGCCTGGATCGCACCTGCGGGGTTATTGCTCGTACCTGTGACCAAAGGCTCGCAGGTGCGGGCACACCAGATTTGGTGCACCAGCAGCCTTGTTGAGGTTTGAACTCAACTTGCGCATCGCCTGAATGGCACCCGAGCCCTCGGGACTCCAAACCAAACATGCACGCAAGTCTAAACACATCATACGAACTTGCTCGTGCGATCAAATCGCCAAAATAACACCTAGAACTACAAATTTAGCACCAAATTAAATGAAATTCTCAAGAATACTTTAAAATTCTTATCTTCTCAACTGGACGTCCGAATCACGTCAAATCAACTCCGTTTCTCACCAAACTTCACAGACAGGTCTTAAATATCATAATGAACCTGTACCGGGCTCCAGAATCAAAATACGGACCCGATACTAATAATACCAAATATCAATCAATTCTTAAAAATAAATAATTTTTAAACTTTTAATTTTCATCAAAATATTGACCGAAGTCAACTAAAATCAACTTTTAAGGCAAAAATTCATTAGTTTCCAACATAAAAGTTTTTCGAAAACGTGCCCGGAATATGCACGCAAATCGAGGAGGATAAAAATGAGATTTTTATGGCTTAAGAGCGCAGATTTCGAGTTCTAAAACATAAGATGACATTTTGGGTCATCACAATATTATTACACTATACTATATATACATCTTATATATATATATATATATATATATATATATATATATATATTGAATATAGCTTATAGCTTATATACCAATTACTTAACCAATGTACGATATATTTAATTATGGTTAGTTAATATATTATTTTATATAAAACAATTAATGTGTTATTTCAGGATTATAAATAAAATTTTAGAAAAAATAACTAAGCATATTTTTACATTAAAATGTAATCATAATTTTATTCACTTGAAATAATTTTTTATTGATTTATGGAATCCTTATTTAATGCACTCTTTTTTTCATAAAAAAGAAACAAACAAACAAATAATAAAATGGATAGATTAGTAAATAAATATTCCATGGGAAGAGAAGTAGTGGGTTTTTCCATGGAAAAATAATTTTTTATTAAAAGTTTTAATTTAAAATTATTTTCTTGTCCCACATTGGCTGAAATGGGAAAATAATTTTTTATTAAAATATTTTAAAAATTCCGACCGATTTCGGTTGGAAATTGGGAAATACTCTTGTCCTACATCGGCTGAAAGATGTGAGCTTTTCCATCTTATAAGTTGAGCTTTGATGCATAGAGTCCAACAGTTGTGGACTAACAAAAAATAAGCAAATATAGAAAGGGTTGTAGTTAGTGCTTAGTAATAAAATTTAATATTCTATATTTAGAATTAGAATCCAATAAAATAATAATGATAATATATACTAGTAATAATTAGTAATATAGTAATAAGATATAATATTGTGGTACTATGATATCTCGGGCTGGGGAGTAAACATACGATACAAAAAATATATATCTGGAATATTTCTAAAATTATTATATATTTAAAATTCCGACCGATTTCGGTCGGTATTTAAAAAATTAATAAAAGAAATTTAATTAATACCGACCGATTTCGGTCGGTATTTTGAAAATTAAATAAATTTTTTTAATTAAAACCGACCGATTTCGGTCGGTATTTTGAAAAATAAATAAAAATAATTAAATAATTTCGACCGATTTCGATCGGTATTTTAAAAATTAAATTAAAAAGATTTAATTAATATCGACCGATTTCGGTCGGTAAATGTAGTTTGACTGTCAGTCAACGCATTGAAATTTCCGACCGATTTCGGTCGAAACACCTTAGCGACTATCATTTTCCCGACTAATTAAAAGCGGTCGAAAATTCGTCGCTTTTTCTCAATTTTTGACCGATTTTGATCGATTTTTCTGGACGAAATTAGCCAATTTTTTAGTAGCGGTAGCCGTAAGCCTAATTCAGAGCATCAGATGAAGGCCCACAAGTGTAGCATAATTTATGCGCTTGTAGTTTTCTTTTTTTATTAGTTGATTAGTTCAGGTTAGGCCCAAATATATATATATATATATATATATATATATATATATATATATATATATATATATATATATATATATATATATATAAAATAGTAGATATAGATAAAGATATACAAATTTAACAAATAAAAATTAAATAAAATAATAATATAATAGCATTACTTCTAGAAGTGAATATACGACTAAGTTAATAGAAAATATAATTCTTAAATTTAGTCTTATATATATATATATATATATATATAACAATCTACTTTTCTTAACCCAATATATGAAAAGGATCTAGAGCTTTCTCTCTCGACCGACTTTCTTCTATATCTAAACGTAACGAATTTTCTCCGATCTTGATCGATTTTTCGCATGTTTACACTATTTAATTGATAATACACTCATCCACCATCCACTTTTTTTTTAAAAAAAAATAAAATAAAAAAGAAAACATGTTTTTATGATTAGCTATTTTGATAGGATATTTTTAGTAGGTAGTGGAAGGCTAGTAGTATCAACAAGACACTACATCAATAGCTAAAACATCTTGTCCGGTTGGATAGGCTTGGAGTCAGAAACTAGTGACACTTGTTCCATCTATATACGTGCCTATCAACACCACTAGGTGGTACATTTGACATTCAATAGCACTGCCCTACCAATGACCACTCTACAAGTAAAGTAGCTCAAAAACATTTTTCATGCAGTATAAAGTTGACATTTTAAACACTATGGGTCTTTAGAGATGAAATTAAATTACACGTCATTATTCATTGTTTGATCGTGTAACTTGTTGTCTCATAGTCTTCAAAAAAAACTTGTTGTGTCATAGTAACATTGGACTTCCCTGCCATATATTTACTCAATCAGGTCCCCCGCTACTAGATTATCTTGCTTTCTACACATGAAATATCATCTCCTTGTTCTTTTCTTATAGGCTAGATTTGAGGGGAAAAAATGAAAAACATGCGAAAGCGTTTTAAAATTTTCTTAATTTATTGACCCCCCTATTTAAAGGTTAAAATCTGTTATGCAACAATAGAAAGTGACCTTTAGATTAATTTAGAAATTGAAGAAGTCACTTGTCGTGCCACCTTTAGTTTGGGTTTTATGAGATGGAAGTACTATCAATTCGTTGTTCTAAAACTTAAAAGGACCGTAGTTGTAGATAATTAAAGATCAAGGATCAATGTGCTTCGTAATCATAAGTGCCGTGGACCAAGTCTACAGAAGTGATGCTTCATTCTTTACTGCTTGCTTTTTGTTTGTTTGCATTTTCTTTTGGTTGCTAATTATTATTAGAAGATAAACATCGGCTTTACAATGTAGTGTATTGGTTTAACGGGAGAGCAATAAGGAAGATTGGGGAATTTTCTAAAAGAATGAAGGTTCCTTCAATTACAAAAATTATATTTTTCCTTTTATATGGGAGTTGAGAAAAGGTTAGATGACTAGTGTTTGAGTCCTAAGAGTAGATCGAAACCTTTCGATATGGAGCGTCTTATTTCTTATTAGTGGACTACTCGGCTTCAATTGAGTTTGTCAATTCAGTAAATTTCAAATATATGATGATTAAATTTAAAATAAAAACTTAGTTTATTAAGTGCACGTAAAGAGATATTCGTCCACTCCACTGTATAATCATTAGAAAGACTTCGGAGTGATATTAAATGAAAAATTATGTAGATAAGTGGAATCTAATTTTAACTAATGAGAACTTAGGATCAAGCTTTGACTAGTTGAATACAACACAACAAGTTAGCCTTGATAATAATGTGTGTATACCATTGAAAGAGAATTTTTAAGCACATCAGAAAAAAGTGGGTTGGCCACAAATTTGAAATAATGCTCTACCTTATCATCATATCATGCATTTAAGTTCCCATCTTTCTTTTTTTCTCTTCTATTTCTCTTACTTCACCACTATTTAATTGAAGAACACAATATTTAATTGAAATTTACTAGCCTACCGTACTGTTAATTTCAAAGATGCCGTTCTTATAAGCCGGCGGGTGAACTTTTAAAGCGAAATTTGCATTTCCTATCACTGTATGCACTTGTTCATATTTATAGCATGACGTGAAGAGTGTGGTGCAAGATGTGTTGCATAGATACAGATGCATCGGTCTATATGTGTAAAATTATGGTAAGCAAAAGTATTAAAAGACAACGGGGTAGATCTAAAATTACGTTGAAGAAAGTTTCTCAAAAAACCTACAAATCCTTGGAATCAATACAAACTTATCTAAAGATAAGATACAACGAAAGAAAAGATCTATATAGATAAGGTTTGATGATGAAAAATTCCTATAAATTTTGCAAATGATCATATAACTATGATTTTTTCCACCAATGTCATATAATTTTGTTTTCTCATATAAAAGTCATAAAATTTTCACTAACTCACAAAATATCATAGTGACCGAAAATATAATTTTTCTGTAGTATTTTTTTGTTCCACATTTTTTCGTTTTTATTATCAGTCTAATAAATAATAACCCAATTAAAATAGAAAAAAATATATTTTTAGCCACTCCCAAAAATGCCGACCGAAATCGGTCGAAATCAAAACCGACCGAAATCGGTCGGAATATAAGTAAATTAGTCGCAAAAGTCAAAGAAAATATTTCTCACAATGGAAAAGTGGTCCCACAACAAAGATATACAATTTCCGACTGATTTCGGTCGGAAATTGGCCAATCTTTGACCAAGACATGGTCATACTTGCATATTATCTACCAAAATAATTTTTAATTAAAATTTTAAAATAACCGACCGAAATTGGTCGGTATATTTGAAATTATTCTTTTCCGCCCAAAAAAATTTATTTTTTAATATAATAAAATTATATATATATATATATATATATATATATATATATATATATATATATAAAATTTATTTTTATCCATATATATATTAAATAAAATATTCTGACCGAATGCGGTCGGTATTTTAATTTTAAATTTTTTAAAATATTAATTTAATGAAGATACCGACCGAAGTAATATAGCATATGTTAATATAGCACTAATATGTATGCATATATTGTTGTTGCTAAAATTTAAGTATTAATATATTAATACTTAAGTTTTAGCAACAACAACATATGAATATAGCATATGTTAATATAGCATTAATATGTATACATATGTTGTTGTTGCTAAAATATATGTATAAGATGTAGTGCTATAAGTTCTATAAGATGTAGTGTTATATTCATACTTAAGTTTTAGCAACAACAAAATATGTATACATATTACTGCTATATTAACATATGATATGTTCACGGCTGTCTGGAAGGAAATATCACTCCCTGTCTCCTTGGCCATTTGAAGCCTGATAGTATAAATGAGTCCATCAATGAATCTCCTCAATCTCTCCTTTTCAGTAGGAAACAAGACAATGGCATGGCGTGCTAAGTCCACAAATCGGGTCTCATACTGGGTAACAGACATACTACCCTGCTGGAGACGCTCAAACTGCATGCGGCATTCCTCTCTCAGTGTAATAGGAACAAACTTCTCCAGAAATAGCTGTGAGAACTGCTCCCAGGTAAGTGCAGGCGAATCAGCTGGTCTAGTAAATACATAATCTCTCCACCACCTCTTGGTGGAACCAGTCATCTGAAATACAGTAAAATCGACTCTGTTGATTTCAACTATTCCCATGTTCTGCAATACTTCATAGCAGTGGTCAAGAAAATCATGTGGGTCCTCAGAAGGTGTACCACTGAAATGGATTGGAAATAGCTTGGTAAACTTTTTCAACCTCAACAAAGCCTCAGAAGACAAAGCAGGCCTATCACCGGCTTGTGCTGCAACAACTGATTGAACTACCCTAACTGGATGGGCTACTGGAGTGTGACACTAGGGAGTTGTCTACCCCGGAGCGGGAGTAGTAGGAGTCTGTGCTCCTTCCCCAGCCTGTGAGATGGATGGTGCCACTGGAAATATACCATTTTGGACCACACCCTCCATAAGACTCACCAAACGGATTAGAGCGTCCTGAAGTACTGGAGTAGCAATGAATCCTTCCGAAACCTGAACTGGTCCAACATGTACCGTCTGAGCTGGAAACCCCGCTTCTAAATCCACCTGAGGTTCTACAACAGGTGCTACTGCTCGAGCTCAAGTTTGAGCTCTGCCTCTGCTTATACCACGGCCTCTGGCGCGACCTCGGCCTCGGCCTCTGCCCCTAATCGTAGCTATCACTGGGGGCTCTGGCTCCTGTCCGGCTGTAGACACAGTGCATGTTCTCGTCATATGCGAGAGGACAAGAATAGAAGAGTTCAATCGTCAATGATAGAATAAAATCATACGACAGAGTAGAATAGAAGTGAAATTGTTTCTAAACTTCATAGCTTCTGGAAGATAAGTACAGACATCTCCGTACCGATCCTTCAGACTCTACTAAGCTTGCTCGTGACTCGTGAGACCTATGTAACCTAGTGCTCTGATACCAACTTGTCACGATACGAAATTCTCACTTTCGGAACCGTGATGGCGCCTAACATTTCACTTGCTAGGCAAGTCAAAGTTAGAATAATATTAACCATTTTAAAATAATTTTAAACTAATTAATAACAAAGAAATAAATGCGGGAGTAAAGTCTGAAATATAGTGAATTATCCATAATAATAGCGATATCTAAATACCATCCCAGAACTGGTGTCACAAGTGCACGAGCTACTAGAATAATACAAATAAAGGTCTGAATGAAAATGAAGTTGTCTGAAAGAAATACACATCTATGATAAAGTGAAAGGGGATTTCAGAACTGCGAACGCCATGCAGTTATACCTCAAGTTTCCTACAAATAACTGAATTCGAGCAAATCTATTGTACGTCGTTGTGACCAACTCCGTGTCACGACCCCAATTTCCCTCTGTGGGAAGTTATGATGGCACCTAATCTCTAAGATTAGGTAAGCCTATAAATGCAGAATAACAATAGAAATGTAAAATAAATAAATCTACAAATTCACATAATTACAACTTCCAAAAACCGGTAGAAATAAGTCACAAGCTTCTAAGAATTTATCCTCAGCGTCTCTATATATCAGAGTTTAAAGAAAATAAGGAAGCAACATAATAAGGATAGAAGGGGACGCTGGTAGATATACCTCGAAGTCTCCATACACATGTAGGTCATTGATATCTGGGCTAGTAGGAAGTACTTGGATCTGCAAAAAAAATGTACAGAAGCGTAGTATGAGTACACCACAGCGGTACCAAGTAAGTGCCAAGCCTAACCTCGGTAGAGTAGTGACGAGGTCAGGTCAGGCCCTACTGGAATAATAAAAGACATGCTGAAAAGTTTAACGATAAAGTAATAACAAAAATAAAAATAAAAATGAATCAAGTAAGTGGTATGTCACAATTTAACTTCACAAAATAAGGACAATTAATACTTTACGGAAAGAAGACAGAAATTTACTACTTTAAAGAAATCACCAAAATAACCAAAGTCAAATGTATCCATAAAGAAATATCAACAAGGGCACTCTCGAGGTACCGAATCGTAGTCCCAAATCATAAATAAATTCACAATATCTCATTCTCCTTATATCATCGTAGGAGCCTTCACATTTAATTTTAAAGAAAATATTTTTTCCGAAATAGCATCCCGCGTTTTAGTCACCCTTATTACACCGTATGACTTCTAGTAGTTCCCCTACTAGCCACGCGTATCAAGCCACCCTTATCTCATCGCATGCGTTTCAACACCCAGGCCCGATACCACCGCATGCGTATCAATATCACAATATATTATAATTTGCACCTCAAGTGCCCAAATATGTCAACTTGTCAAAATAAATTAACAACAAAAATAGTTTCCACAATAAGGAGCTCACGGCCCAATCACAATAAGTACAAAGTCTCACAAAATATTCAACAAAAATAATATTTCCACAAATTTAACATCTTGACTTAACATTTTTAATAATATTTAATTTAAATATAAAATACTTTATTTTTAATAATATTTAATTTAAATAAATTCAACATTCAATTAATACAAAGAATAAAAGAAAACAAAGTTTCAACTAAACATGTAAAATAATTAGTAGGAAAAATGTCAAGCAAATTTAAGAATATAAAATAGATCAATGATGATGAATATAACATGATAAGATAATTTAATTAACATGCATCAGTAATCTACACAATTTAAAGACATAATCTTTCATATTTAGCCCGTGTACACACTCGTCACCTCATGTATACGACTTTCAACACATTGCAAATATCATATCAATACCAATCCTAGGTGGAATTCCGCCACACAAGGTTAGACAAGTCACTTACCTCAAACCGCGCGCTCAATCAGTCAAGTAGTATGCTTTTTCCTCGATTTTCCAACTATAATCTGCTCGAATCTAGTCATAATTAATTTAATTCAATTCAATCAACACAAATTGTAGGAATAAATTCCATATGAAAATATAATTTTTTCTACAAAAACAAATCTTAAATTTAACCCAAAAATTTTCTGTGGGGCCCACATCTCGGAACCCGACAAAAGTTACAAACTCTGAACGCCCATTCAACCACAAGTCCAACCATACAAGTTTTACTAAAATCCGACCTCAACTCGACCCTCAAATCTTCAATTTAAACCAAGAGGGGTTTCTAAATCATCCAACTTAAATCCTCAATTTAATGTTAAAAACAACCATGGATTCGGGTAATTTGACCAATATTGAGTTAAGAACACTTACCCCATTATTTTTCTTGAAAATCTCCCGAAAATCGCCTTATCCCAAGCTCCAATTTGTCAAAAATGGAAAATTTTCAGAACTTAATGTTTCTGCCCAGGGATTTCTTCTTCGCGAACGTGACCCTTGCCTCGCGTTCGCGAAGCACAAAATGTGCAGCCCAAAATTTTCTCTTCTCAAACGCGAGGGTCCTCTCTCGAACGCGATGACCAGGGATCCCATGCCTTCACGAACACGACGCCTCACTCGCGAACGCGTAGGCTAACGCGTGAAGTCCACCCCAGCCCTCACTCTTCTTCACGAATACGTGGCCTCTCTCACGTTCGCGATGCACACTGGTCCTCACCCTTCGCGCACGCGTCCCTTGATTCGCGAACGCGAAGAAAAAACTCTCGCCTACCCCAGTTCCCCTTCGCGAATGCAAGACCTCTCTCACGAACGCGAAGAAGGAAACTAGAACTGGACACCAAAATTTCTTCAGTTGTTCTTCAAGTCCAAAATGTATCTGTTAACCTTCCTAAACTCACCCGAGGCCCCCGGGATCTCAACCAAATACACCAACAAGTCCTAAAATATCATACAAACTTATTCGAAACCTCAAATCATTTCAAACAATGCTAAAACCACGAATCATACTCCAATTCAAGCTTAATGAAACTTAAAAATTCAAACTTCTATATTCAATGCCGAAACCTATCAAATCAATTCCAATTGACCTTAAATTTTGCACACAAGTCATAAATGACATAACGAAGCTATGAAAAGTTTCAGAACTGGATTCCGACCCCGATATCAAAAAGTCAACTCCCCGCTCAAATATTCCAAAAAATTTAACTTTCGTCATTTCAAGCCTAATTCCACTACAGACTTCTAAATAATTTTTCGGACACGCTCCTCAGTCCAGAATCACCATACGGAGCTATTGGAATCATTAAAATTCTATTTTGGGGTTGTTTTCACATAAGTCAACATCCGGCCAACCTTTTCAACTTAAGCTTTCAACATTGAGACTAAGTGTCTCAATTCATTCCGAAATCTCTCCGGACCCGAACCCACTACCCCGGCAAGTCACATAACAGTTATAAAGTATAGAATGAGTAGTAAATAGGAAAATGGGGCTACAACTTTTAAAACGACTAGTCGGGTCGTTACACTCCGGTATCTGCATAAAAAGTGCAGAGTATAGTATGAGTACAACTGAGCCCATGTACCCAATAAGTACCTAGCCTAACCTCGATGAAGTAGTGACAAGTCTAAGGCAGGTCACTTACATTAACCTGTGTGCAACAATAATAGAAATAAAACAGGTATCTTATTTCAACAGTTGAAGCCAACTCGGCAGTCATAATCAATTATTATTTCAATCAGTTCCCGTTGCGGCGTGCAACCCGATCCCACAATATATTCATATTCAATTCCGTTGCGGCGTGCAACCCGATCCCACAATATATTCATATTCAATTCTGTTGCGGCGTGCAACCCGATCCCAATATATATTTTCAATCAATTCTGTTGCGGCATGCAACCCGCTCCCCCAATATATTCATTACAATCAATTCTTTTGTGGCATGCAACCCGCTCCTCCAATATATTCACTTTTATTTCTGTCTGTTGCGGCGTGCAACCCGCTACTCCAATATATTCACTTTCATTTCTACTGCGGCGTGTAACCCGCTCCTCAAAATAATATAATTTATCAATTCTTCTAAAAAATATTACTCTAATAAATGCAACAATTAATATGAAATTATAAGATAACAAGCATACAATAATTATGATTTATTTAGAAATAAGTGATGACAATTAGCAATTAATTGTGAAAATTAAGGAGGAAATAGGCAATTTAATAATTAGTATGCTAAATGTCAAGTAGCAATTAAGTCACATAAATCAAATAGGCATGTAGCAATTATAGCATGGATTCAAGGCATAATATTGAGCAAGGAATATGAGAGAGACAATTAATATAATAATTAAGTCATGATTTAAAATAATTTATGATTTTTAAATAATTAGACAAACAATTAATTTGACGACGTATAGACACTTGTCACCTCGCCTATACGTCGTTCACATGAATTTCACATAACAAATAATTCAAGGGTTCTATTCCCTCAAGTCAAGGTTAACCACGACACTTACCTCGCTTCGTAACCAAATTCAAGATTTCAATAACTGTTTGCCTCGCGAATTCGTGTCTGAAAGCTTCAAATCTAGTCACAAACAATTCAATATACTAAACACGAATCCTAGGAATTAATTTCATATGAATTTACTAGTTTTCTGATTAAAATCCGAAATTCATTTTAAAAATCAACAGTGGGAACCACGTCTCAAATCCTGGAAAAACTCACGAAATCCGAACACCCGTTTCGATACGAGTTCAACCATACAAATATATCAAATTTCGACATCGGATTGACCTTCAAATCTTCATTTTACATTTTTGGAAGATATTATAAAAATCTAATTTTTCTTCCATAAATTGACGGATTCATGATGTAAATGAATATGAAATCATGAAATATATTCAATATAGGATAAGGAACACTTACCCCAATATTTTACCGTGCAAATCGCCCAAAAATTGCCAAAATCGAGCTCTCCAACTCTATTTTTGTCAAAAATGGCAAAACCCCCCGTTTATAGAGCCTTTGCTGTTTTCTAGCGCCATAGGTAGCGTGGGGCACTGCCTGTGGCGCAGGTTCAAGAACCCCAACAATTCCCAGCGCTAGGGCTAGTTCCCCACGCTACCTTGTGCGCTGGCGGCGACAGGAAATCTTTCCTGACACGGAAAATGAGCATAACTCTCTCATACGATGCTCGAATTCGACGATTCCTTTTGCTATGGCTCCGAAATTTTAATACGTATGATGACCCGATATGTCATTTTTTAATTTTAACTTCATTTATATATTCCAAGACCTCGAATAGCTCCATTCAGCCTTTCTCGATTTGTGTGCATAATCCATATTTTTTTTCGAAAAATCTTTATGTGAAAAACTATAGAAAATGTGAAATTTTGCCTTTAAAACTCATTTGAGTTTACTTCGGCCAATGTTTTGAGCAAACGGATCTGGATCAGTATTTTGACAGTTCAGATGGGTCCGTATCGTGATTTGGGACTTGGGTGTATGTCCGGAATCAAATTTGAAAGTCCCTAGCTTGAATTATCACCATTTAACGGAAACTAGAAATTTAAAGGTTTAAAGAATTCTTAAATTTGGCCATAATTGGATTTTTGTTGATACCGAGTCCCGATTTGGATTCCGAGAGTTCGATTAGTTTCGTAACGATATTTATGACTTATGTACAAAATTTGAAGTTATTCTGAGGTGCGTAGGCACGTTTTCCGTTAGTTTTTGAAAAACTAAAATAAAATAAAAGGTATGATTTTATAAAACTTGAATTTCTAAAGTTTGACCGGAGTTTGACTTTTGAGCAAACGACTCTAAAATAGAATTTTTGATGATATCAATAGTTTCGTATGGTGATTTTGGACTTAGGAGTGTGTCCAAATATTTATTTGGAGGTCCGTAATTGATTAGGCTTGAAATAAAGAAAATAGGAAGTTAAGTTTGGAAGTTTGACTTGGGAGTTGTCTTTTTGATATCGGGATCGAAATCTGATTTTGGAAATTGGAATAGCTCTGTTATGCCATTTATGACTTGTGTGAAAAATTTGAGGTCAATCGGACTTGATTTGATAGGTTTCGGGTTCGAATGTAAAAGTTGGTATTTCTTAGTTTCATTAGGCTTGAATTAGGGTGTGAATCGTGTTGTTAGCGAAGTGTGATGCGATTTGAGGCCTAAACAAAGTTCGTATAATATTTTAGGACTTGTTGGTATATTTGGTGGGGGTCCCGGGGGCCTCAGGTGTGTTGCGGATCATTTTGGGCTAGTTTGGATGCTGATTTTCTGATGTCTGGTGTTGTTTTTCGCGTTCGCGAGGAGCCTCTCGCGTTCGTGAAGAAAAAAGATTTGGCTTCTGGGATTTTGTTCTTCGTGTTCGCGAAGAAGGAAATCTATGTTGCACTGGTTTGATTTTGGAGGCTCATATCTCACAATCTATAAATAAATTGGAGATGATCCAAAAATAAAAGTCGTACCTCTTTGTGTTTAGTTTTCAAAAAAGTAATCCATTTGTCATTTGAAGTTGTGTACGAAACGTTATGGTGGATACACTACAAGATGTCTGGGAAGAGTTTGGAAATCGCTGTTGCACAGGGCTGAATTTGAAAGCTTATATCTCACAATCTATAAGGAATTGAGTATTGAGCAACTAATGAAAGTTATAGCCCTTGGAGTCTAGTTTTCCGAAAGTCAAACCATTGATCATTTGGAGTTTTATACAAAAGGTTATGACTATTATATTAGAGGCTGTCTGAGAAGAGTTTGAAAATGGTTGTTGAGGAATTTGTTCATTGCGAACGCGAGGGGAGGGTCGCGAACGCGAAGAACATACCCATAGGCAGCAGAATAAAGTCCAAATTCGTCTCATTCTTCCATTTTTGTACCAAGGAAGCTCGGGTGAGGCGATCTTTCGAGTGTTTTTTAAGAAAAATATTGGGGTAAGAATTCCTAACTTGATTTTGGTTAGATTACATGAATATATTATTATTTTTATCACTAAATTAGTGAATTGGGTTAAAAATGGTAGAAAACCTCTAGACTGTAATTTAAGATTTGAAGGGCAATCCATTATTGGAATTTGATAATTTTAGTATGGTTGAACTCGTATCAGAATGGGTGTTCGGATTTCGTAAAAATTGTGTCGGGTTCCGAGAGGCGGGTCCCGTGTTGACTTTTTAGAATAAAATTTTAGGTTGGTATTTTATTATCCGGAATTATTTTCGATGAATTTTAATGAAGTTATACAATTAATTTGGATAGATTGGGCTGTCCGGGGGTCAATTCAAGCAAGAAGGCTATTTTGGAATATCGGCCTAATTTCAAAAAGGTAAGTATCTTACCTAACCTTTGAGTGAGGAAAATTTCCCTTAGGCATTGAGTCTTATGTCGAAATTGTGTGATTGAAAATCATGTACGAGAGGTGACGAGTACGTACTTGGTTTATATGTGCAAATTATATCGGTTTGAATTCGTAGACACTCTTATGTATTAAATTGGAAAATTGGTGGAACATAGTAACTCCTTTATTTGTCATGCCTCATTCCTTGTTTGTCGAGTTTGTATTTTATATGATAATTTGGGGTGATTGCCAATTGGATTTTTATGTGAATTACATGTGTTTGTTTGATTTGATATTTATTGGACTTAATTTCATTATGGATTTTTTATCTTCAAATAATTAATTAAATAAGTTTAAATTGAGGCGTTAATATATTTATAAAAAAAAATTGGATTAAAGAAGGTGTTGTCCTATGTTGAGTTACTTTTTCACCGCTGTTATTTTTTTTGAGATTTTATATACGTTGTGTGGAGCCTTGGGATATTTGTTGAGAAATTTATTGATTCTGCTACATATTTGGAATTTGGTTGTGGTTAGTGGCAAATTGTGATATGAATTATTGTATTATGTTGTGGTTTAAACACTCTCCTTGATGTTATTTATGCTTCCTACCTTGCTTGTTAATGATATACATGTGCTTGGTAAGGAAGAGTGTAAAGCACGAAGAGTGATGTCATGCCATTTGAGAGTGTAAAGCACGAAGGGTGATGCCGTTCTCGTCTTTTTCTCTTACTTTACCACTATTTAATTGAAGAACACAATATTTAATTGAAATTTAGTAGCCTACCGTACTATTAATTTCAAAGATGCCGTTCTTATAAACCGGCGGGTGAACTTTTAAAGCGAAGTTTGCATTTCCTATCACTGTATGCACTTGTTCATATTTATAGCATGACGTGAAGAGTGTGGTACATGATGTCTTGCATCGATACAGATGCATCGGTTTATAGTTGTAAAATTATGGTAAGCAAAAGTATTGAAAGATAACGGAGTAGATCTAAAATCACATTGAAGGAAGTTTCTCCAAAAACTTATAAATTCTTGGAATCAATACAAACTTATCTAAAGATAGGATACAACGAAAGAAAAGATCCATATAGATGAGGTTTGATGATAAAAAATTCCCTGTAAATTTTACAAATGATCATATAACTATGATGTTTTCCATCAATGTCATATAATTTTGTTCTCATATAAAAGTCATAAAATTTTCACTAACTCACAAAATATCATAGTGACCGAAAACATAATTTTTCTATAGTATTTTCTTGTTCCATGTTTTTTCGTTTTTATTATCAGTCTAATAAATAATAACCCAATTAAAATATATATATATATATAGTGTGGAAAGAAAGGTGCTTAAGAAAATTGGCGACATAAAGATTACGAAGCAGACGTGGGTATCGTCTCTATTTTTAGAGTTTCAATGCCACTCTCTATCAGTCTATTGAAGAGAGGATAAAACTCAGTTATTTAATTTAACATAATCAAACTCGATCCGATCTTTAATTAACACTGTTATGAACCAAATAATATTTATTCTCTGTTCATATTTATTTCCTTTAATACGAAGAAATTTAGAACACAGTTAGATAAACGTCTTTGACAACACTACTAGAAAACTGGCAAAATCCGTCCAACAAATATCGACAGAAATCGGTCAGAATCAAAACCGACCGAAATCGATCGGAATATAAGTAAATTTGTCGCAAAAGTCAACGAAAATATTTCTCACAATGGAAAAGAGGTCCCACAACAATGATATACAATTTTCGACTGATTTCGGTCGAAAATTGGTCAATCTTAGACCAAGACATAGTCATACTTGCATATTATCTACCAAAATAATTTTTAATTAAATTTTTTAAAATAACCTACCAAAATCGGTCGGTATATTTGAAATTATTCTTTTCCTGCCCAAGGCAATTGGTTTTTTAATATAACAAAAATTATATATATATATATATATATATATATATATATATATATATATATATATATATATATATATAATTTACAAACCGAAATTATTTATAATTAAATTATTCCGATCGAATGCGGTCGGTATTTCAATTTTAAACTTTTTAAAATATAAATTTAATAAATATACCGACCGAAGTAATATAGCATATATTAATATATCATTAATATGTATACATATGTTTTTGTTGCTAAAACTTAAGTATTAATATTAATACTTAATTTTAGCAACAATAACATATGTATACATATTACTGCGATATTAACATATGATATGTTCACGGTTGTCTGGAAGGAAATATCACTCCCTGCCTCCTTGGCCATCTGAAGCCTGATAGTATAAGTAAATCCATCAATGAATCTCCTCACTCTCTCCTTTTCAGTAGGAAACGAGACGATGGCATGGCGTGCTAAGTCCACAAATCGGGTCTCATACTTGGTAATAGTCATACTATCCTGCCGGAGATGCTCAAACTGCCTGCGGTATTCCTCTCTCAGTGTAATAGGAACAAACTTCTCTAGAAATAGTTGTGAGGACTGCTCTCAGGTAAGTGCAGGCGAATCAGTTGGTCTAGTAAATACATAATCTCTCCACCACCTCTTGGTGGAACCAGTCATCTGCCCCTAGTCGTAGCTATCACTAGTGGATCTGGCTCCTGTCCGGCTGTAGATGCAGTGCGTGTTCTCACAATATGCAAGAGGACAAGAATAGAAAAGTTCAATCGTTAATGATAGAATAAAATCACACGATAGAGTAGAATAGAAGTGAAATTATTCCTAAACTCCATAGCTTCTGGAAGATAAGTACAGATATCTCCGTACCGATCCTTCAGACTCTACTAAACTTGCTCATGACTCGTGAGACCTATGTAACCTAGTGCTCTGATACCAACTTGTCACGATACGAAATACTCACTTTCGGGACCGTGATGGCGCCTAACATTTCACTTGCTAGGCAAGCCGACGTTAGAATAATATTAACCATTTTAAAATAATTTTAAACTAATTAATAACAAAAAAATAAATGCGGAAGTAAAGTCCGAAATATAGTGAATAATCCATAATAATAGCGATGTCTAAATACCATCTCAGAACTGGTGTCACAAGTGCACGAGTTACTAGAATAATACAAATAAAGGTCTGAATGAAAATAAAGTTGTCTGAAAGAAATACACAGCTATGATAAAGTGAAAGGGAAGGTCAGGTCAGGCCCTACTGGAATAAAAAAAGATATGGTGAAAAGTTAACAATAAAGTAATAACAAAAATAAAAATGGAAATGAATCAATTAAATGGTATGTCACAATTTAACTTCACTGAATAAGGACAATTAATGACAAGGTGGATTGCTCTGATGGTAAGCGCCCTCCACTTCCAACCAAGAGGTTGTGAGTTCGAGTCACCCCAAGAGCAAGGTAGGAATTCTTGGAGGGAAGGATGCCGATGATCTATTGAAAATAGCCTCTCTACCCCAGGGTAGGGGTAAGGTTTGCGTACACACTATCCTCCCCAGACCCCACTAGTGGGATTATACTAGGTTGTTGTTGTTGTAAAATAAGGACAATTAATATTTCACGGAAAGAAGACAGAAATTTACTACTTTAAAAGAATTACCAAAATAACCAAAGTCAAATGCAGCCATAAAGAAATATCAACAAGGCCACTCCCGAGGTACCGCATCGCAGTCCAAAATCATAAATAAATTCACAATATCTCATTCTCCTTATATCACTGCGGGATCCTTCATATTTAATTTTAAAGAAAATATTTTTTTCAAAATAGCATCCCGCGTTTTAGCCACCCTTATTACACCGCATGACTTCTAGTAGTTCCCCTACTAGCCACGCGTATCAAGCCACCCTTATCTCACCGCATACGTTTTAACACCTAGGCCTTATACCACCGCATGCTATCAATATCACAATATATCACAATTTGCACCTCAAGTGTCCAAATATGTGAACTTGCCAAAATAAATTAACAACAAATATATTTTCCACAATAAGGAGCTCACGGCTCAATCACAATAAGTACAAAGTCTCACAAAATATTAAGCAAAAATAATATTTTCACAAATTTAACATCTTGACTTAACATCAAATTTATAAATATAAAATACTTTATTTTTAATAATATTTAATTTAAAGAAATTCAACATTCAAATAATACAAAAGAATACAAGAAAATAATGTTTCAACTAAACAGGTAAAATAATTAGTAGAAAAAATGTCAGGCAAATTTAAGAATATAAAATAGATCAATGATGATGAATATAACAGGATAAGATATTTTAATTAATATGCATCAGTAATCTACACAATTTAAAGACATAATCTTCCACATTTAGCCCATGTACACGCTCATCACCCCGTGTGTAGGACTTTCAACACATTACAAGTATCATATCAATACCAATCCTAGGGAAAGTTTCCCCCATACAAGGTTAGACAAGTTACTTACCTCAAACCGCGCTCAATCAGTCAAGTAGTATGCGTTTTCCTCGATTTTCCGACTCTGATCTGCTCGAATCTAGTCATAATTAATTCGATTCAATCAATGCAAATTGTAGGAATAAATTCCATATGAAAATATAAATTTTTCTACAAAACCAAATCCGAAATTTAACCCAAAATTCGTCTGTAGGGTGCACGTCTTGAAACACGACAAAAGTTAGAAAATCTGAACGCCCATTCAACCACAAGTCCAACCATACAATATTTACTAAAATCCAACCACAACTCGACCCTCAAATCTTTAATTTAAACCAAGAGGGTTTTCTAAATCTTCCAACTTAAATCCTCAATTAAATGTAAAAAATAACCATGGATTCGGGTAATTTGACTAATATTGAGTTAAGAACACTTACTTCATTATTTTCCTTGAAAATCTCCATAAAATCGCCTCATCCCGAGTTCCAATTTGTCAAAAGTCCCATTTTCAGAACCTAATGTTTCTGTCCAGGGATTTCTTCTTTGAGAACGCGACCCTTGCCTTGCGTTCGCGAAACACAAAATGTGCAGCCCAAAATTTCCTCTTCTCGAACGCGAGGGTCCTCTCGCAAACGCGATGGCCAGGGGTTCCATGCCTTCGCGAATGCGACGCCTCACTCGTGAACGCGTTGGCTAAGGCGTGAAGTCCACCCCAGCCCTCACTCTTCTTCGCGAAAGCATGGCCTCTCTCGCGTTCGCGATGCACACTAGTCCTCACCCTTCGCACACGCGTCCCTTTATTCGTGAACATGAAGAACAAACTCTCGCCTGCCCTTGTTCCCTTTCGCAAATGTGAGACCTCTCTCACAAACGCGAAGAAGGGAACCAGAGCTGGACACCAGAAATTCTTCAGCTATTCTTCAAGTCCAAAATGTATCTATTAACCTTCCTAAACTCACCCAAGGCACCCGGGATCTCAACCAAATATACCAACAAGTCCTAAAACATCATACGAACTTATTCAAAACCTCAAATAATTTCAAACAACGCTAAAATCACGAATCATACTCCAATTCAAGCTTAATGAAACTTAAAAGTTCCAACTTCTACATTCGATGTCGAAACCTATTAAATCAATTCCAATTGACCTCAAATTTTGCACACAAGTCATAAATGACATAACAGAGCTATGAAAAATTTCAGAACTGGATTCCGACCACGATATCAAAAAGTCAACTCCCCGCTCAAACTTCCCAAAAAGTTCAACTTTCCCATTTCAAGCCTAATTCCACTACGGACTTCCAAATAATTTTCCGGACACGCTCCTAAGTCCAGAATCACCATACGGAGCTATTGGAATCATCAAAATTCTATTTCGGGGTCGTTTTCATATAAGTCAACATCCAGTCAACCTTTTGTCACGACCCAAACTGATGGGCTACGACGGGCACCCGGTACCTTACTCAACCGAATACCAACATAACGTATCTTTTTATATCATGCTATCATGGGTAAATAAGATGGAAAGGCTATCGTAGGATAACTAGAATAAAACATGTAATACCAACTTGGGCCAATAAGACCAAAATGATCACTCGTACACTAAACGTAGGCCGATAAGGCCATACAATCTTTTACGTACATGGAATATGTCTACAAGCCTCTAAGAGTAGATAAATACCATAAAGGTTGGGACAGGGCCCCGCCATACTAAATAATACACGTCCAAATCATACTGACTAAATAAGCAACTCCGGAGCAAATGGAGCACACCAACATCTTCCGTCTGAGCTGATAAACTACTTGGAGAACTCTCAACCTGTGTATCGGGACTTGTGGGCATGAAACGCAGCGTCCCCAGGCAAAAGGGGCATCAGTACACATAAAGTACCGAGTATGTAAGGCATGACATTAGTATATAAAAGACATAAAAGAAACATGAAGTAAAGAACTCAACCTGTAATTATGAATAGCTCTGTGAATCATGAAAATTTATAATGTCATGCATGTGCATATAAATTACATACCATGCATAGGTATATGCGTACATAATATCATCAAGTCTCTGAGGGTATCCCATCATATCATCTCAGCCACTGTGGGCAAAATCATCAACGTATACCAGCTGATCAGGTGGTGGTGCGTATATAATGCCATAACCTTTTCCCATATCCCGTATACATATAATATATGTGTATATAACTCCATCTGGTCATGGGTCAATGTACATGTATAAATGAATGCAATGCATAAGGAAGTAAATCTATAAGATCTCTTGGAATATCATAAGACCCATGAACAAATGATATGATAGTAGGACATATGGGGAATCAAGAACATAGGTATCCCTAGTATTTCTATTAATAGAGTCATTTATGAAAGTTGCGTATTTGTTCGTTTCGTTTGTATCGTACGGATCATGCCAAAAGGAAAGGAGGGATAGCCTTAACATACCTTAACTCCGTTGAGTCCTTAATACCTTCCAATAAATTCTTCAAACAACTCAACCCAATCTACCACATCATTAGGAGATTCAAAATCGGTGCTGAATAAAGGCTAAGTCCGCAACTTAAACTAGTGCTCGTTTACGTAAATTTGGGTAGCATCTCCCCTGTAACTAGGCCCTCTTCCAATACCATATACCAACAAAAACAAGAACACAACAATAACAACATGTAAGCATCATTTTCCAACCTTATATCCCTCACAATATACCACAAAATAGCCCACAAACCTTAATCACTTCAATACATAAAACGACAACCAAAGTAGTGTCAAACAACTAAAAAAATATAACGACGAATGACCAGCCCACCATTCCGTCATTATGTGGTGTTTATCCACACCATTTATCCTCCAAAACTCCATTAAACAGTAGAAAAATATACAGCCCAAAGGCAACACGAAACAACCCACAAAACAGTCCACTACAAGTCAAATAACACAAACTCACAGCTTCCAATCACTGTCCCGTGAGTTCTAACTATGAAATACATTTCAACTATGAAATACATTTCAAAACTCAAACTACAAAGAAAAAGAGAGGCGATATAGCGATACTTACGTCACAAGGATCGTTTTAATGTTAACGCTTCTTGATTCCGTGCCTGGGTTGATAATCTTGTTTGAAGCTCTTGCAGAGAGCTTAAGAGTAAAGTTAGGGGGTGTTATTTGGGTATGTTCTCTGGAAAAATGGAGAAAGAGACGAGATGGGATGTAAATATCCAATTTTTTTTAAAAGTCAAAAATGTGCTACTTGGCAGATTATGATTGGCCCTTCTTCCAATACTTATAACATTTTATTCGGGTGTCGTATGAATGAATGGTTATAAGCGTTGGAAAATAAATTCCAAGACCTTCAATTTGGTATATAATATGTCCCAAAAAGACATCATATAACACACAAAATATATTTCTCAAAAAGCTCTATTACAAGGCAAATCCTTAGTCGGGTTTTTCGCAACTTTAATCCGATTTTTCCCAAACTTCATATTTTCTATCCAAACATCATATATAGCCATATTATGACTTTAAAATCATTTAAATCATGATTAATAAGTCTCGTATTCATTACATCACTTTTAGACGCACATGGTGTAACAATCTTCCCCCCTTAGAAACATTCGTCCTTGAATGTTAAACTCCCAGAAATCTATAGAAATTTTGGCAGAGTCTCCTCTGTAACGGTACTACTACCAACATGTCACACAGTAAACCCAACAATACAAAGCCACGCAGGGCCACAATCATCAATAACACCAATGGCCTCACACGACCAATAACAATAACTAACATAAGAATCAAGTACCATATACGTACCTAAAGGCTGTGATGTCTCAGTCTGATACTCCTCCAGAAGTGGAAACAAGTGAGGATACCTAGTCTTCATTTCTTCTTCAGATTCCCAAGTCATCTCCTCTACATTGTTGTTAATCCAAAGTACTTTAACCGAAGCTACATCCTTAGTTCTTAATCTCCAAACTTGTCTATCTAGTATAGCAATGAGAGCTTCCTCATATAATAGTTTCTCTGTAACCTGAACATCGTCTACTGGAATGACTTTAAAGGGATCTCCAATACACCTACGGAGCACATACACATGAAATACTGGATGTACAGACTCCAATTTGGAAGGCAAGTCTAACTCATATGCTACTTGGCCTACTCTACGTATAATCTTATAAGGTCCAATGTACTGAGGGATAAGCTTTACTTTCTTACCAAATCTCGTAAAGCCTTTCATCGGTGATACCTTTAGGAATACTCAGTCATCTACCTGAAACTCCAAGTCTCGCCGTCGATTATCTGCATAGGACTTCTGACAACTTTGAGCTGCTAATAGCCTTTCCCGTATAAGCTTAATCTTCTTAACTGCCCGTTGTACCAACTCTAGTCCTACTAACTTAGTTTCCCCAACCTCGAACCATCCGATAGGTGACCTACACTTCCGTCTGTTAAGAGCTTCGTATGGAGCCATCTAAATGCTGGAATGATAACTATTATTATATGCAAACTCAATAAGTGGAAGATGATCATCCCAGCTACCCCTGAAGTCCATCACACAAGCCTGTAACATATCCTCCAGTGTCTGAATAGTATGTTCAGCCTGACTGTCTGTCTGGGGATGAAATGTTGTACTAAGACTTACCTGAGCCCCCAATACTTTTGTAAGGACCTCCGGAAATTAGTTGTAAACTGAGCACCTCTATCTGAGATAATAGATATAGGGACACCATGAAGTCGTAATATCTCCCTAATGTAAAACCTTGCATAATCCTCTGCTGAATAAGTAGTCCCGACAGACAAAAAATGGGCTGTTTTTGTAAGTCTAACGACAATAACCCATATAGAATCGAACTTATGTTCGGTACAAGGTAAGCCTATGATGAAATCCATATTAATCATTTCCCTTTTCCAAGTCAAAATCTCTATAGTCTGTAATAATCCACCGGGTTTCTGATGCTCAATCTTAACCTGCTGACAATTAGGGCACTAAGAAACAAACTCTGCTATGTCCTTCTTCATTCCGTCCCACTAGTATATTTCCCTGATATCATGATACATCTTCGTCGCTCCTACATGAATAGAATAATGAGAATAGTGAGCTTCTCCCATAACCTGCTGACGCAACCCTGCCACATTAGAACACATAATCGACCTCGATATGTGAGGACTCCATCTCCTGTAATCTCAAATGATGTATTCTCTTTTTTAGGGGATGTATCTCTGTAATGAGGTAGCACAGGATCCTCATACTAGCGTTCCTTCACTTCAGTTACTAAAGAGGATGTTGTCGTGTCCTGAATACTAACTCTGGTATCATCTGAGTCCAGTAATCGAACTCTAAGACTAGCTAGCAGATGAATCTCATGGGATATCCTACACTTCTCTCGCTGTAAATATGACAGGTGTGATGACCCAAAAGGTCATCTTTAAATTTAATAATTAATTCTATGTTCTAAGACCTCGAAAAATACTATTTACTATTTTTCGACTTGCGTGCGCAATACGTATAATTTTCCGAAAAGATTTTATGTGAAAAATGGATTAAAATATGAAATAGAGCCTTAAAACTCAACTGGTTGACTTTGGTCAAACTTTTGAGCAAACGGACCCGGATCAGTATTTTGATAGTACCGATAGGTCTGTATCGTGATTTGGGACTTGAGAGTATGCCTGGAATTTAATTTGGAGGTCCCTAGCACAAGTTATGACCATTTAACGGAAACTAGAAATTTAAAAGCTAAAGATTTCTAAGTTTGACCACAGAGTTGACTTTTTGATATCGGGGCCAGAATTCGATTCTGGAAATTTGAATAGCTCCGTTATGTCATTTAAGACTTGTGTGCCAAATTTGAAGTCATTCCGGATTCATTTAACATGTTTCGGCACGACATTTGCAAATCGAAAAGTTTAAAACCCAAAGTTCGAATCGAGGTGTGAATTGTAATTTCGATGTTATTTGATGTGATTTGAGACCCCGAGTAAGTCCGTGTTATGTTACGTGACTGGTTGGTATAATTGGACGAGGTCCCGAGGGGCTGGGTGAGGTTCGGACGAGTTTCAGACCATTTTTGTAAACATTGCAGGTCTGGTTCTTGTGTGTCGCACCTGCGCAATTTTGGCCGCAGGTGCGAGCCCACTTATGCGAAGGAAATGTCGCTTCTGCGACGTTGAGGATGGGAAGGAAGCTTCGCTTCTGCAAAGCTCTGATCGCAGGAGCGATACCGATTCTGCGACCAGCCGATCGCAAATGTGCACCTCGTCACTTCTGCGGCTCCTTCTTGTGCTTATGCGCAACCATAAATGCGGCCCATTTTCTGCAGATGCGGAACTGGGCAGAACATTAAGGGGTCGAAAATGGCCATTTTTCTTCATTTCATTTAGGTTTTAAAACCTCGGTTTTTGGGCGATTTGAAGGAGTTTTTCACGACTTCGAACTGGATAAGTTTTCCTTATCATACATTGATGATATTTCATAAATCTATGTCTATATTCATCGTTTATTTCGGATTTAGATGGAAGAAATTGGAATTTTTGTAAAACTTTCCAAAAACAAAAAATTTAGATTTGAAGGTCCATTTGACATCGGAATTGGATAATTCTTGTTTGGTTGGACTCGTATCGGACTGGGTGTTCGGATTTCGTAATTTTTCTGAGATTCAAGACGTGGGCCCCACTCTTGATTTTTGAGATGAATTTCAGATTTTAATCTAGAAAATTAGTAAATTCATATGGAATTAATTCCTACGATTTGTATTGAATATATTGAATTATTTATGACTAGATTTGAGGATTTCAGACACTAATTCGCGAGGCAAGGGTGTATTGGAAACTTGAAATTTGGTTGCAAAGCGAGGTAAGTGTTGTGGTTAACCTTGACTTGTGGGAGTAGGACTTATTTGTCTATTTGCTACATGATTTAATATGCGGGTACAGCGTATATGTGAGGTGACGAGTACTTATGCGTTTTGGTTGAGTCAAAGCATGCGGGTGGTATTTGTTTATTGTGAATAATTATCTATTTAATTAAGATATTTCTGCTTAAGTTTATTATTGATTATTTGATCATTAGTCGTGAAATTATTATTCATTTAATTATTCTTGAATATTTTGAAAGGTGAAGTCGGTATTCTGGTATTGAATTGATTGATAAGTGTATATCCCCGTATTTAAATACTCTTCCGAATTTATATTATTATTTTTATGGTAAGAAAGAGTGTAAAAACACGAAAGGTGATGCCGTTCCATTTTAATTATTCATAATAGCATTGTCATGGTAAGGAAGAGTGTACAAGCACGAAGGGTGTTGACGTGCCATTTGTGAGTGTAAAAGCTCGAAGGGTGTTGCCATGCCATTTGTGAGTGTAAAAGCATAAAGGGTGATGCCGTATCATTTTCAGAGAGTGTAAAAGCACGAAGGGTGATGCGTGCCAAATGAGAGTAAAAGAGAAGATGGTGAGCTGCTAAGTGACACTTCTCCTGCTGAAATTATTATATCTTTCCCCTTCGCATGTTCCCTCCCAATTTATAAATTGTTATTTGTTGTATTATTGTTACTTTGTATTTGTATATACTTGTACAGGTGGTTTACATATGTGTCTTGTCATAGCCTCTTCACTACTTCGTCGAGGTTAGGCTCGGCACTTACCAGTATATGTGGTCGGTTGTAATGATACTACACTCTGCACTTCTTGTGCGGATTTTGGAGTTGGTCCCAGTAGGGTACCATAGACGTGCTCGGATTCAGCTATTCAGAAGAGACTTAAGGTATAACTGCACAGCGTTCGCAGTTCCGAAGTCCCTTTCTATTTTATCTCAGCTGTGTATTATCTTTCAAACAGCTTGAACTTTATTATACCTTTATTTGCTTTATCCTAGTAGTCCGTGCACTTGTGACACCAGATTCAGGGATGTATTTTGATAATTCTGTATTTATGGTCTTCCGCACTTTATTTCATTAATTTGACTTCTATTTAATTAAATTTGCTTAGAAATAGTTAAGATTATTTTAACGTTGGCTTTCCTAGCAAGTGAAATGTTAGGCGCCATCACGATCCTGAAGGTGGGAATTTTGGGTCGTGACAGTTGGTATCAGAGCACTAGGTTACATAGGTCTCACGAGACACGAGCAAACTTTGTAGAGTCTGAAGGATCGGTACAGAGACGTCTGTACTTATGTCTCAGAGCTATATAGTTTAGGAACAATATCACTTCTTTCTTATTCTATCATGCGATCTTATTCTATCATCGATAATTGAACCTTTCTGTTCTTATTCTCTCGCAGATGGCGAGAACACTTAATACATCTATCGACGGACAGGGAGCAGAGCCCCCGTTGGCAACTATGACCTGGGGTAGAGGTCGAGGCCGAGGTCGTGTTAGGGGCTGAGGCAGAGGCAGAGGTAGTGCTCAGTCTAGAGCTCGAGCAACAACACCTGTTGTAGAACCTCAGGTGGATCTTCAGGAGGAGGTTCCCGTTCAGACTATATCGGTTGTACCAGTTTAGGTCCCGAAGGGATTTATAGCTACTCCAGTGCTTCAAGATGCTCTAGTCCGTTTGGTGAGTCTTATGGAGGGCGTGGCCCAGAATGGTATATTTCCAGTGGCACCAGTCGTCTCACAGGCTGGGGGAGGAGAACAAACTGCCACTACTCTCCCTCCGGAGCAAATGGCTCCCTAAAATCAGGTTCCAGCAGTCCCGCCAGTTGGGGTAGTTTAGCCAGTTGTTGCGGCGCAGGCCGGTGATAGGACCGCCATGTCTTTTGAGGCCTTATTCAGATTGGATAAGTTTACTAAGTTCTTTCCAGTTCACTTCAATGGTACACCTTCTGAGGACCCACATGATTATCTTGATCGCTGCCATGAGGTACTCCGTAACATGGGTATAGTTGAGACCAATGGAGCCGATTTTGCTGTATTTCAGATGACGAGTTTCACCAAGAGGTGGTGGAGAGATTTTATCCTGACCAGACCAGCTGGGTCGCCTACACTGACTTGGGAGCAATTCTCACGGCTATTTCAAGAGAAGTTCCTCCCTATCACATTGAGAGAGGATTACCGTAGGCAATTTGAGCGTCTCCAGCAGGGCAGTATGACTGTTACTTAGTACGAGACCCGTTTTGTGGATCTAGCCCGTCAAGCTCTCCTTTTAATACCTACTGAGGCAAAGAGAGTGTGGAGTTTTATTGAGGGACTCACTCACCCTATTAGGCTTCAGATGGCCAAGGAGGCCGGAAGTGAGATTTCCTTTCAGGAGGATGCTAATATCGTGAGGAGGATTGAGATAGTTCTTGCACATGAGAGAGGGTAGAGGTCTGATATGAGGCCTCGTCAGTTTGGTGGTTTCAGTGGTGTCTCTCTGGAGGCAGGGGTAATTTTGGTAGGGGTCATCCTCCCAAACCGTTTCATTCAACACTTCAGGCATCTCCCGGTGCTTCAGGGAGTCACGGTCCTATTGTTCCTTACTCTAGACAGCCAACATTTAGTGCACATTCAGTTCCTATCAGTGCACTACCACTCTAGAGTCACTATATCGGTTATTTGGCCCGTTCGGGTCAACAGTCACATCAGCCAAGGTCCTATTATACTTGTGCTGATCCGAGGCACATTGCAAGATTCTGCCCAATGTCTCAGGGCAGCATACAGCAGCAGGGCTCTCGTGCTATAATTTCAGCACCGGTTGCTTCACCGCCTACTCTGCCAGCTAGAGGTAGGTGTCAGGCAGCTAGAGGTGGAGGTCAGCCCATTAGAGGTGGAGGTCAGGCTGTTAGAGGTAAAGGCCAGCCAGTTAGAGGCCGTCCCAGGGATGCAGTTCAGAGTGGTGGGGCCCAGCCCCGATTTTATGCTTCTCCAGCTAGGCTTAAGGCCGAATCATTTGCTGCCGTGATTACAGGTATTGTTCCAGTTTGCCATAGGGATGCTTCAGTTCTATTTGATCCAGGATCTACTTTTCCTATGTGTCCTCTTATTTTGCTTCATATCTAGTGATTCCTCGTGATTCTCTGAGTGCTTCTATGTGTGTGTCCACTCCGGTCGGAGATTCTATCATGGTAGATCATGTCTATCAGTCGTGCGTGGTTACTATTGGGAGTCTTAAGACTAGTGTGGATCTTCTACTTATTGATATGGTAGATTTTGATGTCATCTTGGGTATGGATTGGCTATCACCTTATCATTCTATATTGGATTGTCATGCCAAGATGGTGACCCTAGCCATGCCTTGGTTACCTCGATTAGAGAGGAAAGGAACTCTTGGTCGTTCCACCAGCAGGGTTATTTCATATATGAAGGCTCAGCATATGGTCAAGAAGGGGTGTTTAGCTTATTTGGCTTATATTCGCGATCCCAGCACGAAAGTTCCTTCTATGGATTCAGTTCTAGTTGTCCGTGAATTTCCAGATGTGTTTCCTGCAGATCTGCCGGGGACGCCACCCGATAGAGATATTGACTTCTTTATTGATTTAGCTCCGGGCACTCAGCCCATTTCTATCCCACCATACCGTATGGCCCCGCCAGAGTTGAAAGAATTAAAGGAGCAGTTACAAGACTTACTGGATCAGTGATTCATTAGACCCAGTGTCTCACCCTGGGGTACACCAGTATTATTTGTAAAGAAGAAAGATGGTGCAATGCGAATGTGTATAGATTATCGACAGTTGAACAAAGCTACTATCAAGAATAAGTATCCACTGCCAAGAATTGATGACTTATTCAATCAGCTTCAGGGTGCCAAGGTGTTTTCAAAGCTCGACTTGAGGTCTGGATACCATCAGTTGAAGATTAGGGCATCTGATGTCCCTAAGACAGCTTTTTCGACTCAGTATGGGCATTACGAATTCCTAGTGATGTCATTTGGGTTGACAAATGCCCCAAAAACTTTTATGAATTTGATGAATCGGGTGTTCAAACCCTATTTGGATTCTTTTGTGGTTGTATTCATTGTCAATATCTTGATTTACTCTGATAGTCGAGAGGAGCATGAGCAGCATCTTTGGAGTCTGCTTCAGACTTTGAAAAATAATCAGTTATATGCCAAATTTTCAAAATATGAATTTTGGTTAGACTCTGTTGCCTTTTTGGGGCATGAGGTTGTTCTATATTGGCCTAGACCTACTTCAGTTACAGAGATCTGGATTTTTCTGAGTTTGGCTGGTTATTATCGTCGATTCGTGGAGTGGTATTACCCACAGGTTCATGATCTTATACGGTGTATTGTGATGCATCTCGCGTTAGGCTTGGTGCAGTATTGATGCAAGATGGCAGGGGTGATTGCATATGCATCATGACAGTTGAAAGTTCATGAGAAGAATTATCCTATTCATGACTTAGAATTGACAGCCATTGTCCACGCTTTGAAGATTTGGAGACATTACCTTTATGGTGTCTCGTGTGAGGTATTTACTGATCTTCGTAGCCTACAGTATCTGTGCAGGCAAAAAGATCTCAATTTGAGGCAGAGAAGATGGTTGGAGTTGTTGAAAGATTATGATATCACTATTTTGTATCACCCCGAAAAGGCCAATGTGGTGGCCGATGCTTTGAGTAGTAAGGCTGTAAGTATGGGCAGTCTTGCGTATATTCCGGTTGGTGAAAGACTGTTAGCTGCAGATGTTCAGACTTTGGCTAATCAGTTCATGAGGTTAGATGTTTCAGAGCAGAGTTAGGTTTTAGCTTGCACAGTCACTCGGTCTTGTTTATAAGAGCAGATCAGAGAGAGGTAGTATGATGATCCTCATTTACTTGTCCTCAAGGACACGGTGCGACACGGTGATGCCAAACAAGTTGTTGTGGGGGAATATGGAGTTCTGTGGATACATGGTCGTATTTGTGTGCCTAATGTGGAGGGGCTTCGTGAATTAATTATAGAAGTGGCCCACAGTTCCAAGTATTCTATTCACCCAGGTGCCGCCAAAATGTATCAAGATTTGCGGCAACATTATTGGTGGAGGATAATGAAGAAGGATATAGTTGCATATATAGCTCGGTGTCTGAATTGTCAGCAAGTTAAGTACGAGACTCAGAGACCTGGTGGTTTTCTTTAGGAGTTAGAAATTCCTGAGTGGAAGTAGAAGCGTAACACTATGGATTTTGTTGTTGGGCTCCCACGGACTCAGAGAAAATTCGACGCAGTTTGGGTCATTGTGGACAGGTTGACTAAGTCAGCACATTTCATTCCAGTGGCAGTTACCTATTCTTCAGAGCAGTTAGCTCAAATTTACATCCGTGAGATTGTTCGCCTTCACGGTGTGCCCGTATCTATTATTTCAGATCGAGGTAGACAGTTTACCTCACACTTTTGGAGGGCTGTACATCGTGAGTTAGGCACGCGGGTTGAGTTGAGTACATCATTTCCTCCATAGATAGATGGACAGTCAGAGTGCACTATTCAGATATTGAAAGATATGCTTTGCGCCTGTGTTATAGACTTTGGAGGTTTTTGAGATGCGTTCTTGCCACTTGCGGAGTTTGCTTATAATAATATCTACCAGTCGAACATTCAGATGGCTCCATATGAGGCATTATACAGAAGGTGGTGTCGTTCGCCAGTTGGCTGGTTTGAACTGGGAGAGGCTCGGTTGTTGGGTACCGATTCGGTATAGGATGCCTTGGACAAAGTCAAAGTTATTCAGGATCGACTTCCATAGCTCAATCTAGGCAAAAGAGTTATGCCGACCGTAAAGTTCGTGATATTGCATTCATGGTTGGAGAAAGAATATTGCTCTGGGTTTCACCTATGAAAGGTGTAGTGAGGTTCGGAAAGAAGGGCAAGTTGAGCCCTAGGTATATTGGACCCTTTGAAATTCTTGAAAGGGTGGGTGAAGTAGCCTACATGCTTGCACTACCAACTAGTTTATCAGCAGTTCATCCGGTGTTTCATGTGTCTATGCTACGGAAATATCATGGTGATCCGTCCCATGTATTGGATTTCAACTCAGTCCAATTGGACAAAGATTTGACTTATGAAGAGGAGCCGGTAGCTATTCTAGCCCGGCAGGTCCGACAGTTGAGGTCTAAGAGTTATTCTTCAGTTCGGGTACAATGGAAAGGTCAGCCGGTAGAAGCATCTACCTGGGAGTCCGAGTCGGATATGCGGAGTAAATATCCACACCTTTTCATCAGCTCAGGTACTTTTTCTAATTCCGTTCGAGAACGAATGTTTGTTTTAGAGGTGGAGAATGTGATGACCGAAAAAGTCATATTTAAATTTAATAATTAATTCTATATTCTAAGACCTCAAAAAGCACTATTTATCATTCCTCGACTGACGTGCGCAGTCCGTATAATTTTTCGAAAAGTTTTTATGTAAAAAATGGATTAAAATGTGAAATAGAGCCTTAAAATGGATCAAAAAGTCAACTCCGTGGTCAAACTAGAAATTTAATCCATTTGACCACGGAGTTGACTTTTTGATATCGAGGCCGGAATCCGATTCTGGAAAATTGAATAGCTCCGTTATGTCATTTACGACTTGTGTGCCAAATTTGAAGTCATTCCGGATTCATTTAACATGTTTCGGATGAATTTCAGACCATTTTTGTAAAAATTACTGGTCTGGTTCTGGTGTGTCGCACCTGCGCAATTTTGGCCGCAGGTGTGAGCCCGTTTCTACGAAGGAAATGTCGCTTCTGCAACGTTGAGGCTGGGAAGGAAACTTCGCTTCTGCGAAGCTTTGATCGCAGGTGCGATATCGCTTCTGCGGCCAGCCGATCGCAAATACGCACCTCGTCGCTTTTGCGGCTCCTTCTTGCGCTTCTGCACAGCCGCAAATGCGGCCCATTTTCCGCAGATGCAGAACTGGGTAGAACATTAAGGGGTCGAAAATGGCCATTTTTCTTCATTTCGTTTGGGTTTTAAAACCTCGCTTTTCGGGCGATTTGAAGGAGTTTTTCACGACTTCGAACTGGGTAAGTGCTCCTTATCATATATTGATAATATTTCATAAATCCATGTCTATATTCATCGTTTATTTCGGATTTAGATGGAATAAATTGGAATTTTTGTAAAAGTTTCCTAAAACGAAAAATTTAGATTTGAAGGTCCCTTTGACATCGGGATAATTCTTATATGGTTAGACTCATATCGGAATGGGTGTTCGGATTTCATAAGTTTTTTTGAGATTCGAGACGTGGGCCCCACTCTTGATTTTTGAGATGAATTTCGGATTTTAATCCAGAAAATTAGTAAATTCATATGGAATTAATTCCTACGATTTGTATTGAATATATTGAATTATTTATGACTAGATTTGAGAATTTCGGACACCAATTCGCGAGGCAAGGGTGTATTGGAAACTTGAAATTTGGTTGCAAAGCGAGGTAAGTGCTGTGGTTAACCTTGACTTGAGGGAGTATGACTTATTTGTCTATTTGCTACATGATTTAATGTGCGGGTACAACGTATATGTGAGGTGACGAGTACTTATGCGTTGTGGTTGAGTCAAAACATGCGGGTGGAATTTGTTTATTGTGAATAATTATCTATTTAATTAAGATATTTTTGCTTAAGTTTATTATTGATTATTTGATCATTAGTCGTGAAATTATTATTTATTTAATTATTATTGAATATTTTGGAAGGTGAAGTCGGTATTCTGGTATTGAATCGATTGATAAGTGTATATCCTCACATTTAAATACTCTTCCGAATTTATATTATTATTTTCTTAGTAAGGAAGAGTGTAAAAGAATGAAGGGTGATGTTGTGCCATTTTAATTATTCATTATATCATTGTCATGGTAAGGAAGAGTGTAAAAGCACGAAGGGTGTTGCCATGTCATTTGTGAGTGTAAAAGCACGAAGGGTGTTGTCGTGCCATTTGTGAGTGTAAAAGCACGAAGGGTGATGCCATGTCATTTTCAGAGAGTGTAAAAGCACGAAGGGTGATGCCGTTCCAAATGAGAGTAAAAGCACGAAGGGTGGTGTCGTGCCACTATCATATTATCATTTGCTCATTTTATTGTTGACGAATTAATTGGCTGCTAAGTGACACTTCTCCTGCTGAAATTATTATGTCCTCCCCCTTCGCATGTTCCCTCTCAATTTATAAATTGTTATTTGTTGTATTATTGTTACTTTGTATTTGTATATACTTGTACAAGTGGTTTACATACGTGTCTTTTCATAGCCTCGTCACTACTTCGTCGAGGTTAGGCTTGGCACTTACCAGTACATGGGGCAGGTTGTACTGATACTACACTCTGTACTTCTTGTGCAGAATTTAGAGTTGGTCCTAGTAGCGTACCATAGACGTGCTCGGATTCAGCTATTCAGAAGAGACTTGAGGTATAACTGCACAACGTTCGCAGTTCTGAAGTCCCTTTCTATTTTATCTCAGCTGTGTATTATCTTTCAAACAACTTGAATTTTATTAAGACCTTTCTTTGCATTATCCTAGTAGTTCATGCAATTGTGACACCAGATTCGGGGATGTATTTTGATAATTTGGTATTTATGGTCTTCCGCACTTTATTTCATTAATTTGACTTCTATTTAATTAAATTTGCTTAAAGATAGTTAAGATTATTTTAACGTTGGCTTGCCTAGCAAGTGAAATGTTAGGCGCCATCATGATCCTGAATGTGAGAATTTTGGGTCGTGACAACAGGCTACCCATAGATCTATGGTTGAGGGCGTCAGCTACTACATTCGCCTTTACTGGATGGTATAAAATATCAACATTATAGTCTTTTAGTAGCTCCAACCATCTCTATTGGCGTAAATTCAATTCCTTTTGATTGAAGATATATTGAAGGCTCTTATGGTGTGTATATATATATATATATATATATATATATATATATATATATATATATATATATATATATATATATATATCAACATCAATGCCATACAAATAGTGCCTCCACATCTTTAGTGCATGAATCACTGCGGCTAACTCTAAATCATGGGTCAGATAATTCTTCTTGTGCTTTCTTAGTTGTCTTTAAACGTAAGCGATTACTTTTCATGGTTGTTTTGCCACTTGTTGCATGAATACATGGGTTATCTCATTGCCCTCAAATACTGGAATTTTCTGTAACTCATATGATCTCAGATATCATGTTTTGATTTTTTTTTCTTCCCGTTCATTAGCCACGATAGGTGCGACTTTCTTATGGAGTGCATACAATGTTGTTGTGAGACTATTGTTACAAGACCATTTCTTCCTTATGTCACTATGCTTAAGTTGAAGCCTTCTTCCTTATTCTCTCAGCTAGTCTTTCTTTGCAGTACTTAAGAGAGACCCTTTGACTCTTGTAAAGCTGCGAGCTTATTACATCGTATACCCGAAAGAATTCTTTTTTGACGTTCTTACTCACCTATAATTATCCTTAATTACTTACCTCCGCGCCCTTGTGCTTGTAAGGTTGATTTTGAACTTAAATTTTTGACTGTACAACCCCAACTCCTATCTAAATATTTCTCAAGGATTACAATGTCATCATATTTGCGAGACTGAATTCCTTATGTTGGGTTTCACTATGTTTATCTTGCACAACCTGCTGATTTGTCTATATCCTCTTATTTAGCCATGACTAGGCTCTTTCTGAATCAACTACTAACTACACGTTAGTCCATTCTCATATCTATATTCTGCGTAATCTCTCTTGGGTTATATCATTTGTCTTAACTTATCCCGAACACTGGATCTTTATGTATCCAGTGTTCATTTGCACTTATTTATCAATAACATCTAGTGATGGAACCCTTACTGCCTCTCCCCATCGTCATGCTTACATAATATTCTGGAATCGTATCATATCCGTAGGATCTGAATAAATGCAATCTCATTCCTTTCGCCTTTCTACCACATTCTTCCTTTACTATTCCATAGTTACCTTAACCATATAACTCCGACTTAATACCATATCACACCATCTTCCCCCCTTTAGGGGAGTACTAACATTTATTGCTATGAAGATTTACCTATAAATGTTTCGCCTCTTCATATTTGGCGTCTTTTCACATCTTCACGGACTCTTACTTTCCTTGCGGTAACCCTTCTATACTAGGGATAATTTAATTTCTTACACACAAAGGTGACACCTAGTGTAACTGGCACACTTAGTCCTTTAAGCTTAACTCTGCTCACAATGCTTGTTTTAGGGAAACATCTTCCTGAATGACCTTTAAAAGTTATTCTTCTGTTGTCCATTCAATTATCGCCCGGAACGCGAACTCTAAAATTCTCACGATGTCAATTATTATCAAATCCTTCAGTCCCGAATTCATGTTCAGTTTATCTAATTCACTAGCCTATACTATTTTCTATTACTCTGGGGGTCTAACTTTTCCTTCTGGTAATCACATATGAGTCACCAACTCATTTCTTGAAATGGGGACATGACTTTATGGCTTATACTCTTTTATTGTCTCAAGGCATGTAACTTCTTGTCTTTTCCTTCACTTGACAATAGAATCTATAGTCTTGTCATATTTTGATTTACCGTTATCATCCATTTATCACATCTTACTCATAATGCTTCATTTACTTTCTTCTTATTCTCCTGCTAATATTTCTGTATATCACCTTATTATGAAAACTTCTTCAAAACATTCTTTCACTTTTAGCCCCCCTTGATTCAACTCACTGGCTCTTCGGGTCGCCTAACACTCTCTCTTTACTAGGGACGTGAGCCATACAAAGGTAAATATTTATCCCTTCTAGGATTCCAATGCCAATCTTCTGAAATTTCAGAACATTCTAGTATTCATATCTGATTGTACTATTCTAGAGTGCACCATCTGGGTGTCTCACAAGGAGAACCATTACCACATTTGTAATATCCCTCGGAAATGTGAGCTAATGTTAACAATACATCCACATTTTTGGGTTACTCTAACCCCAGCTGGACGCTGATATCCCATCCTTCTCTTAAATTATATTTGTTAGCTCTCACAGGGCATAACTGAAATGGGTGTTGTCAAGTGAATATATCTTTGTTATTGTTGAAAGTAACTCAGATTGCTTATATTTCTCTGCCTGAATTGTAAATACACATAATCTTCACTAATTGGGTACCTCGTATCCTTCTTCACCTAACTTCTTTTACTTGTTGAAACTTGTATCTACCTTCTGATTTCCTCGTTGCTTTTTACCATAGGAGTAGATAGATATTCATGCCTTAGGGCTCCTTATCAAAAGTCTCACACGTCGTAGTACACACATATCTACTGAAGGCCTTACATTTACTCATCATAAGTATGACGCAAAATCGAGTTCCTCTGACTCAACTCTTCCACAGCCACATTCAATCTCTTACCAACTATCTTTTTGGATGTAGATGTCATTGTATAACGAATAAAATAGAATTTAGGAATTTGAATTTCTTATAGCTGAGCTCTACCACACGATCTAGAGTAAGAAGAAAGAGTGATAGTCCTAAATGTCCTGTAGCCTCCTGCTTATAAGTGTGGTTCACAACACACCCACAAATAAGACTCTACTAGACACGACTTGTAGACTCCCTAGGACAGAACTGCTCTGATACTACTTCTGTCAGGACCCAAATCAATGGGCCACGATGGGCACCCAGTACCTTACTCAACCGAATACCAACATAACGTATCTTTTTGTATCATGTATCATGGGTAAATGAGACGGAAAGACTATCGTAGGATAACTAGAATAAAAAATGTAATACCAACTTGGTCCTATAAAACCAAAATGATCACTCGTACACTAAACATAGGCCGACAAGGCCATACAATCTTTTACGTACATGGCATATGTCTACAAGTCTCTAAGAGTAGATAAATACCATAAAAGTCGGGACAGGGCCCCGCCATACTAAACAATACACGTCCGAATCATACTGACTAAATAAGCATCTCCGGAGCAAATGGAGCTCACCAGCATCTTCCGTCTGAGCTGATAAACTACTTGGAGAACTCTCAACCTGTGTATCGGTACCTGCGAGCATGAAACACAGCGTCTCCAGGCAAAAGGGACGTCAGTACAAATAAAGTACCGAGTATGTAAGGCATGACAGTAGTATGTAAAAGACATGAAAGAAATATGGAGTAAAAGACTCAACTTGTAATTATGAATAGCTCTGTGAATCATGAAAATTTATAATGTCATGCGTGTGCGTATAAATGCCATACCATGCATAGGTATATGCGTACATAACATCGTCAAGCCTCTGCGGGCATCCCATCATATCATCTCAGCCAATGTGGGCAAAATCATTAACGTATACCAGCTGATCAGGTGGTAGTGCATATATAAAGCTATAACCTTTTCCCATATCCCATATACATATAATATATGCATATATAACGCCATCTGGTCATGGGTCAATGTACATGTATAAATGAATGCAATAAATAAGGAAGTAAATATATAAGATCTCTCGAAATATCATAAGACCCATGAACAGACGATATGATAGTAGGACATATGGGGAATCAAGAACATAGGCATCACTAGTATTTCTATGAATAGAGTCATTTATGAAAGTTGCGTATTTGCTCGTTTCGTTTATATCGTACGGATCATGCCAAAAGGAAACGAGGTATAGCCTTGACATACCTTATCTCCGTTGAGTCCTTAATACCTTCCAAGAAATTCTTCAAACAACTCAACCCAATCTACCACATCATAAGGAGATTCAAAATCAGTGCTGAGTAAAGGCTAAGTCCGCAACTTAAACTAGTAGCTCGTTTACGTAAATTTAGGCAGCATCTCCCCTGTAACTAGTCCCTCCTCCAATACCATATACCGACAACAACAAGAACACAACAATAACAATATGTAAGCATCATTTTCCAACCTTATATCCATAACAATATACCACAAAACAGCCCACACACCCTAATCACTTCATACATAAAATGACAACCAAAGTAATGTCAAATAACTAAAAATAATGTAACGACGAACGACCAGCACACTATTCCATCATTATGTGGTATTTCTCCACACCATTTGTCCTCCAAAACTCTATTAAACAGTAGAAAAATATACAGCCCAAAGGCAACACGAAAGAATCAATAAAACAGTCCACTACAAGTCAAATAACTCGAACTCACGGCTTCCGATCACCGTCCCGTGAGTTCTAACTATTAGGAAACAAATTTATCAATATTCCTTGATATTTAAATACTTAAATATAGAAAGTACACGTTTTCTTAACTATGAAATACCTTCCAAAACTCAAACTATAAAGAAAAAGAGAGGCGATATAGCAATACTTACGTCATAGGGATCGTTTTAATGTTAACGCTTTTTGATTCCGTGCCCGGGATGATAATCTTTTTTGAAGCTCTTGAAGAGAGTTTAAGAGTAAAGTTAGGGGGTGTTATTTGGGTGTGTTCTCTGGGAAAATGGAGAAAGAGACGAGATGGTGTGTAAATATCCCATTTTAAAAAAAAGTCATACTTGGCACCCTATGATTGGCCCTTCTTCCAACGCTTATAACTTTTTATCCGGGTGTTGTATGAATGAACGATTAAGAGCGTTCGAAACTAAATACAAAGACCTTTAATTTGGTATATAATATGTCCCAAAAAGACCTCATATAGCACATAAAATTTATTTATCAAAAAGCTTTGTTACAAGGCAAATCCTTAGTCGGGTTTTTCCCAAACTTCATATTTTCTATCCAAACATCATATATAGCCATATTATGACTTTAAAATCATTTAAATCATGATTAACAAGTCTTCATTACGCCACCTTGCGATGCACATGGTGTAACACCTTTTCAACTTAAGCTTTCAACCTTGAGACTAAGTGTCTCAATTCATTCCGAAATCTCTCCGGACTCGAACCAACTACCCCGGCAAGTCACATAACAGTTATGAAGTACAGAATGAGCAGTAAATGGGGAAATGGGACTACAACTTTTAAAACGACTGGCCGGGTCATTACACTCTGGTGTCTGCACAAGAAGTGCAGAGTGTAGTATGAGTACAACCGATCCCATGCACCCAGTAAGTGCCTAGCCTAACCTCGACGAAGTAGTGACGGGGCTAAGGCAGGTCACTTACATGAACTTGTACGCAATAATAATAATAATAATAATAATAATAATAATAATAATAATAATAATAATAATAATAATAATAATAATAATAACAACAACAACAACAACAACAATAATAGAAATAAAACATCTATCTTATTTCAACAGTTGAAGCAAACTCAGCAGTCATAATCAATTATTATTTCAATCAGTTCCCGTTGCGGCGTACAACCCGATCCAATAATATATTCATATTCAATTCCGTTACGGCGTGCAACCCAATCCCAATATATATTTTCAATCAATTCTGTTGTGGCGTGCAACCCGCTCCCCCAATATATTTATTACAATCATTTCTGTTGCGGCGTGCAACCCGCTCCTCAAATAATATAATTTACCAATTTTAAAAAAAATATTACTCCAATAAATGTAACAATTAATATAAAATTATAAGACAACAAGCATACAATAATTATAATTTATTTAAAAATAAGTGATGACAAGTATCAATTAATTGTGGAAATTAAGGAGGAAAGAGGCAATTTAATAATTAGTATGTTAAATATCAAGTAGCAATTAAGTCATATAAATCAAATAAGCATGTAGCAATTATAGCATGGATTCAAGGCATAACATTGAGCAAGGAATATGAGAGAAACAATTAATATAATAATTAATTCATGATTTAAAATAATTTATGATTTTCAAATAATTAGGCAAACAATTAATTTGACGACGTATAGACACTCGTCACCTCGCCTATACGTCGTTCACATGAATTTCACATATTAAATAATTCAAGGGTTCTATTCCCTCAAGTCAAGGTTAACCACGCCACTTACCTCGCTTCACAACCAAATTCAAGATTCCAATAACCGTTTTCCTCGTGAATTCGTGTCTGAAAGCTTCAAATCTAGTCACAAACAATTCAATATACTCAACACGAATCCTAGGAATTAATTTCATATGAATTTACTAATTTTCGGATTAAAATCCGAAATTCATTTTAAAAATCGACAGTGGGACCCACGTCTCAAATACTGGAAAAACTCACGAAAATCGAACATCCGTTACGATACGAGTTCAACCATACAAAAATTATATTCCGACATCAGATTGACCTTTAAATCTTCATTTTACATTTTTTGGAAGATATTATAAAAATCTGACTTTTCTTCCATAAATTTACGGATTCATGATGTAAATGAGTATAAAATCATGAAATATAATCAATATAGGATAAGGAATACTTACCCCAATATTTTCCCGTGAAAATTGCCCAAACATTGCCTAAACTGAGCTCCCCAACTCTATTTTTGTCAAAAAATGGCAAAACCCCCCGTTTATAGAGCATTTGTTGTTTTCTAGCACCACAGGTAGCGTGGGGCACTGCCTGTGGCGCAGTTTCCAGAACCCCAATAATTTCCAGTGCCGGGGCTAGTGCCCCACACTACCCTAGGCGCTGGTGGCGACGGAAAATCTTTCTTGACACGGAAATGGGCATAACTCTCTCATACGATGCTCGAATTCGACGATTCCTTTTGCTATGGCTCCGAAATTTCAATACGTGTGATGACCCAATATGCCATTTTTTACTTTTAACTTCATTTATGTATTCCAAGACCTCTAATAGCTCCATTCAGCCTTCCTCAATTTGCGTTCACAATCCCTATGTTTCGGAAAATCTTTATGTGAAAAACCAAAGAAAATGTGAATTTTTGCCTTTAAAACTCATTTGAGTTGACTTCGGCTAATGTTTTGAGAAAATGGATCCAGATCAGTATTTTGACGGTTCTGATGGATCTGTATCATGATTTGGGACTTGGGCGTATGCCCGGAATCAAATTTGGAAGTCCCTAGCTTGAATTATCGCCATTTGACGGAAACTAGAAATTTAAAGGTTTAAAGAATTCTTAAATTTGGCCATAATTAGATTTTTTTGATACTGTGTCCCAATTTGGATTCTGAGAGTTCAATCAGCTTCGTAATGATATTTATGACTTATGTACAATATTTGAAGTTATTCCGAGGTGCGTAGGCACGTTTTCAGTTAGTTTTTGAAAAACTAAAATAAAATAAAAGGTTTGATTTTATAAAGCTTGAGTTTCTAAAGTTTGACCGGAGTTTGACTTTTGGGCAAACGATTCCGGAATGGAATTTTGATGATGTTAATAGCTTCGTATGGTGATTTTGGACATAAGAGTGTGTCCGGATATTTATTTGAATGTCCGTAATCGATTAGGCTTGAAATGAAGAAAATAGGAAGTTAAGTTTGGAAGTTTGACCGGGGAGTTAACTTTTGATATCGGGATTGAAATCCGATTCTGGAAATTGAAATAGCTTCGTTATGTCATTTATGACTTGTGTGAAAAATTTGAGGTCAATCGGACTTGATTTGATATCTCTGTTGTACTGGTCTGAATTTTGGAGGCTCATATCTCACAATCTATAAGGAATTTGGAGATGATCCAAAAGTTAAAGTTGTACCCCTTTGTGTTTAGTTTTCAGAAAAATAATCCATTTGTCATTTAGAGTTGTGTACAAAACGTTATAATGGATACACTACAGGCTGTCTGGGAAGAGTTTGGAAATCTCTGTTGCACATGACTGACTTTGGAAGCTTATATCTTGCAATCTATAAGGAATTGGGAGATGAGCAACAAATGAAAGTTATAGTTCTTGGAGTCTAGTTTTCTGAAAGTTAAACCATTGATCAATTGGAATTTTGTACAAAAGGTTATCACCATTATACTAGAGGCTATCTAAGAAGAGTTTGAAAATGGTTGTTGAGGAATTTGTTCATCGCGAACGCGAAGGGAGGGTCGAGAACGCAAAGAACATACCCCTAAGCAGCAGAATAAAGTCCAAATTCGTCTCATTCTTCCATTTTTGGACCAAGGGAGCTCGGGTGAGGCGATTTTTCGAGTGTTTTTCAAGGAAAATATTAGGGTAAAAATTCCTAACTTTATTTTGGTTAAATTACATGAATCTATTGTTGTTTTTATCACTAAATTAGTGAATTGGGTTGAAAATGGTCGAAATCCTCTAGACTTTAATTTAAGATTTGAAGGGCGATCCATTATTGGAATTTGATAATTTTGGTATGGTTGAACTCGTATCAGAATGGGTGTTCGGATTTCGTAAAAATTATGTCGGGTTCCGAGGGGCGGGCCCCGCGTTGACTTTTTAGAATAAGATTTTAGGTTGCTGTTTTATTATCCGGAATTATTTTCGATAAATTTTAATGATGTTATACAATTAATTTGGATAGATTTGAGATGTCCGGAGGTCAATTCAAGTAAGTAGGCTATTTTGGAATATCGGCCTAACTTCAAAAAGGTAAGTATCTTGCCTAACCTTGAGTGGGGGAAAATTCCCTTAGGCATTGAGTCTTATGTGGAAATTGTGTGATTGAAAACCATGTACGCGAGGTGACGAGTACATACTTGGTTTATATGTGCAAATTATATCGGTTTAAATTCGTAGACACCCTTATGTATTAAATTGGAAAATTGTTGGAACATAGTAAATCCTTTATTTGTCATGCCTCATTCCTTATTTGTCGAGTTTGTATTTTATATGATTATTTGGGGTGATTGCCAATTGGATTTTTATGCGAATTCCATGTGTTCGTTGATTTGATATTTATTGGAATTAATTTTATTATGGATTTTCTATCTGTAAATAATTAATTAAATAAGTTTAAATTGAGGCGTTAATATATTTATCAAAAAAATTTGGATTAAAGAAGGTGTTGTCCTATGCTGAGTTACTTTTCCATCACTGTTGTTTTTTTAAGGTTTTATATACATTGTGTGGAGCCTTGGACTATTTGTTGAGAAATTTATTGATTCTACTACATCTTTGGAATTTGGTTGTGGTCACTGGCAAATTGTGATATGAATTATCATATTGTGTTGTGGTTTAAACACTCTCCTTGATGTTATTTATGCTTCCTACCTTGCTTGTTAATGATATACATGCTCTTGGTATGGAAGATTGTAAAGCACGAAGGGTGATGCTGTGCCATTTGAATTATATTATCATGTGAGGGAGAGTGTAAAGCACGAAGGGTGATCCTGTGCCATTTGTGAGTGTAAATCACGAAGGGTGATGTCGTTCCATTGAGAGTGTAAAGCACGAAGGGTGATCCCGTGTCATTTCAATTATATTATCACATGAGGATGAGAGTAAAAGCACGAAGGGTGATGCCGTGTCATTATTTTTATATTATCATATGTTCATGGCACAAAGGGTGTTTTCGAGCAGGCGAGGATATGAGACATACATTATATTGTGATATCTGTTCGTTGTGTATGCATTCACGCCTTTATCTTGAGATGTTATTGTGCACCTATGTTTTCTATGTGACTTGTAGTCGTTGTTGTTGCATGTGTGCCTCCCACTTTATTTCTTTTATTGTTATTGGCATTTATCCCACCTAGTTGGTACTTTTATATGTATGCTCGGTGATAAGGAGAATAATGCACGAAGGGTGTTGTCGTGTACGAAGAGTGTTACCGTGCCAATTGATTTGATCTACATATATACATTGGGTGAGAACGAGACAAGTGCACGAAGGTATTGTCGTGCCATTTGATGTGATATATTGAATATATTTCTCACACCAGGAAAGTTAAATGAGATGCCACATGGTGACTTTTATTTGAAAGAATTATATTCAAAAGATATTTATTTGAAAGAATTATATTTGAAAGATATTTACTTGAAAGAATTATATTTGAAAGATATTTACTTGAAAGAATTATATTTGAAGGATATTTACTTGAAAGAAATATATTTGAAAGATATTTATTTGAAAGAATTATATTCGTAAGATATTTATTTGAAGGAAGTATATTCGGGATATATTTAATTGTATGGATTACATTCTAAAGATTTTTATTTGAAAAACTTATAGATAAAAGATGTATATTTTGAAAGACTTGATTAATTGGTTGTACTTGTATTTATTATTTGTTTGAGCACTATTTATGGTGTTCTTGCTGCCTTGCTGTTTAAATTACTAGTTGATTGGTGTTGCTATCACTGCTATTTGTTTTCTATTATTTTTGTATGCTATATTGCACATGTTATTTGACTAGTGAGTGTCTTGACTGTACCTTATCACTACTCCACCGAGGTTAGTCTTGATACTTACTGGGTACTGACTATGGTGCACTCATACTACATTTCTGCACATTTTTGTGCAGAGCCAGGTATTGAAGATATTGGATCCGGACAGAGATTAGAGTATGGTCGCAAGGATTCAAGGAAGGACTGCTTGGTCGTCGCAGTTCCTTGGGGTCTTTTCATTTTATTATACAGTTAATTTCTTATTCGAACAGTATTGTACATTCAGTCCTCGAGATCATTCCATATATTCAGTTAGAGTTTGTGACTCAGTATTAACAGTCTTGGGAGGTTGTATTAAATTATATATTTTTAAAAAAGGGCTTGAATTGTTATTAAAATCGGCTTACCTAGTCTTAGAGCCTAAGTGTCATCACGATGCCTGGGGTGAGATTTTGGATCGTGACAATACGGATCTAATGCTTAAATCAAAACTAGATTTGGAGCTCATTTTCTTAATGTGATACCACTTATTCTTGAAGAAATGACGTCGAAACATTCTAGAATATCCAAATTAAATTCTGTTAACCATCCGAAATCCACCTCAACCAAATATACCAACAACTCCTAAAACATCATAAGAACTTACTCGGGGGGTCTCAAATCACGTCAAATAACGTCGAAATTATAATTCACACCTCAATTCGGACTTAAGAATTTCAAACTTTTTTCACTTTATAAAACCCGCGTTGAAACGCATTAAATTAATCTGGAATGATTTCAAATTTGGTACATAAGACATAAATGACATAACGGAGCTATTCCAACTATTGGAATCTCAATCCGAGTCCGATATCGATAAAGTCAAATTCACGGTCAAACATTGGAAATCTTTAACCTTTAGATTTCTAGTTTCCGTTAAATGGCGATAATTCGAGGAAGGGATCTCCGAATTCGATTCCCGGCATACGGTGTCACGACACAAAATTCTCCGCTTCGGGACCGTGATGGCACCTAACATTTCACTTGTTAGGCAAGCCAACGTTAGAATATAATTAGCCATTTTAACACAATTTTAAATTAATTAATAACAAAGAAACAAATGTGGAAGTAAAGTCTGAAATAAAGTGAATACTCCATATTACTAGCGATGTATGAATACCATCCCAGAACTGGTGTCACAAGTGCACGAACTTCTAGAATGATACAAACAAGGATCTAAACAAAATAAAGTTATCTGAAAGAAAGCACACAACTAAAATAAAGTAGAAGGGGACTTTATAGCTGCACGTGCAGCTATACCTCAAGTCTCCACTGGTAGCTGAATCCGAGTAAATCTATAGTACGCCGTTGGGACCAACTTCGAAATCTGTACAAGAAGTGCAAAGTGTAGTATGAGTACAACCGACCCCATGTACTCTGTAAGTGTCGAGCCTAACCTCGACGAAGTAGTGACAAGGCTAAGGCAGGTCATTTATATTAACATGCACACAATAATAGTGATAACAACAATAATAAAAATAAAACATGTAACTCATTTCAACAGTTGAAACCAACTCGGCAGTCATAACCAATTACTGTTTCAATCAATTTTCGTTGCGGCGTGCAACCCGCTACAATGATATAATTCTTCAATAAGTTTCTATTGCGGAGTACAACCCACTCCAACAATATAAACCTAAAATATAATCCGTTGCGGCATGCAACCCGATCCCCAATATATTCCTTTTCATGTCCGTTGCGGCGTGCAACCCGCTCCAGCAATATAAAATTAACAAATCTTGATTGTAATAAAAATACTCTAATAAATACTAGATTCAATACGAAATTATTAGACAACAAAGCATACAATGATTAAAATTTAATCAGGAAATAAGTAATAACAAGTAACAATTAATTGTGGAAAATCAGGGAGAAAATAGGCAAATTTTATATTTAATATGCTAAGTGTCAAGTAGCAATTAAAACACATAAATCAAATAAGCATGTAACAATTATTGCATGAATTCAAGAATTAATAATTGACAAGGAATATGAGAGAAACAATTATTATAACAATTAATTCAGGTCTTAAAATAATTTATGATTTTTAACTAATTATGCAAACAATTAATTTGATAAAGTATAGGCACTCGTCACCTTGCCTATATATCGTTACACATGAAATTTACGTAACAAATAATTCAAAGGGTTCTATTCCCTCAAGTCAAGGTTAACTATGACACTTATCTCGCTTTGCAACCAAATTCAAAATTCCAATAAACCTTTGTCTCATGAATTCATGTCTGAAATCCTCAAATCTAATCATAAACAATTCAATATACTCAATACAAATCATAGGAATTAATTCCATATGAATTTACTAATATTCCGGATTAAAATCCAAAATTCATCTAAAAAATCAACAATGAGACCCACGTCTCGAATCTCGAAAAAACTTAAGAAATTCGAACACCCGTTCCGAGACGAGTCCAACCATATAAAAATTATCAAATTCCGGTGTCAATTGGACTTTCAAATCTTAATTTTTTGTTTTTGGAAAGTTTTACAAACATTTCAATTTCTTCCATCTACATTCGAAATAAATGATGAATATAGACATGGATTTATGAAATATAATCACTTTTGGTTATAGAACACTTATCCAATTAAAAGTCGTGAAAAAACCCTCTTGACATCGCCCAAATCCGAGACTCAAAACTCAAAAATGAGTAAAAATGACTAACTCCCGATTTTATATAGTCTTTCCAGCATTTTCGCATTTGTGGACGAATTTCCGCATCCGCGAGCTCACATTTGCGAGAAAAATCTCGCATCTGCGAAATGGGCTTGCCCAGCGTGTGTCCGCATCTGCGAAAATTGAGCCGCATTTGCGGCTGCGCAAAAGCACAAGAAGGAGTCGCATTTGCGGTACCTTCCGTATTTGCGAAGGCCAAGCCGCAGAAGAGGTGGTCGCATCTGCGACCATTTTCTCGCAGAAGCGAGTAGGCCGCCCAAAAGTCGCACGTGCGAAACACTAGAACCAGACCTACAAACCTTTACAAAAATGATCTGAAACACATCTGAAACTCACCCAAGCCATTCAAATCCTCGTCCAATTATACCAACCAATTCCATAACATAATACGGACTTACTCGGGGTCTCAAATCAAATCAAACAACACCGAAATTATAATTCACACCTCGATTCGGACTTTTGATTTTCAAACTTTAAAATTTTCAATACTCGTGCCAAAACATATTAAAAGAATCCGGAATGACTTCAAATTTGACACACAAGTCATAAATGACATAACAGAGCTATTCCAAAATCCAAAATCGGATTCCAAGCCCGATATCAAAAAGTCAAATCCGTGGTCAAACTTTGGAATCCTTTAGCCTTTAAATTTTTAGTTTCCGTTAAATGGCCATAACTTGAGCTAGGGATCTCCAAATTAAATTTCAGGCATACCCCTAAGTCCCAAATCACGAGAAGGGCCTAATCCGGGTCCGTTTGTTAAAAATGTTGACCAAAGTCAACTTAATTGAGTTTTAAGACTCTATTTCACTTTTTAATCAATTTTTCACATAAAAACTTTCCAAAAAAAGGAATGATAAATAGTATTATTTGAGGTCTCACAACACAAAAATAATTATTAAATTTAAAGATGACCTCTTGAGTCATCACATTCTCCACCTCTAAAACAAGCGTTCGTCCTCGAACGGAATTAGAAAAGTACCTGAGCTGGTAAAAAGGTGTGGATATTTACTCCGCATGTCCGACTCGGACTCCTAGGTAGCTGCTTCTACCGGCTGACCCCTCTATTGCACCCAAACTGAAAGATAATACTTAGACCTCAACTGTCGGACCTACAGGGCTAGAATAACTGTTGGCTTCTCTTCATAAGTAAAATGTTTGTCCAATTGGACTGAGCTGAAAGCTAACACATGGGACAGATCACCATGATATTTTTGGAGCATAGACACATGGAACACTGTATGGACCGCTGATAAACTAGGTGGTAATGTAAGCATGTAGGCTACTTCGCCCACCCTTTCAAGAATTTTGAAGGGTCCTCCTATATACCTAGGGCTCAACTTGCCCTTCTTTCCAAATCTCATTACACCTTTCATAGGTGAAACCTGGAGCAATACTCTTTCTCCAACCATGAATGCAATATCATGAACCTTACGGTCGGCATAACTCTTTGGCCCAGACTGAGTTGTACGAAGTCGATCTTGAATAATTTTGACCTTATCCAAGGCATCCAGCACCAAATCGGTACCCAACAACCGAGCCTCTCCCGGTTCAAACCAGCCAACTGGCGAACGACACCGTCTCCTATATAATGCTTTATATGGAGCCATCTAAATGCTCGACTGGTAGCTATTATTATAGGCAAACTCCGCAAGTGGCAAGAACTGATCCCAAGAACCTCCAAAGTCTATAACACAAGCGCGAAGCATATATTCTAATATTTAAATAGTGCGGTCTGACTGTCCGTCTATCTGTGGATGAAATGATGTACTCAACTCAACCAGCGTACCTAACTCACGCTGCACAGCCCTCCAGAAGTGTAAGGTAAACTGCGTACCTCCATCTGAAATAATATACACAGACACACCGTGAAGGTGAACAGTCTCACGAATGTAAATTTCAGCTAATCGCTCTGAAGAATAGGTAACTGCCACTGGAATGAAATGTGCCGACTTGGTCAGCCTATCCACAATAACCCATAATGCGTTGAATTTTCTCTGAGTCCGTGGGATCCCAACAACAAAATCCATAGTGATACACTCCCAATTCCACTCAAGAATTTCTAACTTCTTAAGCAAACCACCAGGTCTCTGATGCTCGTACTTGACTTTGTTGACAATTTAGACACCGAGGTACATATGCAACTATATACTTCTTCAATCTCCTCCACCAGTAATGTTGCTGCAAATCTTGATACATTTTGGCGGCACCTGGATGAATAGAATATCGGAAACTGTGGGCCTCTTCCAGAATTAATTCACGAAGCCCATCCATATTAGGCTCACAAATACGAACCTGCATCCGTAGAACTCCATCTTCCGCCACAACAACCTATTTGGCATCACCGTGTCGTATCGTGTCCTTAAGGACGAGCAAATGAGGATCATCATATTGTCGCTCTCTGATATGCTCATATAAAGAAGATCAAGTGACTGTGCAAGCTAGAACCTGACTGGGTTCTGAAACATCTAACCTTACGAACTGATTAGCCAAAGTCTAAACATCTGCAGCTAACAGTCCCTCACCAACCGGAATATAAGCAAGGTTGCCCATACTCACAGCCTTTCTACTCAAAGTATAGGCCACCACATTTGCCTTTCCGGGGTGATACAAAATGGTGATATTATAATCTTTCAACAACTCCAACCATCTTCTCTGCCTCAAATTGAGATCTTTTTGTTTGAACAGATACTGAAGGCTACGATGATCAGTAAATACCTCACACGAGACACCGTAGAGGTAATGCCTCCAAATATTCAGCGCATGAACAATGGCTGCCAATTCTAAGTCATAAACAGGATAATTCTTCTCGTGAACTTTCAATTGCTGTGACGCATATGCAATCACCCTGCCATCTTGCATCAATACTGCACCAAGCCCAATGCGAGATGCATCACAATACACCGTATAAGATTCTGAACCTATGGGTAATACCAACACTGACGCCGTAGTCAAAGCGGTCTTGAGCTTCTGAAAGCTCAACTCACACTCGTCTGACCATATGAATGGGGCACCCTTCTGGGTCAATTTGGTCAATGGAGATGCTATAGACAAAAATCCCTCCACAAACCAGCGATAATATCCTGCCAAACCTAGGAAATTCTGGATCGCTGTAGCTAAAGTAGGTCTAGGCCAATTCTGAACTACCTCAATCTTTTTAGGATCCACTTTTATGCCTTCAGCCGATACAACATGCCCTAAAAAGGCAACTGAGCCTAATCAAAATTTACACTTTGAAAATTTGCATATAACTGATTATTCTTCAAAGTGTGAAGCACAATCTGAAGGTGTTGCTCATACTCCTCTCGACTGCTGGTGTAAATCAAGATGTCATCAATGAATATAACCACAAACGAATCCAGATAGGGCTTGAACACCCGATTCATCAAATCCATAAATGTTGTTGGGGAATTTGTCAGCCCAAATGACATCACTAGGAATTCATAATGCCCATACCGAGTCCGAAAAGCAGTCTTAGGGACATCAGATGCCCTAATCTTTAACTGATGGTAACCATACCTCAAGTCGATCTTTGAAAACACCTTGGCACCCTGAAGTTGATCGAATAAGTCATAAATTCTTGGAAGTGGATACTTGTTTTTGATAGTAGCCTTGTTCAACTACTGATAATCTATACACATCCACATTAAGCCATCTTTCTTCTTAACAAATAGTACAAGTGCACCCCAGGGCGAGATATTGGTCTAATGAATCCCTGATCAAGCAAGTCTTGTAACTCCTCCTTCAATTCTTTCAACTCCGATGGGGCCATACGGTACGGTGGGATAGAAATGGGCTGAGTGCCCAGAGCTAAATCGATATCTCTGTCCGGTGGCATCCCCGGCAGATCTGCAGGAAATACATTTGGAAATTCACGGACAACTGGAACTAAATCCATAGAAGGAACTTTCGTGCTGCGATCGCGAATATAAGTCAAATAAGCTAGACACCCCTTCTCGACCATACGACGAGCTTTCACATAAGAGATAACCCTGCTGGTAGAATGACTAGGAGTTCCTTTCCACTCTAATTGAGGTAACCCTGGCATAACTAGGGTTACCGTCTTGGCATGACAATCTAATATAGCATGATAAGGTGACAGCCAATCCATACCCAATATGACATCAAAATCTACCATATCAAGAAGTAGAAGATCCACACTAGTCTCAAGACTCCCAATAGTAACTACACACAAACGATAGACATGATCTACTACAACAGAATATCCTACCAGTGTGGACACACACACAGAAGCACTTAGAGAATCACGAGGCACAACCAAATATGAAGCAAAATAGGAGGACATATAGGAATAAGTAGATCCTGGATCAAATAGAACTAAAGCATCTCTATGGCAAACTAGAACAATACCTGTGATCACGACATCGGAGGACTCAACCTCAAGCCTAGCTGGAAAAGCATAAAATCGAGGTTGGGCCCCACCACTCTGAACTGCATCTCTGGAACGACCTCTAACGGCCTGACCTCCACCTCTAATGGTCTGACCTCCACCTCTAGCTGCCTGACCCCTACCTCTAGCTACGAGAGAATAAGAATAAAATGGTTCAATCATCTATGATAGAATAAAATCGCACGACAGAATAAGAAAGAAGTGATATTGTTCCTAAACTTTATAGCCTCTGAAAGATAAGTACAGACGTCTCCGTACCGATTCTTCAGACTCTACTAAGCTTGCTCGTGACTCGTGAGACCTATGTAACCTAGTGCTCTCACACCAACTTGTCACGACCCAAACTTCCCCCTTCGGGACCATGATGGCGCCTAACATTTCACTTGCTAGGCAAGCGAACGTTAGAATATAATTAGCCATTTAAATATAATTTTGAATTAATTAATAACAAAGAAACAAATGCGGAAGTAAAGTCTGAAATAAAGTGAATACGCCATAATACTAGCGATGTCTGAATACCATCCCAGAACTGGTGTCACAAGTGCACGAACTTCTAGAATGATACAAACAAGGGTCTAAACAAAATAAAGCTATCTGAAAGAAAGCACACAACTAAAATAAAGTAGAATAGGACTTTATAGCTGCACGTGCAGCTATACCTCAAGTCTCCACTGGTAGCTGAATCCGAGTAAATCTATAGTACGCCGTTGGGACCAACTTCGAAATCTGTACAAGAAGTGCAAAGTGTAGTATGAGTACAACCGACCCCGTGTACTCTGTAAGTGCCGAGCCTAACCTCGACGAAGTAGTGACAAGGCTAAGGCAGGTCATTTATATTAACATGTACACAATAATAGTGATAACAATAATAATAAAAATAAAACATGTAACTCATTTCAACAGTTGAAACCAACTCGGCAGTCATAACCAATTACTGTTTCAATCTATTTTCATTGCGGCGTGCAAACCACTCCAACAATATAATTCTTCAATAAGTTTCTATTGCGGCGTACAACCCACTCCAACAATATAAACCTAAAATATAATCCGTTGCGGCGTGCAACCCGATCCCCAATATATTCCTTTTCATTTCCGTTGCGGCGTGCAACCCGCTCCAGCAATATAAAATTAACAACTCTTGATTGTAATAAAAATACTCTAATAAATACTAGATTCAATACGAAATTATTAGACAACAAAGCATACAATGATTAAAATTTAATCAGGAAATAAGTAATAACAAGTAACAATTAATTGTGGAAAATCAGGGAGAAAATAGGCAAATTTTATATTTAATATGCTAAGTGTCAAGTAGCAATTAAAACACATAAATCAAATAAGCATGTAACAATTATTGCATGAATTCAAGAATTAATAATTGACAAGGAATATGAGAGAAACAATTATTATAACAATTAATTCAGGTCTTAAAATAATTTATGATTTTTAACTAATTATGCAAACAATTAATTTGATAAAGTATATGAACTTGTCACCTTGCCTATAGATCGTTACACATGAAATTTACGTAACAAATAATTCAAGGATTTTATTCCCTCAAGTCAAGGTTAACCACGACACTTACCTCGCTTTGCAACAAAATTCAAGATTTCAATAAATCCTCAAATCTATTCATAAACAATTCAATATACTCAATACAAATCGTAGGAATTAATTTCATATGCATTTACTAATGTTCCAGATTAAAATCTGAAATTCATCTTAAAATTCAATAGTGGGGACCACGTCTCGAATCTCGGAAAAACTTACGAAATCCGAATACCCATTCCGAGATGAGCCCAACCATATTAAAATTATTAAATTCTGATATCAATTGGACCTTCAAATCTTAATTTTTCATTTTTGGAAAGTTTTAAAAACATTCAATTTCTTCCATCTAAATCCGAAATAAATTATGAATATAGATATGGATGTATGAAATATAATCACTTTTGATTATAGAACACTTACTCAATTCAGAGACGTGAAAAACCTCTTTGAAATCGCCCAAATTAGAGACTCAAAACTCATAGGGCCTGACGCGTTCGCGATCAGCAGCAGCCCGAGTGGCTTTCGCGTTCGCGAGTCCTCCTTCACTTTCGCGAAGGCTGTTCCCCCTGGCCTTTGCGAGCCAATGCTCGCGTTCGCGTAGAAGAATGGCTGACCCCTCCTCCAAGTCCCTAAAGCTTCACGTTCGTGAGGAGCTGGTCGCTTTTGCAATGGGTAAGGCCCCCACTGCTTCGCGTTCGCGACCCAGCTACCGTGTTCGCGATTAAGAAAATCACCCTGCCCCAGTTTACTCTTCGCGTTTGCAGGATTACCTTCGCGAACGCGAATAAGAATACACCAGATATCAGTTGAAGCACAAAAAACCAGATTTCTAAGTGCAAAAAGCTTCTATAGCCTTTCCGAAACTCACTCGGGCCCTCGGTGCTCCAAACCATTCATACACACAAGTCCTAAAACATCATACGAACTCACTCGCGCGATAAAAACACCAAAATAATGCCTAGAACTACGAATCAGACACCAAGACAAAGGAAATTTTCAAGAAAACTTTAAAACTTCTATTTTCACAACCGAACGTCCGAATCACGTCAAATCAACTCCGTTTCTCACCAAATTCGACAGACAAGTCAAAAATATTATAGTGGACCTGTACCGAGCTCCGGAACCAAAATACGGATCCGGTATCAACAAGACCAAACATTAGTCAATTCTAAAAATCATTAAACTTTCAAACTTTTATTTTTTCATCAAAATTGCATAACTCGAGCTAGGGACCTCCGAATTCGATTCCGGGCATACGCCCAGGTCTCAAATTAAGATACAGACCCACCGGGATCTTCAAAACACGGATCCAGATCCGTTTACTCAAAATGTTGACTGAAGTCAATTCAAATTAATTTTAAGGCAAAAATTCTTATTTTTATCAGTTTTTAACATATAAGCCTTCCGGAAGAATACCCGGACTGCGCATGAGGGAAGGCTAAAATGAGGTTTTTGAGACCTCAAAATACAAAATTAGGTTTTAAAACATGAGATGGCCTATCGGGTCATCATATTCTCCACCTCTAAAATAATCGTTCGTCCTCGAACGGACATAGAAAAGTACCTGGGCTGGTGAAAAGATGTGGATATCTACTCCGCATGTCCGAATCGGAATCCCAAGTAGCTTCCTCGATG